>NW_004524830.1:646079-647431 GCF_000260255.1 Octodon degus | reverse complement strand
AAGCAAGCAAGCAAGCAAGCGAGCGAGCGAGCCACTGACCACAGAGAGAATGAACAAGGCTGGGGTTTCAGGGGATCCAGGCCTGGTGCTGACCAGCTTTGGCCAGAAGCAGCTCCTTGGCCTCTGCTCCTCTACCTCAACTCACACTTAAGGTGAGGCTGTGTGCGTGGCTGTGTTTGAGACTCTGAAGATTGGCAGGGGTCTGGTGTGGACTAAGCTGCGGCATGAGGAGAGAGGCAAGTTGTAGCTGCCTTGCTTGTCATCTCTCTTGTTGCCATTTGACACTTTTCATGTGGAGTCTTTGCTGCAGATTCCAAAAGCCATAGTGCAGGGCCCTTTCTGGTTGTAAGGAAATGACTCTTTAAAGGGCTACTTGAGTTTAACCCAGTTTTCGTTGTGATGTTAAATACTAACAGAGAAATTGGATTTCTATTTCACTGATAAAACATTTAGAAAAAAGTTCAGAATTTGATAGCATATTCCTTCAAACTAAGTTCCTGTTCAGGTTTTCTTCTTTATTTAAAAAAAAAATAAAAATCCCAGAAGCTGTATTATATCAATGCACCAACTCCCCATGAGGAGCATGGTCACTATGTACTGCTACACGTACTACTAAGAAAAAAGATAAAAATCCCAGAAAAAAAAAAAAAAACCAAGAAAGTCCTGACTGCTACTGGGTGTTGTTGCATTTTGCTTTGTCCCTGCTCTTGGAAGGTAATCACAGGGTGACATAAGACCATTACATCTAGAATGAATCCATTTTCCTGCCCAAACAAGCACATAGCCAGGGCTCTTCCAGACCTGCCGTGGCCCACTCAGCCATTCTGTAGACTTAGCCCCAGCTTGTGCACACTCTTGCTGGTGCTTAGCACAGCTGTGCTGCTTCAGTCTCTAACCTCCCTGTTGTTCATGCCTACATTCTCAGAAGTCTTTCTCCAATGAATATAGCAGTAGAAAAAAGCCAATACTAGAAATAAGTAACTCAGACTTTAATGGGCATTTGGTGGGAGACAGGTAATGGTGTCTAGAGACAGTGGGAATAGCTGCCTACCTCAAGCTTGGTTGCAGAAACCTGGAACAGGACAGCTTGTCACTTTCTCTGGGCATCTGTATCAGGCTCTGTGGAGCTATGTCCTGATGTTCATCAGGGACAGTGTAGAGAACTTCCTGTGGCCCAATTTGGAAAAAGCAATTAAACATCACATCCTTGGGCTTCAGACCTGGCTTCCCAGCTCCTTCTTCCCCTGTTTCTTTTCATCTAGAAAATGTTCCCTGGAGCCAGGATATAGCTCATTGTCACAACACCTGCCTAGCAAGCACAAGGTCCTGAGTTTGATTTCCAATACAAAAAA
>NW_004524830.1:631738-645964 GCF_000260255.1 Octodon degus | reverse complement strand
TATATGGATTTTTTGTGAATTCAATGTTCTGTGCTACTGGCCTTTGAGGATAGAAACCATAGTCTGTATCAGAGGAAGCCAAGTGGAGTGAGCAGAGCAGAAAGGAGGTTGTGGGGGAATTGGGACAATTCTGAAAGGGCTGGAGGGGGTAGCTGTGTGGCCTTGTGAGCACATCAGCTTGGCAGCTGGATGCAGGAGGGGACCTGGTGTGTTGGACCCAGCCCCGTGGCCACTGTCAGGTCAGCTCCCTGTGCCCACCAGAACCATGGCTCAGCACTGTTCCTTTCCAGCCCAGAGATGCCCATGGATGCCTCATGTATCCATGGAAAGGCCTGGTAGAGCCACTTTCATTGTGTGATACTTGTCCCCTATGGCTGGGGAAATGACAGCGGAGTGATTGGGCAAGCAAGGTCACATATTTGATCCTGGAGTTGGGAAAGTTGATGTACTCTCATAAGGTGCCTACCACTCAGTGCTTCCATGTGTCTATACCATTCTAACTCCATACAGTGGACTGAGTTTGAGTCTGTCCTGTTGTGTACTCACTGGGGCATCAACATCCCCTCCCAGAACCAGAATTCCCTGGGGTCTGACATGATCCACACTGTCCTATCAGTATCTAGAAAGTCTACAGGCCAGGCTGGGCATCTTTCTGTTACAGCATCTGTGTCATGTGTGTCTTTCCCTTTCATTAGCCTCTTCCTCAGCCACTGGAGTGCCCTGGCTCTGGTAGGATCCCAGCTTTACATGCCCTGCACACTTGGGGACCTGGGATTCTGGACCTCTGTGAGGTCTTTGCTGCTATCTTGCCTTTCTTATGGTATAAGGGTGAAAGTCACACCCGAGTCCAAGGTATAATATCCTGTGGTGTCCCCTGCCTGGACAAGGCTCAGAAAGGCCAGCCACCAGGGGAAGACAAAGGTTAACCTTAGGAACAGATAGCCAGGCAGGTTCTCTCTGGGCACTATCATCAGAGACTATGCTCAGCATCCTGTGGACATGGTAGGTGTGATGCCCTCTCTGCCAGACCTTTGCTTACAAATTCCTCTGGCCTGTTCTGACCCTCAGCTCAGTGTGAGCTGGGCCCTATCAGAGCCTGTGGCAGTGAAGCCCCCTAGTACAGCCTGCACTCCCGGAAGGCCATCCCTACAATGTCTTGGGGGGACTGTCCCCTCCCCATGATGTTGGTTGTCCCAGCTTCCATGTCTTCTGTGGAGTTGGCACTGAGGCCCACAGTGCATGTCAGATTCTCATGGGTGTCTACGTGTGTTCTCCATCCTGTTAGCTTGCCATCTGGTGGCTCATAGGGGAGAGCATTCTCAGCCAGAGCAGGGGTTGGCACTGCACAAGGGAAGGCCTTAGAGTGGATGATGGCTGAAAGATGTGCTGCCTATGTTTTGTAACCTGTAAAGGTCTTTTCTGGGCCTCCAGTAGTTCCCCAAGGGTGGTACTGCTCCACAGCATTGAAATCTCTCTAAGCTGATTAGGAGAGAGGCAGATTCACTCTGGTGCCAAGTCTCAGATGTGTGCTCTCAGTCCTGCTGGAGCACCTTGGAACGAGAAGCCCAGAGCCCCGTCACCCACCCTGAATGTGGTAAAGTAACTGTGGAGTTGTCCTGAACCTCTCAGAGGGACACCTCAGGCCTACTTCACCTACTTCTCCTTCCACAGTGAGGAGGCTGGTGGCAGATTTGGGCCCTACTTGTTGGCTGGCTGTGCAGAGAGCCTGGATAACTGTGGCATCCTTGCAAGGGTGATTTTGGGTGCCCAGGCAAGTCAGAATATGGGAGGAGTGACAGCTGTACCTGAGTGGGGTCTCCTGGCGGAGGGGACAAGAAGGAACAGTCAGCACTGTCTGTCTGGACTCACCATGGCCCTTCTGACTTGCTCCTGCAGCCACAGTAAACCAGCCTGGCTAAGGACAGGTAGTAGGGCCAGCTTCCTATGTCTCTAGTAGAAGCCATGCACTGTGGTGTCCAGGTCTGTGGGGGCCTGGCCTGCTGTAGTGCCCCATGAGCCTTGTGTGAGACCCCCTAACTGCTGAACCTTGTGAGTAGAGCTAAGTCAGTCTCATTGCTTCCTGGAGGAGCAATGATTGGATGGCATGTGGTGATCTAGACGTGCAGGGCCCCACCTCTGACCCAGGTGGAGTACTGGCTGCCTCATAAACAAACACAATCTCCAGGGGTTTGGTTCCTCCCTGTACCTGTAGGCCCTCAGCTTTCACCATTCCAGGAAGGCCGGAGGGAAGATGTGACTCAGGAACTGCCAGTCCTGAGGTAGAGTGAAATGGATGCAGGCTCACTGGAACCTTTGTGCCTGGAGCCCTGGGGCTGCTGTTTCGCCCTTAGCTGTGGGCTAAAGATGACTTGCATGTCCTGTAGGGGTCTGAGGAATGTGAACTGGCAGTGACCTGGTCTCTCTGTCAAGAGGCAGGCAGCAGACTGGGGGCAGTTGGATGACAGTGGCCATAGTGCAGCGAATGCTAAAGGTGGGCAGCAGGTGGAATTACCAGGCTGTGCCAATGCAAGCACAGGTGTTGTGCAGTCCCCACAGGAGAGTTGGTCTCTGCTGTGAGTCTAGGATCCTTTTCACTTTGGGAGCGAGCTCTGGTTCAGTGGACAGCATGGCCAAGCATGCTGGACCTGGTTTATAGTGCACCATGACACCAGTCCTCCTGTGTCTTAGGGTGTGTATTGGGACCACCAAATATAATCAGCCTTGGCTGAACGAACCCAGGGTGGGTGTCCCTAGCCCTTCTCTGTGTACAGTAAGGCTGGGTGAGAATGGTAAGAGGAGGTACTGCTGTGCAGTATGCCCATGGGAAGTGAAAAGAAGTGCTTAGCATGCTCATTCAGCATGTGCTATGAAGCACCTACAGTGTGCGGTGGGAGGCCAGGTCATAGGGAAGAGAGTGCATGGGGCAGGCCAGCACCACAATTCCACGTCTGGGTGTGCCAGAGTCACTGCCTTGCTTTCTTTATAGAGCTGTGATTGGGAATAGGAGGGCTGCTCAGGTCTAGAGAGCTCTCTCTAAAGAGGCAAGATTGGAAATGTTGCCTGACAGAAGGAACCCAGCCTCTCTGAAAATAGGGAGCCTGAGGCCTGGGTGAGAGAGAGGAGAGACTCAGAGAGCAGGCCGGCTGAGTCCTGGAAGTACTCCTGGTGCAGGCTGCCTGCTTCTCTTGCTTGCCCTAGCCACACCTGTGGCCAGCACACAGGCCTCCCCCACCTCTGCCTACCTCAGCCTGGCCTCACAGAGACTCTGCTGTGACCTTCTGTTTTTGTTTTCCTCGTTAGAGGAAAGCCAAGAGTTTCCTGAGTATGCATAGAGCCAACACATCACTTCAATGGAATATTTATATTTCCCTCTAAGAGAGAGTAACAAAGATGCTGTAAACATGGTTGAACTCTCCACAGGCTATGACTTGTAAGAGTCACAGGGAAAGGGCAAATGAGATGCCTTATTAAAACAGACATTCGCCTGCCTTATTCTGAAGTTTTGCTAAAATCCTTTGTTCTGACATCTTATTTAAAAATAAGTTGTAGCTATTAAAGGGTTTTGGTGGGCTTTTGTTTGCCATACTATTTGCATGAGCTGGTTCTGAGCCAGCCTTTGTGTCCCCAAGCTGTTGAACAGAGGCAGTGTAGTACCCCTTGGCACGCTGTTTAGAACAGGGCTGTGAGGATGTCACTATGGGTATGACAAGTGCAAGTCCCCACCCTGCACGCCTGCACAGCTGACTGGGTATGCCTTGTTGGCTGCGGGCCTGGCACACAGGAGCCTGCTGAGGTCAAGAGCAGAATGGGCATCCAGGTCTGAGAAGTCAAAGAACTTCCAAGGGAATGTGCTCTGGCATGGGTTGGAGGGCATTGAGAGCACAGAGGCCCCAGATGGGGACAGGGGGGAAGGTCTTTGTCTGGGGGAGAGAAGCAGAGCTCAAGGTGCTGGAGAAGAGCTTCTTACAGAGCCCATATGTGGGTGAGACCTTGTAGCATGCATGTTGGCAGGGGAGACAGATGTCATGGACAGTGGCTTTCAGGGGGCTAGGACCTGAGGTTCGGCCCAGTGAGGAGGCTTTGGAATATCTCAGCCAGGTTGATATGGCCTGGACCAATAAGGTAGGTCTCCAGGGTATTTAGGAGAGGGGCCCACAGAACTTGGTGAAGCGAGAAGCATGTCTTAGGTGGCCTGGGGCTCTAGAGTCGCAGGCCAGTGGTGGACCTGGCTAAGACGAGGGTCAGTGAGCCAATGGAGACAAGCTAGGAGCAGGACTGGGAGCTCAGTAAATCAGAAGTGGATAGGGCATTTCTTGGTGAGTTCTAGGAGGGAGGTTGCCATGGGTCTGACGCTCAGAAGAGTTTGAGATAAGACAGAAGTTTGTGAGCTGTGTAGATCCAACCTTTACAGTTGGGGCCCCTGGCTATAAAGGATGAGAAACATTACAGAGCAAGTTGCAGCTGTTTCCAAGACCAAGGTTGTGTTTCCAGGCTCCTAGGCTCCCAACCCCCTTTCCTTCTTGGCTTGGGAGCCTTCCTGGTTCTGAAAGGTGAGGGTGAGCACCCCAGTTTTGACCTTTCAGGATGGAGGGGAGTGCATTCCTGGGGACACCCTGGGAGAAGCCGTGCCAGGCTCTTGGTGCCAGTGCCAGGTAATGGGGGAGGGCAGCTAAACCCTCTAGCCTCCCCACCACCCCAGCTCGCCCTCACTGATGCTGCTGTTGCTGCTGCTGCTGCTGCTGCTGCTGCTGCTGCTGCTGCTGCTGCTGCTGCTGCTGCTGCTGCTGCTGCTGCTGCTGCTGCTGCTGAGAAACAAACCAGGGTGACTGGGCGGAAGGTCAGGAGTTTAAGAGCTCGTTTGATTCAAAACCCGGTAAGAGACAAGAGGGGAGTGCGCTGGTTTTATATGTGGATCCTGGTATTTTCTTTGAGTTGGGCGGAGAGTGGAGGGACAGGGAGGGAAGGCAGGCCGCCAGAGGGCACGCTGCCAAGCAGAGCGCAGCTAATGCGAACCATACGGCTGGCCGGTGGGCGGGCAGCAGCAGCAGCCCATCTCCTGGTCAGGCATAATGTAGTCCTTGCAGGCAGGCAGCAAGATGGCCTGGACAGTGCAGCTGCTTAACCCTTCAGGTGCTGAGCATGAGCTGTTGTTCCTCCTGCTTGTCGCTACTGCTATACGGTGTCTGTCCTGGATGCAAGCTGGTTAGCAGCCTCCCTGCTTTGACATACCAGTTGCCTCCTATACTCGTGCCCGAGATGTGATGACCACAGCTGTCTCCAGGCAGCTTCAATGTTTGTGGGGGCCATCACCCCTGGTGGACAGTCTTGACCTCATGTGGGTGGCTCTTGCCTGGCTTGGCCTGGCCTGATCTGCTTTTTCCGGGCCATGTATGCAGTGCCGCCAGCCGGAGCAAATGTGAGGGCTTCCTGTGTGGCAGTAGCCGGTGTCAGGGAGACAGCCTTTCTCAGCTCTCCTGGCAGTCAAAGCCCACACCAAGGCTCATTGCTGTTACACCCACTATTCCCAGCACAGCCCCAGTTCATTTCTTGTATTGTGAGCAAGGAGCACAAAGCCTGCTTCTTGCTCTCTACTGGTGGGCTTGGGACACTGACCCTTTTCTGTGACTATTAAGAGGGTAGTGGTCCAAGGAAACATGCACAGGAATGTCCACCTCAGCAGTGTTTAGATCAAGAGCAGAGATGAACCCCACATGTGGCCCCAGGGGACTGGCAGTGTAGACTCGGGGTACTGCATATCTCTGGAACCACAACACCATCTACATGGAAGGACAGCTCAAGGATCACCTAAACTATAGGCACAGAGACTTCCAGCAGTCTTGTTCTTGGGCCTTGGTAAATATTTTGTCAATGTAGTGCTGAGTGCAAAGCTAAGTCTTAAAATGACATGTATGATTTGGTCCACTTTACACAGGAAAGCTGTGTACACCCAAGTGTGTTTGTGTGCATGTTTGATGAGAGACCTTTAAGCCGAAGGCTTACTGTGCACAGTCACAGCATCTTGCATAGAAACAGGGAGCGAACGAGAGTTTTCACATCCTTGGCTGTGTGATTGGTGTTCAGCTCTACAGCAAGCTGGCAGTTGTCTGTTCCTTGTGTGGACTTAATGAAAGCAATAGACTCAGAGAAAGAGCAACTTTTGTTCTTGACTCCTGTGCTTCCTTTGTGCCTCTCCCAGCTTTGGCCCTGGAGAGCCACTTTCTGCTGGGGAGGCCTCTGTGTGGAGATCTGAGGCCTGGCCTGGGCTCATTTTGCCAAGGAGGCTGATGGAGTCCCCTCCCTGCCCCAGGGTGGCCTATGGTCACCCAGTGCATCCGTGTGGCTGCCTGTACTTGGCACCATGTGACCTCCTTTCCCCTTGCAGCCAAGTAGAGCATTCAGTACACACAGCCTCACTCTGTAGCAGGCTTTTATGTGCAGCCCCTCGCCCCTCCTGCCTGCCTGGCTGCCTCTGGGTCTCCTCCCAGCTGTTTCTCCTCAGCTCTCCCAGGCTGCAGCCCTTTTCTCCCAACTTTTGTTTTCTTCCCTCCTCAGAGAGGCACAAAGACCTGTTGTTCTGGCTCTTCCTGGGCTTTCCATAGCCTCCTGCACATTAACATATACAAATACTATTGTCCTTTTTGTGGGGGTTACCACCTTCCCTGGCAACACTCAGGAAACCAGTTGCCCCTCTGCCAAAGTGGGGAAGCTACACGGTTGTGACAGTGACACCAGAGTTTATCCCTCCACATCACAGCTAGTTCCTTTCTCTCCCTGGTGCTCTTTAAGGCAAAGAGAAATCAAGGCCCAGGAAAGTTAAGATTTGTGGTTTACACACAGGGAAAGCTTATGTACCTACCACCTGGCCTCCATGTGTCACTTGTGACTGTGCAGTGTCTCTGACATCCTTGAAGTTGTCAAACCAGGGGGTTTGGCCTCTCCATGTTTCAAATTTCTCCAGCTGCAGTGGGTGCCTGGGCAGGACCCTGCCCACCAGCAGCTACATAGGCCCTTCACGATCACCCATCTTAGGAGACTTGGGCCTTGAGAGAAAAGGGGTCTAGTGTAGTGTGGCCTCTGTAGCCCACTCCCGTGACGGTGTGTTCTAGAAACTCAGCTGTGCACAGAGATACACTACATGTGGTGGGTGGGAGAGGGGATGAGACCAATACCTGGAGGTTCCAGACCCCACAAAGCCGGGAAGAAGGGTGCTGGGCCCAGGGCCTGAGGGAGCTGCAATGTGCAGGCCCTGTGCTGGGAGCAGTGTTTGGGTGGGTCTCTCTCTTGTGTCTTTGGAGTGGCTCCTAGGGAGCCCTTCCCTGGTTGGTGTGTTAGAGCCTATGCTCTGGAGCTCTCCAGAGCCTGGCTTCTTAACTGCTGTGTCCCCACATAGCTCACTGGCCTCTGGAGTGGAGACTAGCATCCTGCTACAGCCATGTGGGGATTTTACTTTATTACTGGTGGTGGGGCCTGGCCAGCATCATACTCTCTGCTTCTCTACTATTTTGTAGCTGGAGGAGAGTGGAGACAGGTGGGTCCCCTTGAGCAGTGCTGACAGTGGGATGCGGAACAGGCAGTGTCTAGACCTGACTTGGCGTGGGCCTTGGGCCTTAGTGTGTCTCTGTCAGGAGGCCTTGTGGCTGTCCGTCACACATGGGATACTGAGACTCCCTTAGGCCTTCACTGTCACTGCCTAGTGGGCTCCAGTGAGGCACTATCTGGAGTCAGAGCACCTGGTTGGGCCCTGTGCCCTCTTGCTTTGAGCAGAGCTCTGCCCTCCTGGCTGCAGTTCATGGTCTGAACCTTTGACCTGCATGAAAGGCCAATGGCCAGTGGTGGGATGCGGGTGGTCATTCCCATCCAGGCCAGCAGTGTGTCCGCTCCAGCCTTCCCACTGCCGGCTTTGGTTCATGGGGAGCCCTTTGAGGGGCTTTTTGATGTGCACCATAGATGTTTGGCTTGACCAAGTTTGTTTGCTTAAGCATTACTCTTGCCAGTTCATTCGGATCTTCTCTTTCTTTTAAAAATATGTTGCTTGCCAAAGGTTATTTTGGATCTGTTTTTGTTTATCAGGTAGAATTGTTCCAGTGCAATTGAAAGCAGACCCACATGTTGACATGCACTGGAACTGCTTGCCAGGGCACACGCACACTCGTGCATGCGCACGCGCAGTGTGGGGCAGAACCAGTCAGCACCTGCAGGGGTCCACAGTCTGTGAATGGTCCCTGGGAAAACATTTCTTTCTGCAGGACTTGTAGCTTGAAGGTTTCTGTCCCAAGGTACTGGCAGTACAGAATGTTAGGCTGGGAGAAAACAGGGATGGTCACCTCTCAGGCTGTTCTGGGACAAGCATGCTGAGGCTGTGGGGTCTGGCTGGCCATCCAGAGTCACTCCTTGTGGGTCTGGCTCCTTTTTCCATGCCTCAGTTGCTCCTGTTTATAGGCAGCTGGTAGGCTCCTCCCAGAATGGAAGCTCCCAGCATTCAGAAAGCAAACATGGTGGAAGTTATTGGTGGGGAAGGGGTAGATGCCCTTGTAAATGAATGGCCCTTTCTTGGGACACAGCTGGGTGCCTTCTACCAGAACTCCTATAGTGGACTTCTTTAGTAGAGCCTCGGTGTGTCCTTACTGGGGTGACTGTGGCCAGACCTGCCTCCTTTCTGGAGTGGATTCATCTTCATCCCCTGCGACCCTGTGGGACGTGGAGTCTCACAGAAGGATCAGGTGGTTGTAGTCATCTTTTCTACCCCAAGCCTATCCAGCAAGTAGGTGAGGGCCCCAGTGCAGCCCAGATCTACCTGGAAGGTATGTGCTGTGTCCAAGAGATGGGCCTGTTAGCTGCTATGTGTTTGATTCCCAGTGATGGGAACCAACTTGGATGCATCTAAGTAAAGGGAATCAGTCTGCTTCCATAACTGAGAGACAAGATATTCTTACTCTGGGCCTGACAGTCAGGCTGTTGACTGTCAGAACTTAGTTTCCCTTTCTCTTTTGTGGTATTGGGGACTGAAGTCAACATGTTTTCATGAGCTACATCCACAGCTCTTTCTTTATTTTGAAATGTGACTCTGATTAGTCACTAAGTTGGCCAGACTGGGTTTGAACTTATAATCTTCCTGCCTTGGGCTTCCGGGGTGCTGAAGTGACAGGTGTGTACTTCCATGCTTGCCTTCCATTTCCCCTGTGTCCTATGGCATTCCTTGACATTCTGTGGCCCCAGACAGCTGCCTCTTATGGTGCCATGGACAACTTTGGCCAGCCTGCTGCTCAGCTCCTCCTGCGCTGCAGTGTTGGGAAACACTAGGACTCCACTGCATTCAGGGTGTAACTGGTAAGGAGTGTCTAGCAGTCTCCCCCATGAGTCAGGTGTCAGGACTTGGCAGGTAGTTCTCATGGACCTTTTGTACCAGGGCAGAATGGGCAGGTGTGAAGCGACATCTGTGTAAGTTTGTTGTCACCCATCTGTGTCCACCTCATCTGTTTCTAGTGTTTGTTTAGCAAAAGCATCCACAGTGGGAGATGGGAGCAGCTTCAGCTCTGTCTTCACACAGCTGGGAGGGAGGAGACCCACATGTCAGCACTGAGACACTTGCCCCAACCTCAGCCCCATAAGAAGGATGGCACAGAGGCCACATGTCAGGCTCCCAGCCTATGCATGGACATGGCCACACCATGGGGCATGTGATACTGCTGCATTGAGTCCACTGTCCCCACCACCCACACAGTGTGGGCACCTTTTCCCTTTTGTAAATAGAGATCAGATAGCCACACTAGTGACTATAAAGTACAGAAGTAATTATGTAGTATCTGTGTTTGGGAATCTTTCTAAAATGTGCTTTAGACCCCCCTTGTTTCCTCGAAATATACAATTCTTCCTAGAATATACTGTTTATAATTTCATATTTTCTGATGACTAAGCTGATTTTGATGAGCTGGTTGGTTCTGTATGATCAGAACTGTAAAAACGTGTGGTCTGTGTGTGCTTTTCCATTGTATGGCTCCTGACAAGCTGGCCAGAGGGCCCAGGTAGCCTGCTCAGTGGGGTAAGACACTGGTCCTACAGGCCACCAAGGATCCTTCCTCAGAGTAGCCTGGATTGAGCAGAGGTCCCAAGTAGGCTTTGGGTCTTTGGACAACAACTGAGGCAGAGGAAGCATGGAAGAGTCCCTAGCCACGCTCATATAGAGCTGATTCAGATGCCTAGTGTGGGAGTGAGGAGATAGCTGGGCCTAGTCTAGGGCTTGTGCTGCTGTGGTGTGGGCTGGTGTTGGGAGAAAGTGAGGATAGACTATGACCAGCACTGCAAAGGAGGCAGCACAGAGGCTGGGCTTCCAGCTCTTGTGAGGAGGGGAATTGTGCTGCTGTGAGCTGTGGGGGTCTCTGAGTCACTGACAGTGTGGGGTGCAGAAGCCTTTGGTTCTTCCCACCCCCCTTGCTTCTTGAAGAGTTGTTCTGACTGAGAGGGATGAGCTTGTGACAAAAGAACTGGCCAGAGAAGCATCAGGCCCCTCTCATCTACACCACACTGGCTCCTCAGAGCAGCTACAGGTCAGTTGTGCCTGGGCCTGCTTTGTCAATCACTGTGCTTCTCCATCATCCTCCCTACAACCAGTATTTTTTCTTTATCCTGACATTGCAGGGGCTTCCCTGTAGCCTGCCTGTCTGGTCCTATACCAGCTCCAGCGTCCTGGAGATGCCTGTACTCAGCCCCTCAGCTACCCTCTTTTGGCTGGTCCCAAGCCTGTATAGCACTGCTATGGATTCCTGGGAGGCTTGAACAGTACAGTTTAACTTCCGAAAGAAGGAACTCAATAGTACCCATAAACACATGCACCTGCTCTGCCAGTTAGATGGCTTTTTCTCTCTGGAGTTTGGTATAAATACTTCTCCCACATGTTGTAATTGTCAGCCATGTATGATGGTGTTTTGTGTGTTTTAAAGCTGCATATGAATGGCAACATTCTCCACATACTCAACTCTATCCTTTTTCTTCTCACTCAGCATCATGGTTTCCAGGTTTTCCTGTCCTGGTAGGTACAGTCTTAGCCCATGACTCTTCTGCTGTGGGTTGCTCCATAGTGTGGCCTGGCTATCACTCACTTATCCAGGGGGACTTTGGCACCCTCTGCTGTGACTGTAATGAGCACCCAGGACTCACATTTATGTCTGTGCTGGTGCCCCTGCCTCAGGGCAGGGAGTTGGGTTCTGCTTCCATAGGAAGGAGCATCTGTATCAGTTTGGGATCTTCGTGAGAGATTTGTCACCTCTGTTTATTAATTTGGTCATGTGTCTCACTTATTGTGGACCGCAGGGATGCACGTTATACTCTGAGTTGTGACCCAGTGCTGCATTATTTTGCCACCCTTGGGTGCTCCCTCAGGTTGAGCCCTGTGGCCCCTAGCCTGGACCTGGCCATTGCTCCTGGAAACCCAGCTATCTTTATTGGAGGATGGTGCTAGAAACTGGGGCTGCTCAATAATTCTGGGGTCTCACTGCCTTGAGGCCCTTTTGGCAGACGAGATAGGAAACATGCTGATCCCACACACCTCTGTGATGACAGATGCCAGTGTACCCGCCTGCGAGCCAAGTCCATACTAACGTCTCATCCCAGTCTTCAGGCACTGTTCGTGACCTCTGATGGTGAGAAGACTGTTCCTGTGCCCCTGCTGCAGAAGTCTTGCCCTGTAGCAGAGGTGGGTTTTGTTGTTTTCATTCAGGCAGACACTTGCAAGAGTGAACCCCAAAAGCTGATGTGGAAGGTATAATGGTAACTGTGGCCTTCACCTTGGACTGTGGGACTTTTGGGGGCCCTTCTTCCAGCACGTGGAGGAGGGGACAGACTCAGAAAGACGAGTCCCTGTAAAAAGGTAGAGAGAGGCAGGAAGGGCTGCCTAAGACTTGCCAAGGTGCAGAAGGAAGGAAGGAGACCCTGTGAAGTTGTGCTAGCCGGCCAGCTGTGTTAATTAGCAAGAGTAGGGAAGCCAGGGAGGGGATGGGAACCTTGGCACCTGCACCTCATTGTTAGTTGTGGCTTCCTTAAGGCCTCAATGTGCACTAGAATTACTAGCTGGGAGGATGAGAAAATGTCTTGGAGAACTATGGGCTGAGAAATCCTGGAGGCTGCTGTCCTGGTGCTGGGCATGAGAAGGGGCGCTGTTTGACAGCCCCCAGGCCAAGGACATCCAAGGGCCCTTGAGAACAGGTTTCCTCTTGGGGTGCAGCAGCTATAAGAGGTAACTTGAACTTATTTATTGATTGTTTAAAGTGTAGGTAACACGTTGTGCTAGGGAGAAAATCCAAATGATACAAAAGAGGTAAAATATTTCCCACCTCAGTGCACACTTAGACCTCACAGTGTAACCACTTTGTCTTTATTGCACATAATCAGCAATTATTGCACCTTGTTCTGTACCTGAAGTTTTTTCCCCACTACAGATGCCTGGTACATAGTCTTGGGTGAGAATAGATAAAATTGAGTTTTTCCTGGTCCTTTTAAACCACTGATGGTGTGGATGCACCTCCATACATTTACCTGATCTTAATGTGACACTTTCTTTCATGTCCAACCTTTTGCTTAACTTCTCCTTTTTTTTTTTTTTTTTTTTTTGTCTTAAATTTGTGCTATAGATTCATTTTCCATTTATCCTGGGTAAGTGATTTTTTTTTTTTTCCGGAACCAGGGATTGAACTCAGGCCCTTGCGCTTGCCAGGCAATCGCTTATTTTACTGAGCAATCTCTCTGGCCCCGGGTAAGTGATTTTTGGTTTTTAAGACATTTTCTGAGAATCGTTAGGATGTTGCTTTGTCATATGCTACAAAGATAAAAATCTAGGCTGTGACAAAAGATTTGTTTCTCTCTAGGTTAGAGAGGTACCAAAATGGGACCTTAGTCTGGATGTCCTGACCCTTGTCCTTTTCACTGTGTCTGGGCAGCATAGGGAGGATGTATGAATTCACGCACTGCCTTGCTCTGACAGTGGGCTCTGTCCTGGGGCCTCACTGGGGAGACTGATTTCTAGGACCCTAACAGAGCCCTGGGCCAAGACAGGGGTCAGGAGTCCTGGTTGGGCCTGGGAGGGGGACATGTTGTTGTTGTGACCACCTCCAGTAAGTGCCCGTGGGTTTGGTGATTACCAGTGCCTGGAGTTGGGTTGTGGCCCATGCCCCACATTCATCAGAGAGGTGCAAAGCTGGACTCTTCAAGTACAATGTCTGTCATGCAGCATGAATGAAATATAATACGTCTGCAGTCTGGATCCTGCCTTCCGGTGACTTCTGAGGCCTCTGCTCACTTCTCAAGGCACTCTCAGCCACCTTTCTGCAGAGGTCCCTTGTTCTAGGTGGGACATAGAGGGGAAGCTGCAGGCACCAGACTGATCACTGGGAGGCCACCATGTGGTGCAGGAGTCTGCTGCAGTGCTCACCTTTCCCTGTGTTTCCTGGCCATCTACTGACTGTCTTTCTTCAAGTGACTGCTCAGTTCTCTTACACATTTTTTATATAAGGTGGTCTGTCTTGTTTTGATTTGTAGGAATTCTTATGTATTTGGGCCATAAGCCCTTCATCAGATAACATCGAGATTATTTCTCCCAATCTGAAGTTTGCCATTTCATTTTCTTTTTTTTTTTTTTTTTTGGTGGAACTGGGGGTTGAACTCAGGCCCCTGTATTTGCCAGGGAAGCGCTTATTCTACTGAGCCATCTCCCCAGCCCCCATGCCTTTTCATTTTCTTAATTGTATCTTTTGAAGGTTTTTATTGATGAACATCAGTTTATCCTTTTCTTATAGCTTATGATTTTTGTTTCCTTTCTAAGAAATCTTTGCCTTTGTCAGTCCAAGGGTTGTAAAGATGTTCTCCTATGTTTTTTTCTGGAAGCTTTATAATCTTAAGTTTTATATGTAGGCCTGCATTCCATCCCAAATTCATTTTTTGTATGATGTGAAGAAAAGATTAAAGGGTTTTTTTTTTTTTAATGTGTCTATGCACTTGTTTCAGCTAGTCTTATGCTGCCTGCTTACTATAGCTTTATAGTAAGTTTTGAAGTGAGGTAATATGAGTATTTTCACATCGCTTTGGACCTTCTAGGTCCTTTGCATCCATGTAAAATTTCAAATCAAAGCCATTTCTTAAAAAAAAAAAAAAAAAGAAGAAGAGGAAGAGGAAGAAGGAAGAAGGAAGAAGAAGAAGAAGAAGAAGAAGAAGAAGAAGAAGAAGAAGAAGAAGAAGAAG
>NW_004524830.1:628228-631125 GCF_000260255.1 Octodon degus | reverse complement strand
ACACACATACATATACACACATAAAAATTATTCAGGTTTTTATTTTTCTGTGTCTGTATTTTATATTTTTATAATGGTCCTGTTTGGTCTAGTGACATAAAATTGTAATATTCTCATTTTCCTTTTATCTTCTTATGTTTTTTAGAATATAGTACTATCACAGATCTCTCTTTCCCTTCCCTCCCTTCTCCACCTCTTCTTCCCCTCTCCCTATCCCTTTCCCTTTTCTTCCTCCCCTCTCCCTTCTCTTCCTTTTTTCTGTCTGTCTGTCTGTCTGTCTGTCCGTGTGTGTGTGTGTGTGTGTGTGTGTGTGTGTCTGTCTGTCTGTCTGTCTGTCTCATACAACCACACACACACACAAACACACACTATACTACTACGGGTTGAACAAGGATTTTTGCCCTGAGCTGTGAACCCAGCTTCCTGGACCCCCACCCCTTTTTTGACACAGAGTCAAACTTATGATCCTTCTTCCTCAACCTCCTAGAGCGCTAGACTTAAAAATATATCCTACCTCTTCTCTTCTTTCTCTTTCTCTCTTTCTTTCTATATACCTACCACTTTATTTCTAATATTGCTAATTTTTGTTTCCCCTCTTATTTTGATCAATCTTAGGTGATTATCAATTTCCTTAATCTTTCCAAATAACTAACTTTTGGTTTTGTTAATATTTTCTCATGTTCATTGATTTTTAAAAATTATTTCAGTTTTTCTGCATTTTGGGGATTGCTCAACAGTTTTTTAGCTTCTTGAGATGAAAATTAGATAAGTAATTATTGACCTTTCCTAATGTATACATTTAGAACTAAGTTTTCCTTTAAGTTTCATTCTACTGACATGACACTTTTGTTTTGATCATTTAATTAAAACTATTTACAGTGTTTGTTATAGTTTCTTCTTTGGCCCATTGATTATGTGTTGCTTTGTTTTAAACATTAATAATTTTCTGGTTATCCTTTTGTTGTTTATACTTTGATCCCACTGTAATCTGAGAATAAACACTGTAGCTTCAGTGCCCTTAAGTGTGTTGATAGTTATTTTGGAGTCCCACCTGTGACTTGTGCTGAAACTGCAAACTAAGGGGAGTGGGGGCACTCTGGAAATGTCAGACAGATGACAGCAAGTGAGGATGTCCAAGGCGAGGGGAGTGGCGGGTGTGTGGGGACCCAGTTCAGAGAAGGGGAGCTCCTTGCAAGTCCAAGCTCTCCTTTCTAGCCACCTTTACCTCATTCCTGTTAGGGTCACATTAACACCTAAGCATCAGAGGCGGAAAGTGCCACCTCTGCTGCTTCCTGATCATACCTTGAAAGCATGATGTCATCTTTCCAGACTCTTAATTTTCTTTAAAAATGATGATGGAAATGCCTTTTTTCTGATGTTGCTAGAGAATTATACTTTATATATTTTATACTAAATAGATATCATATATTAAATTACATAGAGAGATCATTTTTTTGCATGGACCCCAGCCTTTTAAATGGCAGAGATTTTTGTTATCGCAGCACTCAGCTCAGAGAACCCTGTGCTCACAGGGGTGCATCTCCGTTGGGGCTCTGGTGACTGTCTTGTATCCCATTATTGTTGGAAAGGTTTCTCCTTGCCCGCGACTGGGTGCTGGGTGCTAGGGGCCTGGAGGAGATGGCCAGCCCAGGACCAGGGGTTCTGATGCCCGTCCAGGGCCACTGTGGGTAGGAGCCACCAGTGTCCCTGCTGTGGGTCCTGGCTGCTTTCTGCTCCCCACCTTGAAAGTGTTCAGGAACACAGCTTGTTGGTGCCATTAGGACTGTGTTAGGAGTATATACAGGGACCCCCACATCTTCTTGGAGTTTGTTCTGGGAGGGAAACTTAGAGCAGATGGGGATTAAGCCCTGTCATCCTAACAGTTCACAGATGTCCACTGTTATGCCTTTAGGAAGGACAAGTCAACTCTGCCAGGCACAGAGGGTGGGAGAGCCTTCAGCAGTGGTACTGTGCACCTCCTTGGGTAAGTGAAGGGACTTGTCCCTAAGTCAGAGCATATAAGAGAACCAACGGAGAAGGGGGTTCCATGGGAGGAACTAGGTAAGTCACTCAGGCAGGCTCTAAGAATAGACATATGCCTAGCTCCTGGAAGACAAGTAGGTGTTCCTTAGGGTAAACTATAAGGGAAGGTCCGTCCATTGGAGGGACAGATACATTTAAAGTCTGATGGAATAGAATAGCAAAGACCATGAAAACAGAAGTAGGAGCGCAGCATTCCTCATTGTGCTGTTCCTTTGTGAGGAATTCACCCTGACACCAACTCCCAGAATCTGCTGTGTGTACAGTGCTGGGAAAATGACTGTCCTTGTGCCAGCACCAACCTGCCCAGCACAGGACATTTTGGAGCACCATGGGGTGCTCATCTAGGGCAGATGTTTTATGGGGTCCTCTAGACTTCAGTGCAGCACAAGGTGCTCATTTGCCAGCCACAGCAGACTCTAGCACTCTGAGCTGCTTCCTAACTGGCCCTGGAAATTATGTCTGCACAGGAGCTGGGGTTGGGGGTTGGGGGCACTGCTGTCTGGGTCTAGGCAGGAAGGGAAGCAAGTTCAACTCTGTCACCTGTTTGTAGTTTTCATAATTTTTGATTTGGCATTTTGATCAGTCTGGTTTTGGTCAAGGAAATGCATCCGTATCTCATAACAGGAAACCCCTTTTGTGATCCTTACTTCAAGGCATGTTTCTCTCTATTTCCCTCTACCTTTTTTTTTTCTTGGCAAAAATACAGACCTAATATGATGTGTGTCTTATTAAAAGTTCAGCATAATTTATTGCCATTGGTTTGTTTACAAAATAAACAATTCCAAACTCTATAACATGGCCTTCCAACAGTCCCGGCCTTTTCTTTCCCCTCCCCCTCCCCCTCCCCCTCCCCC
>NW_004524830.1:584527-627888 GCF_000260255.1 Octodon degus | reverse complement strand
TTTCCCTTTCCCTTTCCCTTTCCCTTTCCCTTTCCCTTCCTTTCTTGTTTTTAGTGTTCCTCAGAGCTGGGATTGGATGGGAAAAGGACCCAAGCCTGGGAGAAGCCACATGTTTCTGTGCCCACTTCCTTCTGTCAGAACTACTGCCTTGGACAGCTCTTCAGAGCCAGCAAGGGAGACAAATACTCTGGTGTGTGATGGAAGCTGGTCCCCAAGCTCCACCTTTCCCCACCTACATGAGGGTCTCAGTGGGGTGGTGGGAACCGGGGATGGTCTTAAACTGTTCCCAGCTGGTCATTCTGCTGCCCAGAGTCACTAAAGGGAGGGCATGAATCAGGGGAAGCAGGAAAGAAGCCACAGGAGTGCTTTTCAGTGCAGAGGCTTGGTCTTCTGTCCTTACCCTCAACTCTCATGACTGATTGACTGGGAAAGGCTGCCCTGCTGCCATGGTTCCCAGATCACCCCAGAAGAAAAGAAGCGCAGGAGTGAGGGAGTTTGCTGGTCCCAGGGTCTAGAGTCCAGCTTGCCTGGCATTGTCTGAGCTCAGGGCTGGTAGATAGTGGAGATGCACCCCTGGAAAATTTAATTCACATAGGATCTTGGAATATAACCAGCAGAATTGGGCTTGCTGCTCCTTTTTGGGTGTGAGGTGAGGTAGAAGAGAAAAAAGACTGAGCTGACAGTCTTATGTGGTCAACACCATAAAATGCACTCTGATGTTGTCCTTTCCATCCTTAAACCCTCACTGTACCAACCCCATAGTGTGCCACACTGAAGGCTACCCTGATGTGGCCATGGCTCTTCCCTCTATGACAGAATAGTCCAAATTCTGCCTTCTTGGCTAACCGACCCTAGCACCCACAGAGTCTGCACAGCCTCCATATCCATGCAGGGTGCATCCATACATGCTCTCAGAGAGTAGCTGGGGTACCTCCTTGTTTATCTTCTTGCCCCTCTGCCCTGTGCATTTGCCCTGCCTCCATCTGTCCATCTGACATCTGAACAGTATTGCTGCCAGCCTGCAGTACAGGCTTTTTTTTTTCTTTTGGCTTTTGCACCCCTGTTGAGGGCCTAAAGGAGAGGGTTTGGATTTGTCTGGATGGTGCAAGGCCTGACTTTAAGTATGTGTTGCTGAAAGGCCACAAGGTGGGGAGTTGTAGCCTGTCCAGTGCCCCTGTCACCAAGGTGGGCCTCATGGTGTGCACTGTGTGAGGCCCCAGAAGTTTGGCCAGGCTCCAGCAATCTTTTTTGTTGAGGATAGAGAAGTGCATTATCTGTGGTCGGCACACCTGCTGTAGCCTTCAGAAGACTAGAGGCACATGGGGATGAGTGGCACCCAGAATAAGTGGCATGATTCTCACCCCACAGGGAGGGATGGAGAGGAGCTGCCATCCAGAGTCCCAAAGCCTAGGTGTCCTGAGGTGTCAGGTCAAAGTATAGTCTGTGACAGCATCCAGGACAGGGCCTCTGCTTTCTGTTGCTGTCCAGTTAGGTGACAGCTTCCCAGGGAGTTGCTTCCTCCAGCACCCTGTCTTCATTTTAGATTGGAGACCTGAATCTCACTGGATTGGTATCCTTTGGGGAGATTAAGACTCCCAGACTTCCTCTGGACAGAGATGCTTCACAAGGAAGAGGTTCATATTAGGGAGCCAGCCAGGTGGCAGCCCCAATCCTGTGTCCGTTGTGGAACCAGAGAGCTATTGTCATGATTTCCTCATAGAGTATGAGTCTTGGGGCTACCCTGGATCCTAACTTAGATTGTGAGCTGTGTTCTGTGTGCCACACTTATGCCATAAACAAATATATTTTTGAGCAACTGGAAAAAATATATAAAGTTTTAAAATCAGGCATTTCTGTGGCTGCATGGCAGATCCCTTACCTAGCATGTGTGAGACACTGAGCTCCATTCTGTTCCTAGATCCACAAATTAATAGGATAAATAAATAAAAGTAAAAATAAAAATAAATTGACTAGCTTCCTAGTCAGTTGTGAAGCTACTCCCACCACACCCTTTGGATTTTGGATTCAACCAGTGCCTGTGATCATCATGCTAGAAATCATAGTCTGTGAGTTTTTAAAAAGCCAGTGCTGCTGCTTCCCCACACACTACCCCACTTCTTGGACACCTGTGGAATACATGGCCCTAGAAACCTGGCACTAGCATGGCTCCATGGGCAGGGGACAGCCGGGAGGAGTTGGGGGTGGGGTGTAGTGGTAGTCCCCCGGCCATCCTCACACTGGTTTCAGGAAATCATCTTTCACTTTGGAACAGGTAGGTACCACCTGGATCAGCACACTTTGCGCTCTCATACCTATCTGGCTCATAGAGGTTCTTCTTAGGAACTGTTTATGGGATGCTCTGCAGGGACTGTGTGCTGTCCATGTCCATGGCTGATCCTAGAGAAGGGCAGCAGACAGCCCAAAGTCAGGCTTGTGCTAAGATCTTGGCTCAGTGTGACCTGCAGTGTGCAGGTCTGAGCCTTGCTCCTCTGAGACCCCATGGTCCTCATCTTTGACATGGGACTGTATGTGATGCCTGTTCCTGAGAGAGGACCATGTCCTCCATGCACCTCAGTCGCCTCCGTCTTACTTCCATAGAGTTGTAAGAATTCAGGCATAAAAGCCCTAAATCACAGGAGCCCCATTCAGCTTCTAGACATATCAGAGCCCCAAGGAGGTCCTTTGCGTTCTTGTTGGGGCCTCTGTCCTGGCCCAGGGTCAGAGCGGTGTGGTGTCTCTTTCTCCAGCTCCTACAGTCTTAGGAAAAGAACAAGCAGCCTGACACCCTGGGCTGACTCTTGGGGCATGTCTCTATTGGCTTTCTCCTTGTCCTGGAGTATCCCCACCTTTTGTTCTAGCATGTCCTGTTCTTGACTCCAGCACTGTGTGTAGGAATCTGCCCCCTGATCTCAATGAGAGGCCGTAATGATGGTAAAAAGCCAATGAGGTGGAATATATTATCAGTGACAATTAAATGAGTTTCCCATCACTATTTCTATTCCTATTATTTCTGTAATTAATGAGCACTAAGTTTTTGATACCACTAGTTTAGTAGCTTAAAACAGCACATGCATGCATATGATATCTGTGTGTTGAATGAATAATCCCAATGCAGTATGAAGAGTCAAAGCACCTTTTACTACAATTTCCTAAGAAGTTGGGTAAGTTTAAAATTGATTCTTCCAGGTATCCTCTATGCATATATGAACATAAGCAATAGCAGAACTCTATGACACATGACATGTACCGGCTATTATGTACATGGGCATTTTTTCCACGTCTCTTACATATGTGGTAAACTGCACTCTCTTCTAAGGTATTTAAGCTGATTTCAGGTTTTTGCCCATGATCATTATAGTTAAAGAGGGAGAAGTATAAAATCCCATAGTTGATTCTTTATAGCCAGCTTCCTGGCTGGAGAAGCTCAACTTCCCATAGCATGGGTGGTCATGGATTGTTTGCCACTGCTGCTTAAGCTAAGGTGGGTCATATGTGTGCTAGCCAGTTCTAGGGCCATGCTTTGAAAAGGACTTTGCTGAAATGATGCAGTGGAGGAAGCGTTGGAGACTCATTGATGTGAGAAAGGTCTTGCTGGGAGACTTGAGCCCCATTCTCTGTCAGTTGCCCTTCACATGTGCAGCTTTTCCATGCCTCATGATCAGGGCTTGGCATAGCTCTGTTCCCTTGAACAGCTTAAGCCCACCTGGGCTGTGATCTTCTCCCAAGCCTCGGTACCACTCAGAGTGGTCTCAGGACTGGAAAACCAAGTGGAGCATTGGCAGGAACCTCCTGCTGCAGTTCACAGGGAGCCCAGCTCTGGCCCTGCTCTCAGGAGGCAGTCTTGAGAAGCCTTTGGGGTATCCAAGGGAGCAACTGCTAGACTCTAGGCCTGATAAGTTCACTCGCAGACTGAACTCTCTTCCTTCCCATCTCTGTGCTTCCCACTGCCTCCTAAGGCCCCTCTGCCCACTGCCTCATTTCCTCCCCTTCAGTGGTTCACAAACTGGAGGGGAGAAGAGTTTAGGAGGTTGGGAATAGAACCAAAGTGGGGACTGGTACCAAGGACTTAAAACTGTAAGGAGGGGATGAACAGAGAAGCTGAGGAAACCCTGAAGGCCCTCAGGGTGGGGAAGGAGTTCTGCCTGAAACCTGTGGGAAGGTGGTCAGAGACCTGTGTGGTTAGGCCACTTGCATACCCTGGGTAGCTGCTCACTGCACATTATGGTGATGGAGTAAAGATGAATTTTTCTCATCGAAGTGAAAAAACTGCCTGATTTTTATCAGGGCAAGTTGGTTACAGTGTTAGTTAAGTCATTTGTCAAAGCTCATTTAGTTGTCAAAATTAAATCATTTTCCCCTACTTCCTAGTGGATTGGTTATAATGATAACTTTCTTGGCATAACATTTATCATCTAGGGGGCTGAAGGCAGAGAGGTAGACGGGGCGGGAGTGGGAGGAGGAAGGAAATCCAAAGAGATAGGCCTTGTTCCCTTTGTGGTAGAAAGATGCTATGTTAATACTGTTGTATGTTGATGGTCACTTGCAAAATTAGCTAGTAGATTTTAGTTGTAACAGTGTGCTGGGTCTCAGCAGAGCAAACCCAGCAGCCATGTTCTTGACGAAGTCTGTAGTGGAAGCTGGGTTGAAAATTAAATAAAAATATCCTAAAATACAGTGGTACCTTGGTTCATGAACTTAATTCTTTCTACTATTCTGGTCACAAACCAAATTGGAAGAGAACCGAATCAAATTCAATGGTTAGGTTCTATGTTGACCCTATGGGAAAATTGGATTCAGTTTGGGACCTATTCAGTTTGCAACCAGAGTCATGGAAAGAATTGAGTTTTTGAACCAAGGTACCACTGTAATTAAAAAAGAAAGCAAATACTGCTTGGCTTATAAGCAAAATATTTGAGACATGTATTATATAGAAAACATGCATAGTGTAGGAAAGGGGGAAATGTTCTAAAATATTCAGATCATTTTAATACATTGTAATAAATCATGTATATGGTTAGAAAATTCAAGCAGCACAAAAATTCCAAAATAAAGGGTCTGAAAATCTCTTCCACTCTACCCCAGACCCATTTCAGATAGCCATTGTTAACAGTTTTTCTAAGATTCCCCAGAAGCAATTTAATGCTTCTACTAGCATCTATATATCAGTTTTAAAATGTTTCCTGTGCCAAGGATATAGCTCAGTGGAACAGCACTTGCCTGGCAAGTGCAAGGTCCTGAGTTCAATCCCAAGCACAAAATAAATAAAATAAAATGTTCCCTAAGTACTCTGTTGTATGGTTGTACTATATTTTGTTTACCCAGTGATACTGCAGTTGTTGAACTCAATTTGTTCCAAATCTGTGTTCGAACCCTAAAAAGTTGAAAAATTGAACATGGTTTTTGCATAGAAAATAATAGAAAACCAAATAATTGGTTTTGAGGCCCAAATATTGCACAAGCACTGTATGTTGTCTGAATGAGATTGATGCTCAGACTGAAGACCCCTTTGTCAGTGGCATATGACTCACTCTTAGCCTGGACAGGTTTTTGCAAATCAGATTTTCAGTTTGACTCTCAAGCAGAGTTATGAACAGTGAGCAGATTTTTTTTTTTTCTTCCAGACTTGTTGTTTGAGTAGTAGAAACTTCAAGCTTGGAGCTGTTAGAAGAGCAAGGTATCACTGTCCTTGTTTATCTAGCCCTATCAATAGACTCTTGGCTTTCTAGAACAATTGCAACCATGTGTATCCGTTGTTCTCTTGTCAGTGGTGATAGGCTTGCGTGGGGATGGCTGCACGTAAAGCTGGAGACATGAGGACCTCTGGCTTTGCATTAAAATTCCTGATAAATATTGCCAAATTTCCCTCCTGAAAGGTGGTGTCACATCACATTCCTGAAGTCTTTGCTGAGACAGCCATGTCCTCAGATTAAGTATTATCAGTAATTGTAATTTTTACCTGACCTAGCACATGGAATTTGCTTACTACTCCGTTTGTATTTCTTTAGTTTATGAATGAAGTTTTCTTTACATAAGCATCTGTAAATTACCTGCTTATGGTCTTTCCCCATTTTTATATTCAGCTATTACTTTCTCATTAATTAGGATAAACTCTGTAAAATGAGAAAATTCGCCCTGTGTCAATTGTGCTGTAAACATGTACCATCTCTTCTTTTATTCATCTTTCCACTTGGTTTCTTTCTTTGGAAGTATTACATACCACACAGTCCAGTTTGTTGGACCTGTGATTTTCCTATCTTGCTGTAAGTGGCCTCTAAGGGTGTAAATTCATCCTATACTTCTAAAATATTTTCACATTCTTTCAGATTTAGTCTTTACCTTTGTTTTGGCACAAGGAGCAGGGTAGGAATCTTAATTTTAAGGCCAGGTGTGGTAGTGCAAGCCTGTAATCCCAGCACTTGGGAAGCTGAGGGAGGAGGATCATTGGGAGTTCCACGCCAGCCTGGGCTACAAAGTGAGATAAAAGCAGCTTGAACTGCATAAACTCTGTCTCAAAAAAGACCAAAAACAACAACAGCAAAACCTAGGGCCTGAGTTCAGTCCCCAGTTCCGCGAAAAAAAAAAAAAAAAAACCCTAACTTTATTTTTCCACTAGTTACCAGAGCACTTAAGTCTAGTTCTAAACTTTTTGTTACTATCTTCTCATTGATCTCTTTCTTTTCTTTTCTTTCTTTTTCTTTTTTTCCCTCCCTATGCCAAACTGGTTCTCCTTCCTTTTTCATTATTTTAGCTTCATAATATGTACTTTTTTCTGGAAAGCTAGTTCTGTCCTTTCCTCTACCCCCATACCCCTTCTATTTCTCTTTTTCTTTCTTACTGTCTATGTAGCTGTTACTGCATGTTTGTTTATCAGATGAACTTCAGTATCATTTTCTGATTGCCAAAGATAATTTTCATTATAATTGAATTGATTTTTTTATTGAGAAATAAATATGAATGAGACAGTTTCACAGTTGATTAATAGGACAGTTTTGATAATCAATACACTGTACATTGTTATCTTCTTAGTGGTTATCCATAGTACAAGAAGCAGACAGGATATTCTGTCCAAACACTGTTAGTATATATCTTCTCATTGAATTAAGCAAAAGTAGCTGTAAATTTATCCTAACTATTTTGTATATATAAATACAAAATTATCTTTCCTTTGTATCTTTTTTTTTTTTTTTTTGGCCTGTCAGAGGTGAATATTCTATTGGCATCTAAATACTATAGGTGTTTGAATTCAACTAAACAGTCTAACACTGTCTAGCAGTCTGTAATATTAGTGGGTTATCCTCAGAAGTTATTGACTTGAGCCTTTTACAGCTTATTGTATTAATATGGATTTACTTTATATACCTCATTTTTATACTTTTCTGCTGGATGGTTAAGACCAAGATATAGCAAGACATATATACCCAGAAATGTAACTTTTGTATCTGATATAATTGAATTGAATATAGCTAAATCCAAAGACAGTTTACAAGATACCTTGAGTTTATTTCTTTGTAGCATCTAGTCTTCCTTTTTAAAAGAATTATGTTTTTCCATTTACTTACAGTTTTGAGTTTTCTTCAAAAAGATTCTCTACATTCCTTAAGTTTTTCCCTATGCATTTCATATTTTTGTTTTTTCCAGTTCTGGAGATCAAACCCAAGGCCTCATACGTAGTAGTAAGTACTATATCAACCCACCCTCCTACCTTACTGAAACATTTCACTACTATTACTCTGGTTTTTTTCGTAGGTTCTCTAGTTTTCCATGTTAGATTCTCTCCAAACAGTGATAATTTCCTTTTTCCTGTTTTGATGTCTATTTTTTTCTTTTGTCTTACTATGTAAGTGATCATGTGAAATGGCAGACATTTTTTTGTCTGTAATTTTAATGAGAACATGGCTAATTTTACCCCCTAAGGAAGATGCTAATTTTTGGTCTCATTTATCTTTTTTCTCATACCAGTGAATATACCCACTTTTATTTATTTTTTAAGTGAATTGTTGTTGAATTCTGTCAGAATCCTCTCTGGTATCTGTAGGCGTGATGTGTGTGTGTGTGTGTTTTGTGTTCTATTTGTACATTTTTTCTGCTTTTTTTTTTTTTTTTTTTGGTGATCCCAGGGATTGAACTCAGGACCTTGCACTTGCCAGGCAAGCACTTATTCCTCTGAGCCATCTTCCTGGCCAATTTTTACATTTTCTAATACTGTATTACACTCCATAGTATCCTCCTTAGTTATATATTATTCTTTTAATATTACACTGTTATATTTATAAATATTTAAGATATTTACGTTAATGTTTATACTTGAAATGTTGTTGAACATTTTTGTCATGTCAAGTGTTAATATCACATAAATGTAAAAAGCTTCACAGAACAAATTTGGTATTTTTCCCTCATTATTCTGTTTAAAAAGTTAGAATACATAGCTATTCCATAGAACATTGTCTGTGAAGACATCAGAACTTGGTACTTTGGGTGGGGGAGCAGGACTTGTATAACTTAATTTTTTTTTTCTTTGTATGATTAGCCTTTTTGATTTTGGTCTCTGTCAAAATTTCTAATTTGTATATTTTTAAGAACTTATTTTCGCCTATCTATCAGTTTTGCCTTTCTGGATTCTGAGCCAGCTGGCTAGGTTGGAGGCCCCATGCGTTGGTGGTGTAGCTGCCTAGGTGTTTGTGACTGT
Organism: Octodon degus; assembly: GCF_000260255.1. NCBI lineage: Eukaryota > Metazoa > Chordata > Mammalia > Rodentia > Octodontidae > Octodon > Octodon degus. Next base: position 619,202 of record NW_004524830.1, on the reverse strand, counting down.
GCACCCCACTTTCTTTGCACACTGGCTGGTATTGCCCAGATACTCTTCAGCAACTTCTGTTTTGAGGCCTTTTGCAACTCAGGAATTAATGGAGAAATCATCTTCATTTCCAAGTTTTTGAGTTTTTCCCCCTCCTGCTTTTGTGATGAATGTAGTTTTCATTGCACTGTGCAGGGAGAATGTGGTCTGTGTCATGTCAGCCATTTATTGGGTTTTCCTTCATGGTTTAATACATGATTTTGTTCATGTCCTGGGGGCTCTTAAAGCAGAGTCACTGTCTTATCATGTTAGGAAGTCAGTGATGTATACCCATAGCTTCATTCCAAATAATCACTTACCTTTTTATTTTTTGCCTGTTTGCATTTTGTACTTTAAGTATTTTGTTGCTCTGCTTTTGAATATGTAAATATTTACTACACATATTCTCATGCATTAAGCCCTTCATTGGTCATTAGTGGCCCCTGACTCCCATCCTTGGCCTAGAATGCAGGTTTAAATTTAGCAAGACAGTTTTCTTTCTTTTTTTCTTTTTTTTTTTCTTTTTTTTTTTGGTGGAACCAGGGATTGAACTCAGGCCCTTGCACTTGCCAAGCAGGCGCTTATTCTGCTGAACCATCTCCCCAGCCCCGACAGTTTTCTTTTTAACTTTTAACCTCTCTGAGTCATTTTGTTATAGATGTGATTTTTTTAAAAAAATAGTCCATAGTGCTTTTTTTTGTTTTTTGTTTTTAATACCAGGGATTGAACTCAGGACCTTATACTTGCCAGGCAGGTGCTTATGCAATATTGTTGTTTTTTTTTTTTAAATAAACACATATTTTTTTGTTGTTTGTTTGTTTTTGTATTTTAGGGAAGGGTCTATGGGGTGTTCAGGGTCTCACTACTAGATCGGACTCGTAGTGATCCGCCTGTTTACAGACTCCTAAGACACAAATTTGTGAAGTCCCACAAAATTCTTTGAACCTGTTTCTTTGTCCTTAAAATGAGTAGGTAGGTTTAAAAAGAAAAAAAAAAAAAAAAAACTGTTGGATAAGACAAGACCCATGCTTCTCATTTCGCATGATTCATATTTTGTCTTTTCTAAACACTTCTTACCCTTTTTGACAAATGAGAACACTGAGATTCAGGAAGATGACATTTCCAAGATCATACGGTTGACTTTGAAGTTGGTTGAGCTGTGGCACGTCCTGATCCAGAGCTTTCTGATTCCAAAGTCCTCATTCATTTTTACTTAGCCCGTATAGCAGCCATCTTACTGTGGGTGGAACCCCAGGTCACCCTGTGTGAAATGATTTCTGGCTTTTAAGACAGGTTGTGGCAAGTAGGGTAACCCAGTAACTAGGTTCATTTTTATACTTAATTGAAACCAGACTGCTATAGGCTCGAGGGTCAAGCAAACAGTCTCCTGGCCATGCCCTCGCCTGCCCTTGAAGCCCAGAATGGGGGCAGCCCTGCTGCTGGGGGTGTCAGAGTAGGGGCCGGCCACACACAGGCCTCGTTCACCCTTGTCCTCACACTGCACCCTTTCCCTCCCTGACTGTCCTCAGGCTCACAAGCACCCCCTGGCACTGTTTGCAGCCTTAGCTCTGTATGACATTGAAAGACAGCAGATGGAGCCAGAGACTTGGAGAAAAATGACACTGAGTTCAGAGTCCCTGTTTCCTGGGGCCCAGACCCAGGGCCGAAGGTAGAAGAAAGGTCTTGGTTCCTGGGCAGCAGTGGAGAGGGACAGAGGTGAGCCCTTGTGGTTCTTGGATCCTTCCCTGGTGGATTACAACTCACAGTGTCCATAGGAGGAGGGACTAGGGGCTCAGCCAGCAAGAGAAGCTCCTTTCAAGTAGTGGTCTTTACTCTACACCTTGAAGCACAGTCTGGCCTGCTGTCTGTGCTCCTCCAGGGCTTGCTTCCAAGAGCAGAGGATGTCTTGCAGATAGGAAAGTGAGTTGAGTCAGAGCCCTTGAGCATCTATTCATCAGCATTAAGCAGTATCTTGGACATGTCCCCTGAGTAGCCAGGGGTTGTCTGGCCTCCCCTCATGGGCTGTATGAGCACAGCTGCCTCCAGTCCCATGGGGTTTGCTCTGTAAAGCAGAGGTGACACTGACTCTTGTGATGAGGAAGATGGATTCCATAATGTGCTCCCCTGGGCTACTCGCTGGCACTTGGTGATACTGGAGTCCTCTTCAGTACCCCCCACCTAGGAGTCTCAGAAGTTGTGGCCCTCGCAGGGCCCTGAGCTCACTATCATCTTTCTTGCTGGTTGGCTATGTAGCTAAGCAGTGGAAACTCACAGCTCTTTTCAGGTTTTCTCTGCACCTGCACATAATACACTGACCCTTCAGACCTTGGGGCTGGCTTCCAGGGACAAGGACCAGGTGAAGGCCTTCAAGGTATCCAGGGCCCAGGTTCTTGCCCACTCAGCCCAGAGGATCCAGGCCTTCTGGAAGGGCCAGCCTTGACCTGGATTTTTTTTTTTTTTTTTTTTTTTTTTTCAGTACTGGGGATTGAATTCAGGACCTTGAGCTTGTCAGGCAAGCACTTATTCTACTGAGCTATCTCCCCAGCTCTTGATTTAGTGTGCATGCTGGGCTGGATTGGGGGTGTGTGGGAAGGGGTTTTTTTTCCATGTACCACATGGGGAGCCATGCTCTCTGCATGTTCCTCTCTAACCCACATAGGAGTATCTCAAAGCCATGATCCCTATTCCATTTTTGTGGATAAGAACATTGAGGCAAGTGCTTTTTGTTTTTCAGACAAGACCTAACTGTGTAGTTTAGGTTGACTTTGAACTCAATATATACCTTAGGCTGGCCTTGAATTAGTGGTGATCTTCCTTCCTCAACCTGCCAAGCGCTGAGATTATAGGCATGCCCATGGTGCCTTGCTGCAGATACTATTAAATTGCACAGCTGTTTGGTGTTGGAGCCAGTGGGAGCATTTTCTCCAGACCCTAAACTTTGGCACTATCTCCTACCAATGGATTCCTAGTGTTTTTCCTACAGAACTTGAATATCACATGGAGTTGCATGCACAGCTCTCACTGATGTACCCACAGAAAGGGAGCCCTGCTATTCCCCCACCTCCTTGTTCTGAGCAGCCCCAGGCTTCCTCCTGAGGACACAAGATGCCTGAGAGCAAGGTGGAGGTAATATTCATGAGCACCAAGGTGTGCATGGGAGCTCAAAGCACTACAACTGTGGGATACAGGGCATAGAACCTGAGGATGAATGTCTGTCTCTAAAGTGGTGTTCCTCAAGCATGTTTTGTAGGCTGATAGGGAGAATTAGGAAGGTGGGCCCTTGTGTTGTGTTGAGTTCTTTCTGCCATCTTTGGTTGAGGACCTATTGTGTGCTAGCTGGGCAGCCAGCCCACGAGCCCCTGGGGGATGTCGAGGTGGGAGCTGGCTCTGCCTGGGAGCCAGGTAAGAAAGAGAGCACTTATGTGTGTACTCACTGATTCTTCTGCAAGCATTCATTGGGGATTGACAGTGACTGGTCATGGGAGGGTGATGGGGCAGCTTGTCATATCCTGGCCCGAAGCACAGGCACAGCCTGAGTTGCTGATGGCCATCACAGATGTGGAAAGCAAGTGCTGCCTGAGACTCAGCCCCAGGCAGCCATGTTGGGACTGAGCAGCTACTGCGATGGGGAGTGGACAGGAAGAGGTCGGAGAGTCTGCAGACAGCAAAGTTAGTGAGAAGGACCTTCACCGAGGTGAGGAAAAGAGGGGCCTTAGTGATTCTGTACAGGTATTGACCATACTCATGGAGCAGACCCTTGGCTCCCACTTTGCAGATGGAAAAACTGAGGTTTGAAGAAAAAAATAAAAGTGGCAGAATGAGAATTCAGATTTGAATTTTTACTAGTGATGAAAGTCTGTCAGCTATGACTATGTCACTGCTGTCTCAGAAATGAGGGTTCACATCTGATCTCAGAGGTTCCATGGCAGGGGCTGGGGAAGATGCCTAGAGAGGCTGATCATCTGAGGAGTGCAACTGAGCCGGGTTGCTTAGAGCTCCAGGGTGTGCGGCTTCCGGAAAGCTTTGTTGGCTGGAGAAGAGCAGCACATGTCCTACAACCCCCAGGGCCTCTTGCCCTCCATCCATGTAGCTCTCCTCTGGCCTGACCTGGCTTGCTAGGTGCTGGGCACCACACTCCATGATCTGTTCACGTGTCATGGTTTCCTGGCACTGGCACACATTGACCCATTTAAAATAGATATCTTTAGAGGAGAAAATCAAAAGGCAACCCAAGGAGCAGTTGTTTCTTCATCAACATATACCACATGTAGCATAATCAAGTCCTAACAGAATGAAAGGCTGGCGTGGTATCTGTATTTCTCAGGAGAAAAGCAGGTGTCATTGTTATCGCCTGGGTGCCCTTTGCCACAATGTCTCTAAGCCTTCTGAGGCACAGTGAGTGTGTTCTCATGGCTCAGTGCATAATGCACCTTTAGGCAAGCTTAGGAAATGTGAGCTCACCATAGCTGTGTCTATAATTGAAGCTGTGTTCCTCTGTATGCCGAAGGGTGCACAGAGCCCCCTGCGTCTTCGGCTCTGGAACCTCTGTGCCACAAGGCCAGGCCTATGCCAGCAGCCTTGGCTGCCCATGTTGCATCTCTGCCTTGCCCTTGTAGTATGCTTTCTGCAGAGGTCTGCAGTTGTTGATCTGCTATTCCCCAGCTCCCAGCACTCAGGGAGGTCACAGGAAAATGGATTCTGCTGCCTCTGGAGGCACCCAGAAGGGCTCAGGTCAAGACTGGGCTCATATATGGGGAAATGGCACCTTGGCCTCCTGGCTTCTTTTTATCACATTCTACTCCTTTCTCTTCCTTTCCTTTTCACTTAAAAAGTTGGTTTTGACTCCTCGTGGAGGAGGATTGAATCTTCCTTGTGGATTATGCTCACAGCATGGCAGCATGGTAGAACTTGGCCTCCTGTCCTCTGACTGCCCGCCTGGCAGGAGTCTGGGTCCCATCGGTGGTAGCAGCACAGTCACAGTGCGGGAGGCCTCTGCTGCAGGCCTGGTCTGCGTGGGAAAGGCCCCTTGATAAAGCTGCTTGTTATTTTCAAAAAGGAGTCTTGGTAAGGAAACCTATTACACAACAATGTGAACTAACTAGAAAAATAAGTCAACAAAAGATGAGTTATAATGCAAGAAAGAGCCCTGTAAGAAAAATGTAAAAAAATAAAATCTGGATTCAGAGCAAAGAGACCTTCCTGAGAGGATGGTAATGGGTTTAAGAAAAGGCTTAACCATAAGTTTCCCTGGAATGGCATGGTTCCTTCACTCACTAAAAATGAAGTTATTTTTACAGAAACTCAATCTTTCTGCAGTTTTCAAAAGTGGACATGTGGGAAATGTAAGGGTCTGTGGTCTTACTGAAGGAGAAATCACCTGAGAGGCAGTCAGAGGCCTGGATGGAGGGGAGGACGTGCGCCTCCAGGCGTGTTTCAGGTACCCGCTAATTAACAGACCCGCTGTGTCCACATATAGCCCTCAGGGGTCCTGGGACCTTCAGGTCACCGCCTGAAGGCTCTATGTATGGCTGGCTGCACGTCCTCCATCCTCTGTACAGCTGCACAGGGAAGGCCCCCATCCTGCAACTACCTAGAGCCTTGGGCTTTGGCAATAAGCACCTGTTTTTCTCTTCACCTAGATCAGGGATCTCAGCTCTGTGCCTCCATTTCCTCTTGGAGTGGTTCTGAGACTAAGCTGACCGTCCTGTCTGTAGAATGACTGTTAGAGGGTGCTGTCACCTGCTGTGGTATGCATAATCTATCTTTAAAAAAAGAAAACTTATGTATTATTTTGGTACAGGGTCTTGCTATGGAGCTTGGACTCATAGTGATCATCCTGTCTCAGCTTCCTCAGCACTGGGATTACAGGTGTGTACCACCACGCTTGGTTTTGGAGCCTTCATGGCATACCTGGGGTCCAGGGCCAGCATGGCATGTGGTACTGGGGATCAAACACAAGTCATTGCACTTGTGAGGCAGGGGCTTAGACCACCAAGCTATCTCCCCAGCTCCTGTATAGACTATTGTCTGGCTCTGACTGTTGGACACACTTAGAAACCTTATAACCCAGTTCCACACCCTGCTCCTCCCAGCACTGTCTGTCATGAGGACAGACTTGGCCTTATCACAGCTGCCATCGTTGCTTCCTATTAGCTGCATCCTCCAGGGAGGCTTCTAGTCCCTGGTGCCAGAGCCCCAGCACCTGGCCCCTGCATGGCTCACAGTGGTCACTCAGAATGTCAGTATACTCTTGCATCTACTTCTGTCCCTGTTGGATTGATAAAGGCTATCCAGAGCCTTGTGTGGGAATGGTTAGCAGACAACTGGAAAAAACGAGACCCCATAGCTGGCAGACATGAGCTGAGTGTGTTGAGCTTCTTCCTTTTTGGTTTAACCTTTGATGACCCATGAATAAAGGAAACTGTCATAATTTCAGAGTTCCTGCGTCACATGGCTGCAGTTTGTAGCCCTGGGATTCGGGCAGGAAGGGGTCCCCCCAGCATTCCCCAGGAGCCTGGTTAGCTCCCTTTCCTTAGGAATTGTTTTTACTACCACATGCATGGGGATCCTGCTGGCAGCCTTTGTGCCACCAGACTGCACTGGGATAGGGGAGCTTTTGTTTGTGGTGAGCATACACAATGTTCAAAATAGCAGTGCTCAGAAGGGCTGCCCTCACCCTCCAGTGGTGAACATGGGCGCCCTTGCTTGTTGAAAAGTGAAATGTCCCAGCTAATGAAGAGCAGTTGAGAGATGGCAGGGCCACCATCCTTGTGGCAAGCCTGGTGTCCTGACCTGCTTGTTAGAGCACCAGCAATAGGCAGAGCTGGAGCAGGTGTGGCTTCATCCAGCCAGATAATAGGGCAGAGGCAGCAATGGGGATGGGGCCCCTAGACTTGCTCCTCTCTCCTGCACATGTAGTAGTATCTTTGTGTGATAGAAAAGCCAGAAGACAGTTTCTCTGTGCTGCCAGGTATAGATGTTCTTAAACACTCTGCCAAGAAATACTTTTGTGAAAAGATGACCTGATTTGGGGGAAAGGATTCACTTTGGGCTCACACAACCATAGTTGAAATCTCAGGGTTACTATTTCCTGGCTGTATGAGTTGGGTTAATCCAAGTAGCCTCTGTTGTTGCTCTATCTACACGCTGTCATGACCATAGTGAGGCCCACATTGGGAAAGGGTGAATCTTGGGCATCCCAGCTGGATGATGGCATCCCCATCCCAGCAAGAGAGAGGTTGGTGTCTCCTGACACCACCTGGAGGGGCCATCCAAGAACAGAGTGGTCTTCCAGGTAAGCTGTGGAAACTGAGGGCAAGGAGAGATAGAAGGGGTTTACCTATGCCATGCCTCAGGAGGCAACATTGTGCCCTCCTGGGTCTTGCTGTTCCATACTACTGTGGTTTCAGTCAGGTCGGAGCCTGGGCCCCCTCTCACCCACACTGGCTGGTCATTGGTCAGCTCTATAGCCCTCAGGGTACCCAAGCCTGGTACATGAAGGTCTGCTTAGGAGGTGCTCCACCAGCTGAGAAGAGGTTCTCAGCGTCAGCCCCAGCATCCCTGTACTTAGTGGAGCATTTTAAACCTGGACATTGGGATGGGTACGGCAAAACCTTACCTTGACCGCATAAGAAGTGGCATGGGAGGAAGCCCCTGGCCTAAGCATTGATAAAGACAGTATACTTTGTTTATTTTGAAATGTGATAACTGGCTGATACCTCAGGTGTGAGATTGCCAAGTTTGGGGTGATTGGAGCGCTTGCCTGTGATCCTTCTGGCCCTGGCCCTGCCTTCCCAGGTAGTCACCATCTTCACAGGTCCCATCCAGGGTACTCCCCATACATGTCATCTTCTGGGCTATAATTTGAGGTCCTGTCCAGATTTTCACACACAGATGTTATATTTTTCAAATTATTATTTTTTTTCAGTCCTGGGGATTGAACCACGGCCTTCACACTAGACTATCTCCCCAACCCTTTTTTATTTTTTGCTTGACAAAAGGGCTTGGTAAGTTGCTGAATAGCCCAGATTGGGCTTAAACTTGTGATCTTCCTGCCTCAGCCTTCCAATGTGCTGGGATTACAGGTATATACCACTGTACACAGCTTTTTTTTTTTTTCAGAACCAGGGATTGAACTCAGGCCCTTGTGCTTGCCAGGCAAGCACTTATTCTACTGTGCCATCTCCCCAGCCCCTCCAGCTTCTTTTTAACCTCCTGCTGCACAAGAATCTACTGCAAGGGCACATGGTACACTTGTGCATATGTGTACCCCACTCCTGGATGGACTAGGTGTCCAGTGTTAGCCAAGTGTCATATGCACCTGTGTACTCTGAGGCCTTCATGACTTTAGGTCCCCAACAGCAGTTGTTGTTTTTTTGTTTGTTTTTGTTGTTGTCTTTTCTTGAGATGGGGTCTCACTACGCAGTTCAGGCTGGCCTTGAGCTCACTTTGTAACCCAGGCTGGTCTTGAACTTGTAGTGATCCTCCTGCCTCACCTTATTGAATGCTGGGATTACAGACATGTGCCACCATGCCCAACCTGAGAGTAGTGTTGAGGGTACAATACAGAATGTGCTGAACAAATGAGAGCTCTGTCCTTTTCGCCCTGGTACAGTACTGCTATGGTTTGGACTTGATCTTTGTTGCCAGGCCAACTGGGCTTTGAAGGTATTTTGGAAGCATCGCTGGCTTGATCTAGGAGATGGCAGTGACCTCCCCCCACCCAACTCCCTTTCATTCCCTGTTGTTGTGACAACCAAAGCCATGTTCAGGTCCAGATGGTATCAGATTTCCTAGAGCAGGGCTCACCCAGGCATAGAGTATCTGCTCTAGTATGATTTGATGAACTAAGTGATTTTGTGATGGGCCAGAGTGGTGGCTGGGAAGACTGGGTATGGGGCAACTTAGAGCCTCAGTGTTCCCCATTTGTGTTTCATGGAACAGCTTTTCAGAGACTGTGCCTCTACCCTGTACTGCTGCACACTGTCCCTCAAACATACATGTGCATGAACCCATGGGTGACATGTGCAGTGAATCTCTGGAAGCTTGGTTCTCTCAGCAATAACAGTGCCCACTCTCAGCAATAACAGTGCTGGGGTTGATGAGTCAATGCAAGTTAGACACTTAGCACAGGCTTGGCACCCATGCCACACATGCTGTGCCAGTCAGGTATCATTGGTTAGCAGCTGAAACACCACATGTGCTAGGTCCTTCCAATAGATGACTGCATATGAATTTGCACATTCTGATGAGCAGTAGGCCTTCAGGAAATGGGCTTTGAGAGAGTGGAGTGCCCTCTTAGGGTGCCAGGACACCAATGGCAGGGACAGAGTATGAGTTGAGGGCCAGCAATTGTGGAATACAGCCTGGCTCCAGGGGATCCTGGGAGAGGAGAGTGATGCCCAATCAAGGGTGCCTGTGATTGGTACTGTGTGTGTGTAGTAGCCAGCTAATCATCTATCAGTGTCCTGGGCCCAGATGCCTGCACAGTGTTTGTGTACAGAGTAGGCTTCATCCCCTGAAACCTGCAGCTCCAGGGACCTTGCCAGGGGACCCCAAGCTGCCCAGGCCCTATGGACTCTCTCCTGCATGGCCAGGCTTGGAATTGGATGGTGCTGTAGTCTCTCTCTTTTTTTTTTTCCTATTTCTTTTTCCCTTGACCTTTTTTCTGATCATGAATACAACATGTACCTGCTGAGTGGGGAGAATGTAGCAAAATGCAAGGGGAAAAATTGCCTGTAATTAGAGCAACCACCTTTATATGAATTTCCTTTAATTCACCTTCTTGTGATTGTATGTCTGCATAATGGAGATCACTCTGTTTACTATTTCTGATGACTCTTAGCATGTTTACTAGGTCCTCATGTCTTTGATAGCTCTAAGCCAGTTGCTGTTTTATTGATTGCATAGTATTATTTTTATTAAGATTTTCTTTTTCTTTCCCTCCCTTTTTTTGTTCTTCCAGCACTAGAGATGGAGCCCAGGGGCTCACACTCTAGGCACGTGTTCTACCGCTGAGCTACAGCCCTGGTTCCTTAGATTCGCCAAATGAATTTTAATTATGTAAATAATACATGAAATATATTTTTATTGTAATACTTTATACATTGCCAAGAAGGCTGGATCCTTTTTTGGTCATCGTCTAAGTTCCAGCCTCTGGCACAAGGAGACTATGGTGTGTTTGTGGATTTATTTTTTTTAAAGACTATTATTACTTTATTCAATTGTCATAGAAATGCATACTTGTAAAAAATTAATTCGCTGTCACCTCAGGTTAAAGGTTAAAGCTCCCTAAATTCTGCTAGAGACAGTCAAGGTTGGCATATATATCATCTGTTCATACTTTGGTAGACACATAATGCAGCATATACTCTCATGCACATGCTTAGTAATGAAATTACTGGGAAGAACCCAGAGAGCACTGAGCTACATCCTTAGCCCTTTTCTTTTTTCGAGTTTTGAGCCATCATCTTGCTAAGTTGCCCGGGCTGGACTTGTGAGCCTCCTGGCTCAGCCTGCCAAGTAGCTAAAAGCAAATCTCTCTTACCCACACTGTGTGCCATGTTAGTTTTGGACCTTGTATACAGCAGCGGCTTCACATCCCACTACCCAAGGCACTTTCTCCCTCTCTTGCTGTGCCAGTGCCAGCCTGTACCTGGGTGCCCCCACTGTCACCCCTCCTTTGTGATTGACTTGAGACCATTAGATGCTGCATGATATTGCTGCTCAGCATGAGTAAGGGCTACTCCTAGCTTCCTGGGGGGCAGTCACATGGGCATGCAGGTCTGGGGGCCAAGGGCGCCTGGGGGCCAAGCATCCAGCCCCAAGCTTGCCTGGGTGTGGAGGAATGGGGCCTAGAGCCAGTGTCCGCCAGGGCGCAGCCCTCCCTCAGTGTACTCAGTGCCATCATTTTCCCCTCCCGTGACACACAACAGCAGGGAGTTGAGTGGTTTGTTTCATCTCTTCTTAAGAAAAAGTTAAATTTATAATCCCAGGCCCGACCTTCCTTGTAACTCATGTGCTCATCCTGTTAACTGGCTTAATATATGGCACCACTATTTCATTAAACAACATACAGGAATAATTAGTTCAGCAATGATGCCTCAGAACAAAAGCCCTTGATTTAGTTTAACTTTATAAGTTGTTCTCTTTTGATGTGCAAGAACACATCTGGGGTCTTGAAGAAAGCAGAAGGGAAAATAGATGTTTTGTCAGGCTGGGTTGGTTTGGTCCAGGCACAGCCAGTAACCCTTTGGTACCGGGCCTCACTCCCACATTGCAAACCCTGTAGGAATGGTGCATGTCCTGGCATGGGGATCGCACCAGTTCATACTGTCACCAGGCAGGAGAAACAGTGCCTGTCCTTCTTTCCTTCAGTACACTACATGCCCAGTATAGTTATGGTCCCCAGACTTGTGGCCCAGACCTACATCCGGGTCTCTCCTGGAATGGCCCATCCCCATATGATGTCTCCTGCCAGTAAGGGACAGCTTTGGCTCCTGACCTGGCCTTTGTGGGGCCCATCACCTCTGCTGCAGCCCTGGCTGCACACTTTGCCCTTGCCAGCTGCCAAGTAGTATGTGTCCACCAGGCTCTGCATGCCTGGCCTCACAGCACCAACAGCACCTTCTTCAGGGTTTCCTCCACATCCCCTGCGGGCTCCTGCTGTCCTTGCCATGTGGTACACAGGAACTGAGGGTTGGTGGCAGGTGCTCCTGGCAGGGGCTGGGGAGGGTTGTATCCAGTTCCTCTCTGTTGCCTTGGATGTGGGCAGTGTAGGGTGTGCAACAAGCTTTGTGTACCAGAGGCTGCTTGGCATGGGCAGGAGCACCCAGCGCAGCCCAGCGTGGCCCCGGCACCTGCACCTGGCAATGTGTGGCCAAAGCCACATGGGGTCCTCTCAAAGGGATTGCTGTGTCACAAGTGCTGAACAAGTGCCCAGTCCATGCCAGGAACATAGTTATGGCTTGGCAAGTGGCAAGTGCTATCCTTTGCAAAGGTTTGTTGATCAGTCGGTCAGTTAGACCACATTTCCCAGAGACTTTGTTCCACTTGGGTTTTTAGCTGTGGCAGATTAAATGACTCTGTGGCTGGGATTTGGTTTCCAAGGAGTAGGTTTCATGGTGTGTAGACAGATGTCCTAGTTCTACTGGAGGCCAGCAGGTCTCACTGCTCATCCAAGCAGCCCACGCCTGCTCTGCATTTTATTTCTTCTCTCCTGTCCTGTCACCTGGTATAGAGCAGAGACAGGGTACCTTCCTGCCTGCAGGAAGCTATCCTAGCATGGCTCCCTTCTACAAGTCTGATGGCCAGCATCACTGCACCCGTTAAGCTGTTGGTCCTCACCCACGCTGTTACAAACTGTGTCCCACCCTCCTTTCTCAATGACACAGACCCTGTGCCAAGCACCCTCAAGGCCTGTGGCAGGAAGCTGAGGCCACAAAGGGGAGGTGACATGTCTCACACTCAAGTCCTAGACAGAGGTGTGTCTGCCTGTGAAGCCCTGTTCTTCTAGCTCCACTGTCATCAGAAAGAGGAGCCCTGGGGATGTTCCTGCTGTGGATTTGCCAAAGTCCTGGCACCTTGTCCACTTTCTGAGGCTCCTGGTCCTCCAGGCGCAGTTCCAGTGGGCAGGAGTCAGCTCATCCTACCCAGCCGGCTTGCCAGAGCCAGCAACCTTTACAGGCTCTCCTGTAATCTCTCTGTCCACACAGGCCTCATTTTAATTTGCAAAATTGAACCCAGATCGAGAGCAGTAAAGCCAGGTGACAGTAAATATTCATGCCTCAGTGAGCGAGGGTGGCTCCATTACCTTGCTGAGATTGGGAGAATTACCTGGGGATTATGTATATTCATGGGCCGATTTTTATTTGCGATAGAACATGACTCGCGTTGGCCTGTGTGCTGCACGTTCTACCCCAAACAGACTTTGCAGAAAGCTTATGCCCTTAAGCTTCAGAGAGCCATCTCAAGTGGATTGGCTACTCCTGCTTCCCTGGAGACAAGTCCAATAACAATCACCCTGTAGCCAGCTAGGACTTCCATGAACTCTTCCTCTTTGCTTCCCAGGACCTAGGTCTGAGTCTCATGTCTGGGCTGCAGATGAGGAGACTGAATGTGAGTTTTGTACCACAGTCTGTTGGAGCAGTTATCCTCTCTGCACCATGCTGCCGCCCCTCACCTACAGGCTGGGTATCTCACTCATCTGGGTGCCCAGAGAGTAGTAGGTGCTTGGTGGATGATGGCTGAGTACACCTGCCTGCGGCCTATCCTGTAGGGTTCCCAGCTGTGCTGCTGACCCAGGGAGTAAGCAGTACCCCTTATCTGGCACCACAGTGTGCCTGGTCACTGGTTGGGCCAAGGTGTGTCTGGCAGCTGTAGGTACAGTGAGTTTCTATTCCAGGACATCATCAATGACAGCCAGACATCTTTTTTCATAAGTATAGTGAAAGCACAGTGCAGTCCTTAGCGCAGACCACCCAGGCCCCACAAAACCTACACTATTTCCTGTTGCCTTTTATAGATGTTTGTCACACCGAGTTTGTAGGCTTCACAGACAACAAGGCCAAGTACCCTATTCCTGCTTCCCTCAAGTCTGTTTTGCTGCTGGGTGCCTGTTGGAGCAACACATTTTTTTTTCTTTTGGCCTCATTGTCAACCACAAACTAAATTAAGCTGGGGCCCTCATCTCCATTTTGCTGCTGGAGAAATAGTAAGTGACAGGTATTTGGTTCTTGGTGGGTTTTTACCTTTTCACTCTGCTGGGAAGTGAACCTGTGTCCTTGTGCATGTGGGAAAGCACTGTACCCCTGAGCCCTGTGCCCACCTGACAGTGACAATTACAGATTTTTAGAATGTCATGATAATCATTTTACATGAATTAATTATCTAAGTATAACTTCACTAATGCCAATGAGGTAGGTACATTTTCCACTTAAGGAAAAAGAGAGAGAACTTCTTTGCCTAAGACCCAAGGTCATACAGCTGACACATAGCAGTTAAACCCAGGAAGATTGTCTATGAGGCCTGCTTTCTACCTGCTGTGTCAGGAGGACAGTCAGTTATTTGTCATTAGTTACATATTCCTTTTATCAAACTATTATTAGCACTGAGAAGGTACCAGTCTTCTCTGGACATGGCCCGTACAGAGATGAGTCAGAGTGACTGTTTTCTTGAGGAGGCCCCTAGAGACAGGCAAGCAAGGCAGCAGCCACTCCCCATCATGTGGGTGCTGGAAAACACAGCATCCAGACCAACTTACATGGGTGCCTGCCTCGGTTCTGCCACTGCTGAGCTGGATAAACTCAGCCTTGCTCAGCCCGGTTAGGTCACCCATCCAGCCTTGCTCAGCCCAGTTAGGTCAGCTGTACCATGTGGAACATAAGGACACCTTTGGGCTAGGATTTTTATGAGGATTAGTGAGGTTGGCATGTGTGGCACTAATGTTAGCAGCAGGGTGGTGACAGTGGCCATAATGACAGGAATAGGCACAGGAGGCCCTGGGGACACCAGGCAGTCTGGGAATGTACCCAGAGACAAAAGCTTTTCAGCTCATACTGAGAAGATGGGGTGATCCAGGCAGACAGGTAGTGGACAAAGAAGAGGGTCAGGCTCAGACAACACAGAAAGAACTGGGGTTAAAGCCCTGTAGCCTGGGTAGGAGCCTCTTGGCACAGTGCCAAGCCCAGGTGAGTACTCAGTGTTGGCTCCTGTCTAGGCTGCTGACATCATTGTCACTGTCCTCATTGTCACCGACTTTAAGGAAGCACTGCCCACAGAAAAACCTACTCTGGTACTCTAGCAGGGGGCTGCAGTCTTTCTACTCTGGATCTGGAGAACCTACCAGCAGAAAGAGCATCACCAGCTTCCTGGGCAGGGCCTGGGTACCCTGGAAGAGCCTATCTTGACCACCACCCCGTGAGGTAGCTTGTTATAAGGATGTGTGTAGATGGTCCGAAGAGTAGCAGCCGATGGCATAGAGACTTGGGGGCCCCTGATGACTGAGCACCTCACCCAGCAGTCTCAGGGTATACAGCTGGGGAGCAGGTGCCAGGTCAGGGACAAGATAGGGCTGCTGAAGGCCTTTGCCCTGCTGACTCTTTGCCCTCCTTTGGTGGGCTGGCATCTTGCCCTTTTGGTGTCAGGTTGGTGAGTGCTCCTCCACCCCACACTGGGGCAGTGAATCTCTTTCTTTTCCTATTCAGAGTACTTGCTGAAATTTCTATCATGTTTAACTATGACTTTTAAATGTTTAAGGTAATGTGTAATATTGATATCTCAGCCTACTTTCTGGGCTGTGACATAAATTCATGACAGTTTTTGCACAGGCTCACATGAATGTCATGTGTTGGCTGTTGTCAGCTAAGTAAGTATACAGGGAGCTAACAGCACTGTCATCCTGAGCATGCATTCAAGGAAGAAACTGCTGGCAGAGGCAGTTGGAGCCTCGTTTGGAACCCAATGGTTGGCCTGGATCCTGAGGCGCTGCTCAAGGAGCACACTGGGCCTGAGCCAGCTGAGCCACACGTGTGGAGCGGCAGCCTAAGTCCTGATGTTATGGTTGCCCAGCACCATCTTTCACTCTCACTTTTGGGCCTCACTGGCATTGCCCGCCCTTTGTGGTTTGTAGCTTGCCTATGGCCCTGCATGTGTTAGCACCATGCCCATTTTACCTGACACTTGGAGAGTTGGGCACCCCGTGCTGCCCACTGGCTTATAGGTCTGATTCCTGAATCACAGCATTGCCTGGCCACCTGCTCTACAGGGTGATCATTCTAAGGCCAGGCCCACACCAAGCTGAGAGGCCACATTGCTTTGAGAACTCTTGACTAGTGCTAAGCATGGCCTGAGTACCCTCCCTACAGGCCAAGTGCCCACGGGCTTGCTGCCAAGACCAGATTAGACCTCCTTGCCCTGCCTTCCCAGCCTGTGAGCTTAAATCCCTGCCTATGAGGGAGTCCCAGTAAGGGCTGCTGACTGGGGTGAGTGCCACTGTGCACCAGACTGGATAGATTCATCTCCCGCAGCATGAGTTTCTCCAAGGACCATTAATCCCAAACCTTATCTTTATATCAAATCTGAATCTCTGATGGCATAGAATATGAAATTTCCATCATAAAATCTAAAACTTGGGACTTCAAGGAACATCTGTGGCCTTCAAAGGTGGTTTCTTCTCCCTCTGTCCCTGTGGGAAGCAGCACTACCTTCTGTGGTCTGCGGGGTGTCATTGCACCATGCAGGCCCTCAGAAACTCTGGTCCCCTAGAAGAGGCAGGATCTGCAGGTTCTGTGGGTTTCTGCTGCTGCAGGGACCTGAGAACTGCTCCTGAGATGCCAGAACACAGGGAAGAGACAGCCAGAGAGAGGAGTGAGCCTCCCTTCCCTGTCCAGCTCCTACCTGCTTATCTTACCTGCAGGAAACAGGCTGGCCCACACCTGCTTGCAGAACGGCCAGGCATAGAGCAGCCTCTGATTATCGTCAGAGTTAAATCCGGGTGACTTGTCTGAGTTTGAAGTTGGGATATTGACTTTCCCTAAAAAGTTTCTTTTTTACTAAAGATTAAACTTGGGAAATATAGAAAAATTAAAAGAAGGAAGATGTCCTCAGTGCAGGGTCCCCCTCACATAGCTGATACACATCCTCACGCAGAGGCCACCACTCCTCCCATCAGACCTTCACTTCGTGTTAATTTTTAGCATTAAAATAAGCTAGGTAACAAAAATCTAGCAGTTAGATGTCTTCCTCCTGCAGGCAGAGTAAGCCTAGCATCCCAAGACAGGCCTTGTGGTTCCTGAGGGCCTGGACATAACTGCTGCTATTGCTCATATTATATAGTCTGCAGAGGCAGTGGGCTTTTATCCCTGGGAAAAGAGAAAAAGAAGGGCTCTCTTTCTTTTTTGGTTGTTGTTTTTGAGGCATACTACATAGCCCAGGCTGACTCTGAACTCGCTGTGTAGTTCAGGATGGCCTTGAACTCGAGGCAGTCCTCCTGTTACTATGCCTGGCTTCACCCCTTCTCCCATTCTGGGTCAGACATTGCAAGCCTTGCTTATGATGCTGTGGTGTATTTTGTGACAGCTTCCTCACTTTGCCCTAGATTGGGAGCTGAGCCTCTATGCCTGCCATAACTGTCACTGCAGCTGAGGGAGCCCTGAATTTGTGGACATCACCGAGTTTGAGTCCTCATCACCCTTAGCTGACCTGCCTGGGGCAGGTAGCTGAGCTCCATTTCCTGTCTGTCAAGTAGCGAGGACCCCAGCCCCTGTTCAGTTGGGAGGATTGGCTGGGGAGGATTCTTAGGTGGTTAAGGAATGTGACAGCACATTCCTGCTTCCTGGTGGGGTGCTCTTTGCCTTTCTTTTTTTTCCCCATAATTTTATTGAGAAACAAATAGCAATGAAACAGTTTCAAATCAAATTAGTAGGACAGTCTCAATAATTAATATATTGCATATTGTTTTCTTAGTGGTTATTCGTTGTACAAGATGCAGACATGATATCCTGTTTGCAAACACTATTAGAACAAATCCCTCTATTCATTGAATTAAGAGAATGTAGCTGTATATCTATCTTAACTATTTTGAATATACAGATACAAAATGGTTCTTCATTTGTATCCCCTTTTTTTGTTTAGTTTTATCATATAAATATTATAGGTGTATGAATTCAGCAAAATATTCCAAAATAGTCCAGTAGTCCATAATAGTATTGGGGTTTTCGTATGACTGGCAGTTTCAGAAGTTGTTGACTTGAGTCTTTTATAGCTCAGCATAATAATATAGATTTACTTCTTTCAATTTAGGTTTTTTGAAAAAAATCTTTCTTTTGGCTGAGCATGGAGGTATATACCTGTAATCTCAGCCCTCAGGAAATTGAGGCAGGAGGATTGCCATGAGTTTAAAGTCAACCTGGGCTACATAGTGAGACCCTGTCTCAGACAAAAATTTATTTTCCTTTCTTTCATATATTGAAGCAATGCATGTTACTTTAGAAGCTTGCATGAAACAACAAGCAATTGGAAAAACTCACTAAAAGCCTATAAACCAAGAGGTAGCTACATAGTTAAGATTACACTTAAAGTATGTTTTTTATGCCTTGCTTTTTGTTCATTGTTACAGGGAAAGCATTTTCCATGCTGATAAAATTGCCCCACATGTTGCATGCATAAGGTAACACCACTCCTGTTGCTTTGTTCACTGTCTCTGTGCTGTCAGGAACTGGGTTTTCTCCATCTTTGGACAGACGACCTAATAGTACAGCCCTCCAGCAACCTACCTTCAGCTTGAAGAGAGCTTCCCAGAGGGGATTGTTGGAATAAGCTAAAATGAGCATCTTGGAAGGTTGGGCCTGAGCCAGGGTGCTCTCCAGGGTGGGTGGGTTTGGGTCCCCAGGTTACTGCAGTGATCACTTTGGGCACACCAGTGAGAGCTGGGCTGCTTAAGGTTGGGACCAAACCTCTCCGTGCCTTAGCATGCCGGGCCCTCGGCCTGACCTGGGCCGGCCCCTGCCCCATATGCCTGTGGCTCTTCTCGGCTTGTGGTTTCCAGGTGTTGCTAGAGAAGGTGAGATGCTGTTAGCACTTGAGAGCAACCCCACCAGGAGCTCCAGAAGGCTTCCCTGCTTCCCACTGCCCTTTACCCCTGCTGCCCACACTGTTGGCCCCTCACAGTGGGGCTCAGTACATGGATTAGAGCCTGATTAATTAATTTTCTAAAGTCTTTTTCAAGAACTAATTTTTGATTGCACAGCTAATTTGTGAATAACTCCTCATAACAAAGATGGGACCTTTCAGTGAGGGAAACTGGCCCTGGTGCCTCCTGGCCCACCATGGCTGCCTGTCTGGAGGCGATCCCACTGGCTGCTTCATGTTTAGGCTCAAACTCTTCTGTCTGCTTTGTGTCCATGAACACATACAGTCCCATTTTGTGGCATTTGTTCTTTTCTGGCTTGGGCCAAGAAGCCTCATGGCCTTGGAGACCCCAAAGTACAGAGCAATTGCAGGCTGTGGCAAAGTGGATGCTACACCTTTCCCATACCCTGTCCCCACTGAGACCCTGTCATAGCGCTGTCTAGTCTCCGGTCATTCTTGACAGGGAGGCTGAGTGACAGTTCCACAGCATATGCTAAATACAAGCAGGGCTTAGGGCAGGAGCCAGGAGCACAAGGCAGGCACAGCCTGTGGGGCCTGATGAGGCTGAGGGCCAAGGACAGCGTAGGTGAAAGAGATTACAGGCCTGGCCCTGCCAGAGACATGGATGGATATGGAGGTGAGGCTGGGTGTCAGGGGGTCTAGTATGCCCACTGAAGGGGACTTGGGCCAGTGACTGGTCATGGGGGTCCTTTGTGTCCACCCCAGGGCTGCAGATAGGGCATGCTCATGGCTTCAGGCACAGTGGGCTTCCTCAGTTGTCTCAAGGATTCCTTAAGCCCCCAAAAGTCCAGGATTGTTAAAAACAATTACATCCCAGCTGTATGGAAAGCAGAAGACTCCAATGTTGCTGTAATTCAATTTAAAGTTTTATGGAATGTGGAGGGTGTGGGAGGAGGAGCACAAGTCTTCTGGCAGACCCCTTGTCACTTTTATAGTCCCATTGTTACAGAGACTGGGAGGTTCCTACTGGAGTATGTTATTGCAGTTGCCTTGCATTGGCAGGGCCTCAAAAGCCAGACCTATTCTTTTCCTCCTGGAATGCTCACCCTGGGGCAGACCCAGCAGAGATTCAGGGTGCCATAGATAAACCTGCCTGACCAAGGGGCACTGGCTACTTCCAAGACTCACAGAAAGCAGCCACACATACACAGTACATATGTGGGGGTGCAGGTGCTACAAACAGCATCCTAGGGTGACCCAAGGCTCCTAGGGCAAATGACCTGAGCTGGTATGGCCCCAGATCCAAGAGGTGGGTGGACAGGCTTGGCTTTCAGGTGTCAGAATGGGTGCAGAGTGGTAAAAAGAGCGGGAGGTGGCTGTGGGCCCTGGGCAACACTAACTACCCTGTATCTGAGCACCACTGAAGGCTGGGAGCTCCGGCTCAGCTTGAGCACATGGAGGAGGGGCAGAGTGCAGGCAGGCAGGCAGGCAGGCAGGCAGACAGACAGAGACAGACAGAGACAGACAGACAGACAGACAGACAGACAGACAGACAGACTGCAAACAGACAGACAAAGCTCCTTCCTGTCTCCTATCTTGGAATTGGGGCGGGGGAGTCACATCTACACTGGGATCCTTAAGAACTGCTCCCTGCCCAGTGGACAATTGGTCTTTTGTCTGAGGCTTGATGGAATTTTTGTCTAGAATAGACCCCTCCTCTAGTGGAGGCCTGGGGAAAAGGGAGACAGGCTCTGGGAGAGGAGCCTACTCCCTGGCTCGGTGCCCAGGGTGGTAGAGCCTAGGAGGAAAGCAGAGTGGGGGCTGTCCGGCCCGCCTCACCAAGCCTTCACTTCCCTGACACTTCCCTGGCTCTGAGTGCATCAGCAGGGCACGTGTCCTTACTGTGGGGGAGGCGCATACACATGCTGTACCCCAGGTAACTGGCAGTAGAACAAACTACAAGCCTCAGGCTCTAGAAGCCCCTGCAGTGCTGGCAAATCAACAAGCCTCCAGATGAGGTCTCCATATCAAGAAATACTATGCAGCAGGCAGAAAGAATAGCCAGAACACTTAGCACAGAGCACTTGCCTGGCATGCATAAGACTCTGGGTTCATCCCTCACACTGGAAAAATAACTTTACATACGTGTGGTGTGCCTGTGTGTATCTCAGTATAGTAGATACCAAAAGTACAGTGAATGCAGAAGGAGGGTAAGGGACAGAATTCAGTAGTCAAGAGGTGCCACTGTATATAGGCTGACAAGTACATGTACAATTCGGGATGTATACATGGGTGTAATGAACAAGCAGGTGGACACATGAAGGATTGCTGAGGGAGGGAGTAGGACTAGGGGTCTTCAACTCATTGTTGAAACTTGAAGTACTAGTAATGCATCCCCAGTCATCAGTTCCAGGGGTAGAAATTCAAGTCATCATCGTGTCCTTTCATTCTCAGAGTTTTGTGGATGGCTTTAATTTCTCTAAAAGGAAGTGGGTGGGATTGCTTCCTAAGGCTGACCTGTGGGAGGGCCTGGGTCTGGCCCAGCAGGGGAGGGCTGTCAGCCCCTAGGGGCTGAGTGTGCTCCCCAAGCAGAACCCTGGGTTTGACTTTTTGTGTGTGAGATGCGATTAAATGCATTAGGCGGAGGAAAATGTCTTATCTGTACACAGCCCCACTGGAAGAAGAGGGAGAAATAAGAGCAGCCAAATTGAAACCTTATTAAACAAAATTGGTTAGGTCTGATGGAGCCAAACCTAGACTGATCTTTAAAAGCTTATTTCATTTTCCCCTCCAGTCTGAACCTCTTTGAATTGAAGTAACCGATCCCTGCTGTAAGCTTATTAGTGTCAAGCCTGTGTGTTGCTTTTCCTCCCCCATTTACATTTGATTAAGTAATGATGAAGTTGTGAGGTCCACCTATCGCCTTTGGCACAGCCAGGGGCTCTCGGGGTCATTAGTGGAGTGGGAATGGATAATAGGGTCCCATTTCATCACATTGATGCCGCTATTATAAAACTCTGCCAGCAGAAAGACTGCCAAGCACCAGGCTCCCGCCTGCTCTGTGCCAGCCCTTGTCCCACCCTGTGTGGTGTTGCCACTGTTCCACAACAGGTGTGATGGTATGGAGTGTCAGGTTTCCACCCCACAGTAGTACATCAGCACTGTCCACCACATCCAGTCCTGCTGCATCTCAGACTTCTGTGGTCAAGTAGATGTGTGTCCATGGCAGGAGAACCTGTGCTTTAGTGACAGGCAGATCTAGTTGCCATGAGCCTCAGCTTTATTGTCTGTATAATGAAACTTGTGCAAACTGAAGGGAGTTGTGTCTAAACTTTCCACTGTAAATATCCAGCAGATATCTTCCTCATCTTCACCTCGTGGGCCGGCAACATGGCAAAATGACCCAGAAGGTCTGAAGACCTGCTGAGTTCCCCCTATTCAAGCAGGGTGCTTGGAGCCCAGCCAGGATCAATGTCACTTCCAACCTCCCCTAGCTAAGTTCAGCATTGTCAAAAGCACATGTGAATGAAGAGATCGGGTCACTGTGGACACAGTGGCATTCCGAGTCCCAAGTGCTGCTCAGTGAAGTTGCAAGATACAAAGACTCAGAAGACCCCAAGAACCTTTCAGTGCTGTCACCATCTGCATGGTCATAGGCCTGTAACACCTGCCACAGGAGAAATGGGACTATGCAGGAGCAAGGCTGCTGAGAAACCAGATCTGATCGCTGCCAAGGGCTGACCACTCCAGGCAGCCCAGTGGCCAGGGGCAGTGGAGAAAGCAGGCCAACTTTGCCTGCCTTCTCCTTCTGGGTTCCAGGCAGGCCCTCCTCTTCTGCACCTAGGAAAGGTACCCATGGCATGCATGGGGAAGTCACAGTGTGGTGTAATTCCTTCCTCTGGAGCTTCCTTTTGGGGCTCAAACTATATAGAGCACCTATTATGAACACCATAGCACCCATAGTCCACTGTCACCTGGGGTAGCGGTGTGACTGTGAGCCTGGTTGTGTGGCAGGCAGGCAATAAAGATAGGCAGATGTCAGCCTGCCTGGCAGTTCCCACAGTTACTGTCCCATCTCAGCCTCTTTGCTTTGTGACCTTGGAGACATCTAAAACCTCTGTTTCTTCATCCATAAAATTGAAAGTAAAAATATTGACCTGCCTCATAGGTGTTTTGTGAAGGATAACTGACCTAAATGATGGTGAAGCTCCTTTGTAAATCAGAAAAGACCAAAGTGCTTAGCAAGCATAAACTTGGATTTTTAAAAATTGTTTGCTCGCTTGATGTATTCCTCTCTTCCTTGCTCCCTCATTCCCTCCCAGGGCCCAGGCCTCCCTGTGGGTCCCACTCAAGGTCAGCAGGCACTGCTCACTCTGCCACCCAGATCTCTGTGCCCCCTGCCAGGGAGCCAGGCCACTGGATCAGGAGCCCACAGTCCCTCAGCCCTGCTCATAGAGGCAGGTGCCCTCAGGCCTGGTAAAGGGGTCCCAGAGCCTGAGGTGCCACAGCTGCTCCCCACACAGCTGTGTACTAAGACCCTCTGTATACCCAGCATTGTGTGGGCATAGGGAAGAAGGTGGGAAAGAAAAAGAAAAAGTTCTCTGTCCTGAGGACATTGTACTCTCCAGTGAACAGCTCTGGAATATGTCGAGTGCTGATAAATACTATGAGGGAAAAAAAATAAGGCAAAAAATGGTATCAGTGGTGCTGTGGGGTGCTCCTTGTTTGGGAGATCAGCAGTGGACCATAAGTAAGTGACTTTTAAGCAGAGACCTGAAGGAAGCCAGGGGAGATGTGGCTATCTGGGGGAAGATTGTCAACAGCAGAGAAGCTGCCCAGTACAGAGGCCCCAGGGCAGGACTATGCCCAGTGTCTTTAGGGAATAGGAAGCAAGAAGGCCCGGGTGATAGAAGAGACCTGAGCAGCAGGGAGTGAGGGTAAGAATCATAGTAAATGCAGAGAAATGACAGGTCAGGTGGGGGCTGTGAGTCACAGTGAAACGGTGTATGTCAGAGATCCTGGTACTCTCTGGAGAGCAGACAAGAGCAAGGGGGCAGTGACCCAGGCCAAGCAAACAAGGAGGTTGCAGGAAGAGGCCAGGTACTGGAACTGTGTCCAAGGACCCAATGCCTAGAATACAGTGGCAAGAGGGTGAGGCAAACAGGCCGGAATTCATGCTTTCACCTGAGTATTGGGGACATGGAGTGACCATTTGTCAGATGCCAGAGATGGGAGGAGCATCCAAGGGAGCTGTGGGTCTGTGTGTTCTACATGCCAGCTCCTCTTTCTGGAGCATGGCTTTCGTGCGACCTCTGTGCTGCCTCCCCCTCCCCCCCATGCCACCCCTTGTGCCATGGCTGCTGAGAGTTTCTCCTTTCCAGCGCCACAGCCTTGCCTGGCACTGGAGACCAAGAATCTTCCTGTGCCCTCCCTTCCCCTGCCTCACTGGAGTGTCTTCCTTGTCAGTTTTCCTCTTTTGTTATTTTTACCTGTTTCGCACTCCATATAGCAAGGGCACTCTACTAACAATGCAAAGTAGAAGACATCGTTCTGGGCCCTCACCCAGCTCTCCATTACTCCTTCCTTGGTGGAACGTCAACTGCCCTGGCCACAGCCAGCCCTGCCATCCTTCAGCCTATAGTAGGCCTCAGCATCCTCAGTGCATTCCTGAGTCCTTGTGCACGGCTCCTCCTCTGCCTGGCCTGGGCTCCGACCTACCTCCTCAAGGAGGCCCTCCTTGGCTACCCAGGATGAATTAGGTCCCCCAGTTGTTTGCTGTCATAGCTCCTATGTTTTTTTTCTCAGAGTATCTCCCTTGGCTCTGAAATTCTGCATTTATTAGTTGATGGTTCCTTTAGCACCAGTCATCTCCACCTGGCAATACATTCAGGAGACCATGCTGCTTTGCTGTACCTGTGTCACAGCCCAGCCTGATGTATAGAGGACTTAATAAGTGTGTTGATTAGGCACATATCCTCTGTCTCAGCCTTTCCATGTGGCAGTAGAGGACCTGATGAGTGAGTCATTAAATTGACAGAGGCTCTCAAAGTTCGCCAAAAAAACAAAACTAAACCTGAAAAGTCTGTTTTTTCCACTCTCAGGTTGGTAAACCATTCACTTTCCTCATTAGTAAATGCCGTAATCCAATCTTTGAGTCTCTGAGTGTCTCTCTGTCTTGGAGGGTAGCTGCTGAGGACACTGGCAATGCTGTCTGCACTCACCCTGCAAGAGCCCACAGGAGTGCCCCACCGCCCTCTCCCCAGCTCTATCTGCTTCACAATTTCCTGTCTAGGCCCTTAAAATCTTGATCTACACAGTTATTTGTCTGCTCCTCACAATACCCTCACATGGCTTCTTTATTATTCCAGTCTTAAGCACACAAGACCTGTTGACAGGAGAGAACATGCTTGGAATAAAGCTGACCAGTGGGGCCTATTGGGTGGACCTGCCTTGAAGGTACAGAGCACGCTCTACTCTGCAGGGGTGGGGTCCCATTTGGACCAGGCCAGATGTCTTGAGGGGTCTTTGCCTTTATGGAACAGTGGAATAGCTTCTTTGCAAAGGCCTGTCACAGGAGGGCTTTTCCTGGTAAGCCCTGGTATGGATACTAAGGATACAACAGGAGGTTGAACCTTGGCCCCATCTCCAGGTTAGGAACACAAATTTTATAGGCAGACATGTCAGTCTCGTGTTCAAGATGTGTGCCCAGTTGGCAGAAGCTCATTATCCTCCCGTGTCCCCCAGAGCTCTACTCCAGGCCAGCCCCAGGTCAGATTCTAAGAGCTTGAATTCATCCAAGGGTACCCAGAGCAGACCTGGGAATGCCCCCTGATAAACAGAGATGGAGCCTGGATTGTGCAAACATCATCTACAGTGGTGAGCTTCAGATATCTTTGGCATTAGAACTGCAGTGTGCTTCTTGTGGAAAGCTCTGAAACCCGTGCCACCTTGAGTTACTGGCTGACATACATGCTGCATATGTTGTGAGCCTCTACAAACCAAACACATAAAAGAAAGGGGCACTGTACCCCAGTTCCGGGCAGCAGGAGAGCACATGAGTGGGAGTCAACAGTGGGTAATGTTTGAAGTCCTGGGGTAAGGGCTCACAGTGGTTCACTGTGTCACAATGGCAGAGGCAGGGCTGGCCTGTGAACAGCCTGGCAGTGTGAGAGGTCAGGTCAGAGGTGCTGGCTTGGCCTGGAGTGGCAGGGAAGCCCTTCCCAGGTGCTGTGATACTGGGGTTAGGGATGGATATGGGTCTGCCAAGAGGCTCCTCAGAAAGGCAAAGCACAGAGACAGAACCACACCGTGAGTAGGCCTAAGAGGTGGCAAGCTCATGGTCATGAAGGCAGCACTAGGAAGGCAGCACTGGAAGCCAGAGGGGGCCAGGCCTTCTGCAAAGTATTTGTTGGGTGGCAGGGGAGTCCTGGGGTCTCATAGAACTTGATGTGATCCAGGAATCTTCCTGCTCCCAAGAACTATGGCCAAAGGGTATGAGAATCATAAGACAGATGACAACACAGGAGTTGACAGGGACAGTGCAATAAAGATATGCATTTTAGGTGGGGATTCAGGGGAGGGGCTCAGGCTGCCTTCCATGGTAGACACACTTGGTGTAAGCCAATATTCTCCAGTTACTCTGCATCACATTCCTGAAAGTCATGTGTGCCTCTGCCTTGACAGACCATCTTGGAGATGTTTTATGTTTCTGTTTGATTGATCTTGGCTGTGGCTTTTTGACACTGTGCTTCTCACTTTCCCTGCCCTCTGACCCCTTGGGTAGGTCGTTAATGATCTTTAAACAAACACTGGAGCATGATAGCTCTCGAAAGGCCCCAGCTAGTGCCCCTGAGCGTGCTGGGCCCAGGACCCAAGAGAAAAGGTGTACAACGTGGATGCTGCCTGCTAAAACGTCAGGATGCCCCTGGTTTTAGTTTTTGGTGGCAGGCTTCTGAAGTAAGTTATTAGTCCTTTGCTTTGTTAAACAGAAACCTGTAAAACTACTACATTACAGAGAACAGATTGCAGTTGAAATGTTCATCCACCTCATGAGCATTTATTAGGGGCTTTTCTATGTCTGTTCCTGATTTGTGGACTATGGAAGCTGAAATCTGCCAGGTGCCGTCATCAGTGTTATCTTGCAGAAACTGAGATAAGATCAGATTACCCTTCTGCCTAAACTCCTGGGTAACTTCCTGGAGGCTCTGCATGGGCTGCACAGGCACACAGGCCTTGACCTCCCCTGCAGCAGCCCTCTTGCCTCTTGGTTTATGTCTTGACCTCTTGGTTTATGTCTTCTCCCACATCAGGTCTGGCCCTTGTTGGTTCATCCCCTTCTAAATCCCTTTGTTGTGGATCTCCACAAGCTACTACTGCTTATGCACAGGTCCTAGCTCAGGCATCATCTGTGCCTCCCACCAGTGTCTGCAGATGCCAGCATTGCCTGGACCTCAGACCCACTCTGTGGCACATCCTGGGTTCTCTCGTGGTATATGCTAGATATGCTATATGTTACATAATTGTTATTGATATAAATCCACATTAATAGAGCCAGCATGATAGCTCAGCGGACTAAGCACCTGCTTAGGCAAATGCAGGGACCAGGGCTTAATACCCAGCACCACATGCCATGCTGGCCCTGCCTATGCCCCCAGGGCATGCTGAGCTGGCCACCAAGACTGGGCATGGTGGCACACAACTATAATCACAGTGCTGGGGAGGCTGAAAATAGAAAGATCACTATAAATCTGAGCTGTGTAGTGAAACCCAGTACCAAATACATTTTTAAAAAGTAGATTAGATCCATATTAATGTAATAATACATGTAAGTTTACCTCTAAACATCACTGTGAGATATTAAGCTCTTGGGAACCAAGTTTGCTCTGTTCTTTCCCCTGGAACAGGGCTGGCCTGACACCTGTAGCAGATCCTTGGGGAATATGGGTGCCGTAGCTGGGGAAGGACCATTCTGCACAGAAGTCTAGAAGCCAACAGGCAGGCTATAGATGCATGCCAGAAAGGGACTGTGCCCTGGGCTATGTGTCCTCAAGAGCTGGGGGCTGCTATGGAGATAGGAACTAGACTTGCCCACTGGAGCCTGGACACACTTTATAGAGCAATGGTCTTACGTGGGCTTTACAGGGCAGGGGCACACCTTGGCAGAATGAGAACATTGGGAGCTGAGTTGGGCAGCAACACCTATGTAGAAGGCTAGGAAAGCCAGAGGGTCTGGAGCCTGGGTGGGGTAGGGACCAGAAGGGGAGAGAGTTGAAGGCAGTCCTGGTAAGGCTGGCCCTACCTTGCTGGCAGTTCTGGGTCTTGGGTCTTCCGGATGATGCCTGCTCTATCCAGTAAGATTCAGAGTGGCCCCTAGCCTTTCTTCAGCTGGTCAGCCCTGTGCCCTGTCAGAGGCAGGTGGGGATTCAGAAGTACCCGGAAGGGGGTGTCCTCACTGGAGCCCACCCTGCCCCCAGGCCTGTTGGTTTCATGGTATCCCTCTTGCTCCTGGTCAGGTGGTGAAGAAGGTGAAGTCCATGCAGATGTTCCACACACCTGTCACTTCGGCCATGCAGGGAGACCGGCTGGGCATCTGTGTCACCCAGTTTGACCCCAAGCTGCTGGAGCGTGGACTAGTGTGTGCCCCTGAGTCACTGCACACCATCCACGCAGCCATCATCTCTGTGGAGAAGATCTCATATTTCCGGGGGCCGCTGCAGACCAAGGCCAAGTTCCATATCACAGTGGGCCATGAGACAGTCATGGGCCGCCTGCTGTTCTTCAGCCCTGCGCCTGACAGCTTTGACCGTGAGCCCATGCTGGACTCCTTTGACTTTTCTCGTGAATACCTTTTCCAGGAGCAGTACTTGTGCAAGGACTCAATGCCAGCAGTAGTAGACAGTGATGAAGTCGACAAGCAGACAGGCCAGGCCACAGAGGGCTGCTGCCCCCGGCAGCAATGGGCCCTTGTAGAGTTCGAGAAGCCCATCACCTGCCCACAGCTGAGCCTGGTCATTGGATCCCGGCTGGATGCAGACATCCATGCCAACGCTTGCCGTCTGGCATTCCATGGGCTACTGCTGCACGGGTTGGAGGACAAGGGCTACGCAGAGAACATCCTGCCCACACTGAAGGTGTACAAGCTGAAGCATAAGCATGGCCTCGTGGAGCGGGTAAGCTTGCCCTGTCTGGTGACCCAATGCCCATCCCACCCTCCACAGGGCTAGGTGGCTTCTGTTCTGACCCTAGAGCCAAGGCCTACATCCTGTCTTCCATTGACCCACATGGTGAGGGCTCCCAGAGGCCTGAGAGACCTGGCCTGTCCTGCAGCTGGTATCATGTGACAACATTTGCTCCCCCCCAACCCAGCCCAGTTCTCCTGGCCTCAGTGGTATTGTGTCCCATCAGGCATGAGGGCTTCGTGTCTCCACCCTAGTTCCCTGTGCCTAAAGGGCACATTGCCACAGCACAGGCCAGACTAGGTCTGCCCTACCCTGCAGAGCAAGAAAAGGGGTTGGAGAGCAAAGGAAGGACATCAAGAAGGTGGTATAGTGGTGAGGGCCATGGTAACTGGGCAGCTGGTGTCCCCTGAGTTCACTATCCCTAGATACAAGTTTAGTTTACAGGCTTGACATTGGGCAGATGAGAGTCATAGTCTGTCCCAAGTGCTGGGATTACCTCCTAGCAGGTGCCCAACCCTTATCTGTCCTGTGCTCTGAGTAGGGATCATGTCTAACAGACCTCACTGTCCCTTCTAAGTGCCCCTGGCTGTGACTCAAGTGGGCCAGGGACAGCTGTGGGTGGTCACTAGATTTGACTGGGCACCTAGCCCCTCTTCTCAGTCTAGGGAAGCCAATGAGCCCTAGACTTGCAGTCCACAGAATCAGTACCCAAACTGCACTTCTTTGTCTCTGCACAGCTATAGGCCTCCTTCAGCTGGGACAGCCTCCTGAAGGACCACAGGCCTGGCCCTTCCCCTTCGTTTCTGGGAAACCTGTGCAGGTTGTGAGCTCACTGCCTCTAGACCTGTTTTTCTATGCTGCACAGTGGGGTTGTATAAAGGTAAAATGGGCTTGGATATAAGGGCCCAAGAACCATATTTGGCTCCAATTATATGATTCTTTTTATTATTACCAATGTTTAAACTCTATGGGTCAAAATAGTAAATTTTTGGGCTTGTATCTCCTCTTCTGTGGAACCTCATTATCCCAGGGAGACACAGGGGCCATCAGAATCACCCGGGGCTGCTGAGCATGTGCAGGGCTGAATGTCAGGCTAGTACTTGGGGTGGCTGTCCTGGATTATCTTTCCTGGCATGCAATGTCCAAAAGGTCCTGGTGGCACCACGCCTGCCCCCCCCCCCAGCTCCCTGGGCACAGCTGTGTACAGAGAGGTGTCTGGGAGGTCAGGTTGTGCTGCACACTAGCAGCCCCCTGCCCACTCTGCTCTGTGAGCATGGCTGGCTCTCTGGACCCCTCAGTGCTGGGCCCTGAGCTGTCCTCAGTTCATGATGAAAGAGGATACACCTCAGGCAGGCCTAGGCAAAGGGCCTTCTGTCCTGTTGCCTGGAAGAGGCTCCATTAACTTGTTGTCAGGTGATTGCTGAACTCATGGTTCATGCCAGGCACTAGAAATACAAGAGGGACAAAGTGTTGTGCTCACAGGAGAGGCTGGTAATGAACAGTAAGTTGTTGCTTCTGGTATAATGATATCTGGAAAGAAGAAAACAGGGTGCTGTGTATACATTCAGCTGAGGACTGCACTTGGCATGGAGACAGTGCTGCTTCCCCGACCCATTGTGTCCTCCACGTCCTGGGCCCTGCTGTGCCTGCCCACACAGTAACATGGTCCATGCCCGGCAGATGAGGCCAGACTCACTGGTTTGCAGACCAGACGATGGTCCGTGGGCCACGCCTGTACAACTAACTATTCTTGCGCCAAATCTAATAATCTTCAACAAGCTTATTTTTTCTGGGTACTTTTTCCAAGTGCTGCGATCGAGCACAATTTAATTAACTTAGCCTGGTAAATGGCTTTCTTTTCTCGGCCAACAAATGAGCCACTCAGAAATTTACTTTGGTTGCAGCCCCATTCTCAGTTTTAAATTTTTGTGTCTACAATGATGAAATACACTGTTTTGAATGTTCTCATTTCTCTGACCATTGTGTTTCTGTGATTTGGGAATACTGTGATGTCAATATGTTGTATCCTATTAGCTCAGCTAATAGCAAACACAATGCTCTGCCCTGTGAGTCTCTAAAGCCAGAATCCACACCCCATGAAACCTTGTGAGTGTGATGTTGGAAGTGCCTGTTGTTTCTCTTACTGTTGACATGACAGGTATGCAGTGGTAATGAAGTACAGTGCTGCTCTTGGGCAAGATGCTGTGGAGTTAAATCACTTTGCTGTGCTCACAGTCCCCAAACTCCTCCTTCCTTGTCTCCACTGCTCAGCTCTGCTGCTGTACACAAAAGAAACCCAGACAGTCCCTTAGTATGTGGTGTTATCCAGTAAAATTTGTTTATGAACATTAATATTTGAATGTCATATCATTTTTACATCATGAAATACTCTTTTTAAAGATGTTTTCAACTCAGAAAATTTGAGGACCATTCTTAGCTCAGAAGCCATACAAAAACAGGTAACATGCAGAATTTGACCCCCTGACTATTTTCTGCTGACTCTGGGTTTAAAATTCTTTTTTATAATTTTTATTGATATAGGGTCTCGCTACAGAGTTTGGACACGTAGTGATCTCCTGTCTCAGCCTCCCCAGTGCTGGGATTACAAGCATGTGCCACCATGCCTGGCTCTAGGGCTGGCATAGCACACCCAGGGTTCTGGGTACCAGCATGGCATGCGATCTAGGAATCTAACTCATGACCATATGCTTGCCAGTCTAGTGCTTGTGGCGCCAACCTATCTCCCAAGCTCATGATGCTGGGTTTAAATAGTGAATGAGACTCTTGAAAAATGACAAGCATCCTTCAGGGAAAATTCTGATCATTGTCTGCAGCTGCAAGTAGTCAGGACCTCACAAATGGGGTCGCGGGTGAGGGGACTTATGTTAGTAAAGACATACAAGGGAGAGGAGGAAGTAAGAGGAGAGAAGGGCTGGTCTTCCTGGGGAGAGGTATGGAAAAAATACAGCCTCTGCTGGTGAGGAAAATAATTTGTATTGCATTGTTTAAAATATAAAGATAGGGCTGGGGACATAGCTCAGTAGAATAAGCGCTTGCCTGGCAAGTGCAGGGTCCTGAGTTCAATCCCTGGTACCACAAAAAAATAAGATAAAATAAAATATAAAGATAGAGGGGCCAGCCAGATAGCTGCTCAGCGAATTAAAGTGCCCACTTAGGCAGATGCAGGGGTCGGAGGTTTGATCCCCAGCCTGCTGCGTCAGCCCCACCCCAGGAGCACACTGAGATGGCCAGTGAGACTGGGCATGGTGGCGCACACTGAGATGGCCAGTGAGACTGGGCATGGTGGCGCACACCTGTAATACCAGTGCTTGGGAGGCTGAAGGTAGGAGGATCGCTACAAGTCAGACCTATGTAGTGAGACCCTATATGCCCTGCACTAAAATAATAAATAAATGAATAAAAATAAAATATAAAGATAGAGAGGTGCACCCCTGTAATCCCAGCACTTGAGAGACTGGGCCAGAAGTTTGAGGCCAGTATAGCTACATAGTAAGAGGCTGTCTCAGGAAACCAACAGGGATGGAAAGGAAGGGGCAAAAAAAGTAAAAAGATAAATTATGTGTCTGATTTTGAACACAGAAACTATGAACAGCAGCAGTATACAACATTCACATTCATAGAGAAAAGCCTGGAATAGATTTGATTAAACCAACAAATATAAGGAAAACAAGAACAATGTTAGTAAATAGTAACAAAAACAGCAAAATTAACTGTCACTCATAAGACTAAATGTGAATAGCCAGATTCTACTGTTTAAATACAGAAACTAATAGATTGAGTTAAAACACAGAATCTACTTACAGTGGACCCTTGACTTATGAACTCAAGTCCTTTATTTGTTTGTTTATTGATTTATTTATTTATTTTGTATTTTAGGGAAGAGTCTACAGGGTGTTAAGGGTCCCACTATTAGTAGTGATCTACCTGTTTACAGCCTCCCAAGAGCAACACCATACCCAGTCTCAATTGCCATTTCAGCATGCCTGGGGGATGGGCTGGCATGGCAGGCCTGGGGATCAAACCCCTAGCTCCTGTGCCTGCTAGCAGGCGCCTTAATCCACTGAGCTATTTGGCTGGCCCTTCAAGTCCTTTACAAGGGCTGGTTTTAACTTAAGTTAGTTGTAAGTCACGATTATTTTTCCCATAAGAAATAATGGAAATAGCTATAATGTGTTCTGAACCTCCCAAAGCAGCCCCTTAACTAACCTTTTCATAATAAAGAAGTGTTGTGTGATGTGTGTAATTTACCAGAAACACCAATAATTTTCCTAGTGTACTCACCAAAAAGTTATAAAATGTGCCTACTTTACCAGGAACAACAATTTCATACTATATTCACCATTCAAGTTGCATCTTTGGCTCGCTGGGAAGGAGGATGAAATGGAAGGTGGTGGTTGTTTGGAAGGAGAGGCCCCTTCCATAGGAACATCAGGAATCTGGCTCACTAGGTCTTACCTATTCAGAACTAAAAACTCATCTAAAGTTTCTGTTTCCGTCTTTTCTTAGCTTCTTTTCTGGCTTTTTTTTTTTTTTTTTTTTTTTTTTTTTTTTTCTTTTCTTTTCTGGCTTTTTGAGGGTCATTTTGATCATAGTAATCGTAGTGATTAAATAAAGCACTGACCAAAACCACATCCACAAACACACACATCTGGGCTCAGACTGACGCTTATGTTTGCTTGCACATACTTTTCTGGCCTGTCAGGTCTTTATTTACAGTCACACAAGCAGCCAGCTTTTGGTTTATAATCTAAGACTTTGGTCATAAGTTAAACCTAAATATCTGGTCATAACCCAAATTGTTTTTATGTGAAGCTGGTTATAACCTGAGGGTCCAGTGTATATGTTATTTATAACAACCCCACTTATAATAAAGAACAAAGGTTAGGAATAAGATGGACAGAAGGATGCCAGCTGACTGTAAACACAAAGAAAATGTGAGTCATATTAAAATCAGAGTGGCATTTGAGATTAAAAATCCTAACCACAGTAAAGAGGGACATTACATGGTGGTGGAGGCATAGTTATAAACCTGTATGCCCCCAAAATCCAGGGAACTTGATTTTAAAAAATGGAAGTATAATTAATGCAAAGCACTTCAGAATACATATTCTTGAGGCAGATAGGTCTAATAGATCACTCAATAAGGATAAGCAGGCATAATACAACCAATAAGCTTGAGCTTTAGTGTAAGCCCTTGACAACCCTTGAATAGAGCATACATTTTTAGTATGTTTATGGAACATTTAGTCATTATTCAAAAAATAATTGTAGAGCCAAGTGGCACATGCTTATAATCTCAGCTACCCTGAAGGCCAAGGCAGGTGGATTCAGGTTTGTGGCCAGCCCAGGCCATTTTTTGAAACCTTTACTCAAAATACAGAGCTCTTGATGTAGCTTAGTAGTAGAGTGCCCACAGATTTGATCCTCAGTGCTGCCAGAGAAAAAGTAGAATATCTACTATGTGTTGTTTTAAGGACTGGAGAAATCACACTGAATAAGAACTCCCTGCCCTCATGGAACTTAAGACTATAGTTGTTGTAGAGAAAACCTAATAGCTTTTTAAGGTAACAATCATGAACCATTAAGGATTAGAAATGAAGAATTTCTAGATGGACATGTAAAGATAATTTTCAATGCAGATATGTTATTTTTTCATATCATTTCTGCTTAGAAATTAGCAGAGTATAGAAAAAGCAAAGGAGATTTCAGAGGAATAAACTGAAAAAATATTGTTAAAGCTTATCACTGCCAAAATTAATTTTTTTTTCTTTTTTTAAAATATTTTATTTATTTGTATGTGTGTGTGTGTGTGGCCAGCTCAGCCCACCAGGGGGCGGGGCTGTCTGGCATGTGGTGCTGGGGGATTGAAC
>NW_004524830.1:526411-583570 GCF_000260255.1 Octodon degus | reverse complement strand
TTATTTTGGCAGAGCTGAGGTTTGAACTCAGGCCCTTGTGCTTGCTAGGGAAGCACTTACTCTACTGAGCCATCTTCCCGGCCCTGAAATTCTTCTGTTCTCATTAGTTTGCCATGTAAACTTTCCCTCCTAGGTGCATGTAAAGAAAAGAATTAGGTAAATCATAGCCCAAATTTATAAAGGTCTGGCAAAAATGATGAGGTCTGGATGGTGTATAGTAACCAGGCTAAAGCCATGGGCTGTGTCTCCAGGAGGTCCCTGGTGTCTTAGCCACCTACTCTTGCTCTGGTGAGCTAAGGGCCAAGGGTCTAGGTCAGAGGGCCATGTAGGGGCTGTGGTTTTGGGAGTGGACATGATGTCCACCTGGGCCAAAGGAAGTGGGATACTTAGTGCAAGGCCCAAAGAGTGCTAGAAGGTTCTCTCAGCAGATGCTGAGGAGCAAGCAAGAAAGGAGAGGGTGGCTGCTCCAGGGCAAGGCTGCTTTGGAACATGTAGTGAACAAGTGGTGCCTGGCACCAAGCCATGAGAAAGGACAGCAGCAGCCAGCCATTGCACACTGGAGGCACAGGCCCCCTATCCTCTTGTAGGGGTGCTTGGGGCAGACAGAGGGGCCCATAGAAGCTGTCCGTTCACAGCCACCAGCTCCACCTGGCCCCTGAAACAAAGGTGGCCCTACCAGCTCTTCCTGTGGAGTCTTCTTTTGGGTCTGTGCTATCTTGAGTTGGGCGCAAATGAGAAGTATGTGCAGAGCGTGGCAGGGAGTAGGCAGGGAGGTGAGGTGGCAGACCGTAGCCCTGAGACCTGGCTGGAGGAGAGAAGGCCATAGCCTGCCATTACAGGGAAGGTAAGAGCCATTCCCTCTCCCACGGGGTGGGACAAGAAAGAAGAGCAGAAGTGTAGCCAGCAAGGACAGTACCTGCCTCTGAATGGACCCTTGGTAAATAGGGTGTCATCATGGCTGTTAACTTGCAGCCTCATAGCACAGGTGCCCAGTTCCTGGCTGGGGTGGTGACAAGACATGGCCCCACATGGGGGTCATGCCAATCATGCCAACCATTGCAGGCCAGGCAGCCCTGGCGCCAGTCAGGAAGGCCTGAGGGCTGGCTACAGTAGCCTATGGCCCTAACCCAACCAAGTGTAAACATGCAGGCGCCACCCAGAGCACTATTGGCTTTGAAGTCTGCAACACACTGCCTCCTGACTCCTGGCCCTGCCCCCTCCATAGCTGGTAGCTTGTCACAGGTGCCTGGGGCACCAAGGACATGCTAGTCTGCCACTTGCCCTGCCCCAGCAGAGCTTCATGGGCCCAGGCTGGTCCTGCTGTCCCCAGGTGTAGAGCCATGCTGGGGCCTTACTGGCCTCTCAGCCTGTCCTGTGCCCTTTGTTGCCCAGAGCACAAGGCTCTGAGCTATGTCACCTCCATTGGGAGCCCTGGGTTATAAGCAAGGCAGTGTGTGCCAAGGGCCACACACAGGGCCTGGTATTGAACAAATGTTCTAGAAAACAGCAGCCCCTTTCTGTCCATGGATACGCAGCGCCTTTGAGAGCCATCTCCATAGGAGTGGGGAGGCTGGGTCTGTGATAGCTTGAGAGTGTGTGGAAATAGGGTTCAGGGCATGTCCCCCCTCCCCCAGGGACGGTCTACAGGTTCTGGGCCCTGGAGACTGTCTGATGAAATGAGATAAAGCCACTTTACTTCCTGAGTGTCCACCAAGGCCTTCAGGGAGGCGGATCCTTGCTACAGGGACCTCTCACAGCAGAAACCCATCTCACCCAGCAGCAGCTTGAGGTGGGGTGGTCCATACATTTGTCCTGCTTCTACAGGAGAGGACACTGAGGCTCAGGAGGGAATGGTTTATCTAGATCCCACAAAGGCTGGACAAATGAGCCCGCCCTGGCCCTTGGGTTGTGTTAGACTCTGCTGCTCTACCTCCATACTGCATGACTGCTCTCTGAGACCCATTCCTCAGTAGAATTTGGGACTTGATGTGCTAACCAGCATTGACCCCTGGTCCTAACATAGATGCAGAGAGGCCTCCACGTAGGCCAGAGAGCTGCATGAGGCAGAAGAGCAGGGAAACTTCCCATCCTAGCTGCTTGGAGCTGCTTGGCACCGCTCACAGCTGGTTTACCTTCCCTCTTTGGTGCTGCTTCTTTGATTTGAATTAGAACAGTCGCTTCAGACCTTGGGCAGGTCCCAAGCCCTGAAAGAGAGACGCACATATAATGACATAATTGTGTGTGCCAGCAGCCAAGTTCCCACTTCAAGGCCAGGGACAATGGGAACTCACCTGGCATGGAAGCAATGCCTAGACTCCCTTATGCATCCAGTGACTGCTCTGGGGAGCTCCATTCCTCTCTGAGAAGGCCAGGAGATAGAGAGTTATCCTTGTGGACACAGAGTCCCTAGCAGGACTATGGTGCTAGCAGAGCTGGCCAGAGTTCAGCATTGTTTCCTAGGAGCAGGGACCATAGAACAAGTCCCATAGGCCTTGCTTTTTATATTCACTGTGATTGATTTGGAAAACAAACCTTCCAACTGTTCCTGTCCTCTGAAGGTTTTACTTGTTGGATATGCTGTTACCTAGTCTTTGGGGTCCCCGCTTATGGGATGCCTGTGATCTGGAGAACAGCATCCCATTCCTGCCCCCCTGCAATGAGTAGTACAGTGCTAAGCCATATTCCCTGGCCTCACCAAAGCTCTCCTGAGGCCTTGGCTTCCCTGGCGCCTCCTCACCAGATAACCTGAGGTCTCTGAGTGTAGGGTTGTCTCTTCCAGGGACCTGGGTCTTCCTACGCTAAGGCTCTGGGGAAAAGGCTGCCTCATACCCCTGGGGTGGACTTGTGTGTCAGAGAACAGACAAAATGGGCCCCCACTGGGTGGATTCCCTGCTGTGAATAGAAAGAGCCAGGCCCCACATGGGGCTATGAGTAGCAGAAAGAAGCCCCTGCTGCCAGGCTGCATCAGGATGTGTGTGGCTTCTGATAAGCCGCTGACCTTGCTGAGTCCCCAATGCTAGCAGGGCTTTTCTGAAGAGTAAAGGATGCCATGAGGGTACCTCCCCATGCCATGGCCAGGGACCCATTTTGTCTAGTGTCCAGTGAGCAGCATCCCCTTCTTCAGTAGTGGCCACACCCACAGTGCATACCAGGTCACCTTCGGTCTCCTATGTGGGACTGATGGGTGCTGCTGTGAAGTGACAGTATGGATCACACAGTTCCAGCTGTGTGCTAAAGTCGCGCTCCCTGACTTGCCATGCATGTCCCCACAGTTGGGCCCAAGGACATGGAAGTTCAAGGTTGGGGATGTTACATTCACTCAGTGCAGTTGCATCTTCTGCCCACGCCATAAAGCACAGGAGCAGAAGTGACTGAAACTCTCCTTTGAACTTGGAATCATTTCCAAACCTCCATTCCAGTGCAGTGGGAACACAAAGCCAGTGGCAAAAGGAAGCCTGTTGAGCCCTTCCTGAGGAGGTCACCAAGCACCTCCTGTGCCTACCTTATCCCGGATGCTTAGGACAATATTGTGGACGTGTAGGTCAGTGAACTGGCCACGACGTGGCCTGGCGCCTGCACACTGCCCTGCTTGGTCACAGGAGAATGTAAACATGCACGGGAGCCCTGGCTTCCTGGCCTCCTCCTTTGTTTATGTAGCACTAAAACTAACTTTGGGGTCATCTCTCTCTGGCATGAAAGCCCTGAAGCTTTTTGAAGTTCCCTGGAGTTAATAAAATTACTCTGCCCTCCTTCTGAGACCCAGGCTTGGGGAAAGACGGACCTCTGCTGTCTCTGCATTTGGCTTTTTTAAGTTACTATTTCATAACCCAAAGAAGGGGCAGGGAAGATGTAGCCAGAGGGCTGTGAGGGCTTCTTTGGGGCACTAGTAACCTACCTGTGGCCCAAGCTCTGAGGATGGCAAGCCCTAGCACTACAGGACAGGCCGGCAGCGTCTGTAGTACACTTGCAGAGCCCAGTGGTCATCTCACTCTCATGCATCCTATAGCCCAGATACCTCCACAGCAGTATGTGCCCAAGTTTTATCCCAAAGATCCAAGAGCCCCTGTTCTACCCCCACCCCTTGGGCCCCCCCAAGGTGAGTCACCCCTTGGTGAGTACTTACTCAGCAGGACTCTTTGGGGCAGGACTATGCAAGGCCAGGCCTGGGAGCTGACCTTTTCTGGATGCCCAGTCCAGTGAGGAGACAGATGGGCCAGCTGGCAGAGGTAAGGCAGCATGGCCAGCTCAGGCCAGGAGGGCCCAGGCTCAGTCCTGGGGTGCAGGGAGGCTGTCTGAAGGGGTTGTGTCACTGTGGAGCCTAGTTGGGTTGGTGCAGTCCCAGGGTGGGGGCAAGGAGGGGGGCAGTGGGCAGAGAGGGTGGAAGGAGGCACAAGTGGGTAGATGGGTACAGTAGCTGGTGTGGGGAGGTTTCTTGGCTATGTGACCCTTCTAAACTTGTCAGGTGATTTGCTTCTATATTGTGTCTGCTGTTGTGTGTCAGGTATGTGTCAGTGAAGCTGCTCATCAACACAAGGCCATTAGTGCAGAGCACAGTGCCAAGGGGCCAGGGCAAAGCCACCCACTCACACAGGCCCTCACGGCAAAACAGTTGACTCCAGTTACGTAAATGGGCAGAGTATGCAAAGGAGGAGGAGGTAGAAAAGAAGGCATGGTCTGCCCTTCTGGAGCCTACTTCTCTGAGGAACCATGAACAGAGAAACACGTGAGGATATGACCCAGGCCAGGTGGCCAGACAAAACCAAGGTGGAATGCAGGGAGAGCAGGCTATGGCTACAGTTCACCCTGCAAGGCCTAAATCTGGGCCTATACTAGATGTATCAGATGGTAGCTCTCAGTGTCTGTCCTCAGTCAGTTTCTCGTCACTGGGACAAAACACTTGTCATACACAATGCAAGAGAGGGTTTTATCTGGCTCACAGTGTTGGGCCATAGTCCGTGGTTAGCAGGCTTCAAGGAACAACCACAGGGTGGAAGGATGTAGCAGAGGGCAGCTGCTCACAGCACAGAGGTCAGGAGCAGAGGACAGGAAGACCAGAAGAAAGAGGGACCCATCACTTCCACCACCCAGCCGACTCACAGCATGTTCCTGGACTGTGAACTTTTGGTAGGGTCTGTGAGACTGGTGCCCTGGGGGACATTGAGGTTGAGACCAGGAGAGCCCCCACACGGGCTGCACACAGGGCCAGTTAGTTCACAGCCTCAGTCCAAGCCATAGCAGACTCCACAAGGCTTCTGGGCAGAGAATCATCAGCTGTGAAACCAGGCCCAGTCCTGCCAGTGCTATTCAGAAGGCTATTCTCTACATGGACTTTGGGCTCCTGGTGCTTTTGATATTGGGAGTCGGGTCTGTGTCTCAGTCACGTCTGTCCCCAGGGGTGAGGAATGGCCTGGGGCACCTCCTCTGCCTCCAAGGGGCCCCCAAGGACCCTGGCCGCTGCTTCAGGCCAGGTGAGCCCACCACACTCACTGCTCACTGGTGTAGAGCCTGGTTGGCTTGGGTTAGTGCTTTTGTCATACTGAGGATGTCACATTATGTGGCCCATTCAAACCTCATCCCGGCCTCAGCCCAAGTCTCTGCAACAGGATTGAAGGTTCTGCGGATGAGGGGACAGAGGGGTTCCATAGGAAGGAGCCCAGTCAGCAAGGGCTGGGCCAAGGGACAACATTCTCTAGCCTGCTCAGCTCAGCACCATAGTGGAGGGTATCCTGGCAGGAGCCCTGGGCAGAGGTAAGCAAAGCCGACTGAATGGTAAGGCCCAGCCTGTGCTATACGGGCATGTCCTCCTTCCCCAACTCTGTCTGGCCTCGGGAGGCTCATGCAGACCCAGCTGCTGGGGCGGGAGTGGCCCTGGGGGAGCTCCTGAAGCTGAGTCCTGAAGGACGTGGAGGAGACCCTGTGTGGGAACGAGGCCTGTGAATTATAAAGGGCTGTGCTAGTGGAAATTATTATTCTTATCATTATTTGTATCCGATTCATCAATCACTGGGGAGAGGAGGAATGCAAGTACCTTTTATCTGGTGCTATGAATCAAATAGAATAGGATATGTTTTTCCAAAAGGTTTTTAGGGTAAATGAGACAGTTTCTGCTTTTCAAAATAATCCATCTTGGGCCCATGGCCAAGTCTGAGTAGAAATAAGATGCTTCCAGGGCTGAGAAGAGCCCAGCCCACATAGGTGCCAGGCAGAGGCTGTACACTTGTCATTTCTATCACAGTCCCCTATGGGAGCGTGCTCATCATCATGGCTCAAGTTTGCCTTAGGAGAGAGTACCCACAGAGCAGGGTTGGCAAAAATAGGAGATGGCCTGGCCAGGGAGGAGAGGTCTGAGAGAAGCTTCCAGATGTGTATAGCTTATGCAGGGTCAGGCTGGGCCTCGCCATGTCTTCCTACATGTGTGCTCCCTCTGGGCCTAGATGCCACAAAGAGATGAGGGACAGCAAGAGCAGGGGTATGGTGCCCACAGAAGATGCAAACACTACTGACATCCTCCTCTTTTCTCCATGCTCGCTGTCTGCACAGGCAATGGATGACTACAGTGTGATTGGTCGCTCTCTGTTCAAGAAGGAAACCAATATCCAGCTCTTCGTAGGGCTCAAGGTGCACCTGTCCACAGGGGAGCAGGGGGTCATCGACAGCGCCTTTGGCCAGAGTGGCAAGTTTAAGGTCTATATCCCTGGTAAGTGCACTTTCTCCTCCGGCTCTGGGGCACTGTGCAAGGCAGGGACATGGTAGAGGTGGTTCCAGGATGTGCTGCTTGGCCTAGGTTAATGATCCTGCCTTTCCAGCATACATCCTGACATGGAATCAGGATCTGGCCTGAGCAGGGTCAAGGTCAGAGTCTGAGCTCCCACTCCACCCTATAGGGGTGATCTTAGATAGCCCAACTCCTCTCTGAGTGGGGATACAGCTAATCCCACAGGACAGTGTAGGCATGAGGCAGACCACCCTCAGTGTCGCCTGGCTTTGGGTACTCCTGGGTCAACAGGGCAAAACCTTGAGTTTCTCCCTGAACTGGTCCCTGGCACATGGGCATTGATTCCACTCGCATTTTACAGAGGCCTGAGGGATAGACAGTGAATATCCCAAGTGTGTATATGTGTATGCACGTGCATGCTTGTACAGAAAGGGGGTATGAGAGGGACTGTGGGAACATTCACATCCATGCACTATGATCTGCGATTTTTTATTCCCCAACATGGTCTTACATAAAGTTCCCAACACAGCTGAGTTGAAGTATTTCCTTGTGGGCACCTATCAGCCTCCCCTCAGTGTCACCTGGGCCATTCCTGTCCTCTGTGTCAATTCTAGGCTGGCTATGACAGCAAGGGGCATCCAGCAAAGGAGCTCTGTCAGCACAGTAATGTGGCATCCCTAGGGAAATCTCCCTAAAGACAGTCGTGTGCCAGCCCCAGCCAGCATGCAGGACTCCTTTGCTCCTCTGCAAAAGTGAGGGGGCTGTGGTCTCCCTGAGCTTTCTCTAAGCCGTGAGGCCACAGATGACACCGCCCCCTCCCGGGGAGATGGTTGCTGCCAGGACCTTGCTTCTCCATGGCACCAGACTGACCCTGTTTGACTGCACCCCTTGCCTCCCCCAAGCCAGAGCTAAGCCACAGAGGCAATGCACTCTAGTTGTGACATCCTCAGCCTTCCAAATCATGTCTGCCCACCACCCCTTCAGCCATCCCAGAATGCTATGGGTCCCCTCGTCTTGAGTGTGTATTATCCTCAGAGCCTGGGCTTTTCTCTGGGCTCCAGAGAGTGTGCAGGAGATAAGCCAGACAGCCTAGCTTCCAGATCATGCTACCAGGCCAGGGTGTGCTTCCACAAGGGAGAGCCCATGGGATGCCTCAGCAATGCTAGGCATCCAGAGAGGCAATGCCCAGTGGGCAGGGAGC
The DNA here is from genome assembly GCF_000260255.1 of Octodon degus. Taxonomy (NCBI): domain Eukaryota; kingdom Metazoa; phylum Chordata; class Mammalia; order Rodentia; family Octodontidae; genus Octodon; species Octodon degus. The sequence goes on along the minus strand of NW_004524830.1, from coordinate 575,654 downwards.
CCAGGATGCTCACCCTTCCCTGAAAGCACTATCCCAGGCATGAGGAGTAGACCCCACCGTACCCTTCTGAGGAGTCTAGGACCGTGCTAGTCTCCCCTGAGCTCCTCTCCCTCTGGCCAGGGCACATTCAGGGCTGGCTGTCCCCAGAGGAGGCGGTGGGGGTGTGCTCCCAGGCTGGGTGGGCGGAAGGAGGAGGGATGTGGCAGCATGGTGCTCTGGAGTTCACATTCCTCTACAGGTCAGCTGCCTTCTTAGTTGTCTGCTTCCTGTTTGTGGTGCTCTTGTTAAACATCACTGGTCAGATTCCTTTATCTCACCCTCCTCCTTCCATCTCTCCTTGGCCCTCCCACTGGTGCCTCCCTTTAACCTTACTGAGGAGCCTTCATTGTGAAAGCATCTTCAGTAAGTGAGAGCCACCCTGTACCAGGGGAGGAAAGGCTGTGGCAGGCTGCAGGGTGGTGGGGAAGCTGGGTCCCATGCTCAGAGGGTCCTCAGCATGGGGAGTGGATGGAGTCGGGGCTGCACCCTGCAGAGCAAGCTCAGCTGGGCCAGATGGGAAGGGTCCTTGGGTTCCCTTGTGGCAGCCCCTGCCTAGGGCTGCAAGTCACATGCCAGCAGGGCCAACCAAGGGTTGAGGAGCCAAGTGACATGCAGCTCTTTGACTCATTATATAGGGATGTAGGTCCTGGATCCCTTCTGTCTTGTCCCCTGATTAAAAAATGAACACTGTCTCAGTGAAACAGAGCCCACACTGGGGCAGCCAGCAGTCAGGACTGGAGAAAGGGCCTAAAAACTGCACTTCCAGTAGTGCTCTCTACAGAGTTCTTGAACTGTTGGGACTCCACAGTGGCTTTGCTGGAGAAAGGGTGCCGGGCACTGAAGAAGCTCCTGCCCCTGTGGCTGTGTCACCACATCCTGAAAACCCTGACATAGGGCCACAGGTCCCAACCCTTCTCATTCCCACGTGGTAAGGGACAAGAGCCCCCTCTTGGGGACTTCCCATTGGAGAAGAGCCGGACGACAGGTGCAGGGGACTTGTTCTTGATGCCTTCCAGCTCTGAGTTCCTCACTCTGGAAGATAAGAGAAATATGCACACACCTTTCTCTTCTGAAACCCTTCTGCTTGCACTAGCTCCGCCAACAGCCAGGTACATGGTGGGCACCCTCCTCCATAGGGTTCCTCACTGGCTGTTTGGAAAACTCCAAGTGCTGCTTCCCAACAGGACATCCAGAGCCTGGCCTAGCATAGAAAGTCATGGGCCCTGCATCCTCCTGCACACAAGTGACCATGGAGCTGCCAAGGCACGGAGCTTCAAGTACTCACTAGATTGAAGCTAGGGCCACAGTGATGCCCTAGAACCACAGTAATACTCATCCTGCACATGGGTGCCTCCCTCTTGCTGGAATCCCAGCACTTTCCGTATAAATAGGAGCTTAGTCTTATCATGATGTCACTGGAGGTTGAAGATCCTGCTGATTTTCACTTAGGGTGACCAGCTTGGGGGGATCTTTTTTTTTTTTTTTTTTTTCCAAAATTTTATTGATAAACAGATAGCAATGAGAGTTTCAAATCAAATCGGAAGTACAGTTTCAACAAATAATACACTGTGGGGGGGATCTTTAATAAGCTTTTAAATTATCATAACTTCATGGACTCTATGTGCATGGGTTACAAAATGAAAGAGAAATGTAGAATCATATGCCCAGAGAGATAGACCCGTAGGCATCTTTGTTCACTCCTTGGCCAGCCCTCAAGCTGAGAAGTCCAGTAAGTCTCTGTATATGCTGTCACTTACACCTGCATTGTCCCCCAACCCTAAGTATCAGGTCTTCCTTTTTTTTTTTTTTTTTTTTTCAGTACCAGGGATCAAGCTCAGGACCTTGCATTTGCCAGGCAGGCACTTATGCCACTGAGCTATACCCCTGGCCCAACTAGGTCTTCCTTCATGGGGCAGGAACTGTGGTTCAATGTGTGTGGTGCAGCCTGTCTGGTAACTGTCAGAGCTAGAGTTCAAACCCAGAGCACTGACTCCTGACTCCTTTGCCAGAGGCTGTCTGCATAGTAGCTGGACGGGCAGGGTTGTCCTCAAGTCCTGGTCACCATTGCAGCTACCACTGGTACCACCACCAGCACTTTATCCACCTCTCTGTGGCCACACATAGTATTGTCCCATTCTACAGGGGAGGGCATGGATACTCCTTGCATGGAGCAGTCAGTGGTGGCCAGTCTCTTAATCTGCCCCTGGTCCCTACGGAGGCTGCTGTGCACACAGAGCCTCTTTCTTGGGGGCTCCCACACTGCTGCTATCCTTTTCCTGTAGGCCTCCCAGCCATTCCCAGAATTCCAGATCCAGCAGGATCATGCACCATGTGTGGAGAGAGCAGGCAGACTCTAGTCACCTTGTGTCCTGGACAGCTGGCACCCTTTACCCCTCCACCAGGATTTTGATGCTGCTGACAGAGATTCTGCCATATCAGAGTTCCTGCTGGATGCTGGCATGGAATTGGAAGTGATGTGGAGCCTGCACTGGTCACCCACAGACAGCACTGCATGCCCCTCACCAGCTTGGGAGAGTAGGGAGCCAGGTTTACAGTTATAGGGTTTGGGTGGTAATTGCAGTCACCTACTGGTCCTCTCTCACCCATCAGGCCTGGCATCACTGGCTCTCTTCCTTTTGCCAGCCTTCCTATACCATGTACCTGCTCTTTCGTGTCTCAGTGTAAGATGCAATGGCGGATTGTTCGTGTGTCTGCAGTGCTATAGGTACCCAGCCCCCAGAGCCCCCACTCCCTTGCAGCTCAGGCTGGGGCCCACAGCAGTCATTCCTGCACCAGGCTAGAATCTGGCAGTCCAAATTCACAGGGGCTGGCAGGGCTGGCTTAAACAGAGGCCTGCCTCACTGGCTGGTGGATGCTGCGTGTCTACACGTGGTCTCTTCTGTGTATGCCTGTGTCCTCGTCTGTCCCAACAAGGGCATCAGTCACCTACAAGATTAGGATCCACCATGATAGCCTCATGTTAACTTCCCTTCTTTCAAGACCACAGCTGCAGGGCCAGCCAAATAGCTCAGCGGATTAAAGCACCTGCAAGCCGGTGCAGGGGCCAGGGGTTCAGTCCCCAGGCCTGCCTGCTGTGCTGGCCCCACCCCCAGGGTGCACTGAGACAGCAATTGAGACTGGGCATGGTAACACACACCTGTAATCCCAGCTCTTGGGAGGCTGTAAACAGGTGAATCAGTATGAGTCTGATCTATTAGTAAGACCCTGAACATCATGTAGACCCTTCCTTTCTAGAGGTTGTTACTTCTGCCTATGAAGATAGGGATGCATTTATTTGGTCACAGTGAGAAGAGTGACTGTGCAATCTCCCACATGTTTATGAGCCACATTCATGCTGTGTGCTGTGTGTGGTACATGAGGTCTTATTGCAGAGCCCCTGGCTAAGGATGGCATCAAAGTGGCTGGGGATGCTGGTGCTCTGAACCTTGAGGACATGTGGGGGCCTCTCTCTTCCTAGAACATGCCTAGATCAGCCCACACATAGCATAAAGGATGCAGCAATACTGTGAGGGCCATTCCTGCTGGCCCTGAGCGTCACCTTAGCAGCCACTCATGTATAGTCCCCCAGAGGAGATTCCCACACCTGTGAGTTAGAGCTTCATCTCTAAGACTGCAACAGGATCCACCTGTCCTTAGCTCCATCTGGCAGGTGGAAGAATCAGCTGTCCAGTAAGATATCCTGTCCTGTCACTTCCTCCCACCCAAAACACCAGCTTTCAGTGCCACCACCTTCCCTCATGCCTGCCCCCGTGCCAGCTGGCTTCCTGCAGGCAGGCTGTGGGGTTCTACATTTCCTTGCTTGATGGTTCTTCCTGCTACCACCAGCCAGGAGAGCTGGGCCTCCAGGACTCCATGGAGGAGTTGCATGCCTGGGCCTGGGTCACAGTTGTGTCAGAGATCAGCAGCAGCATTTCTTGTCTCCAGCCACATCAGACACAGAGTTGGATGGATAGCTGCATTTGTTATAGATGTGCAGCCCCCATATACGTCTTCTTTTATGAAAGGAAGAGGAATTTAAACAACTGCCTGTATTAAAATCCCTCCCTGGCCATGACCACACCACAGTTAGGCCACCTTCCCCACATGTTTACCTTCAAGGGCCCACTCTGAAGTGTGTCCTGGGTGACTCACTGCCTTTAGAGCTCTGGGCTTCCAGCTAGTGTAGTTGGAAGCCAGTTTCAAGCCAGTCTCAATTTCCCAGCATGTGCCTGATGCCTAGAAGGTGAGGTAGCCCCCTTTCCTGGCCTGTTTGTCCCAGGAAACCTGGTGGTCCAGAGCTGAGGCCTGGTGCATCTGCAGAGGCAGCCACCACTCAGCTGTACACCAACACTGCTGGCCACAGTGTCAGCACATCATCCAGTGTTTCAAAAGAGACTGGAAATGTGGATTTTTTTTACACAACAGCTTCTCAGATGTGGGCCAGCCGTTGTGACCCCTGTGCTAGTGCCAGATCTGCAATAAACTGCCCCTTCCTCTACTGCAGCCTGTAGGAGAATCCTTCCCCTCAGGTCCCTGAAGGGACACCTAGGTGACTGTGCAGACCCTGCAGGGCCCAGATAGAAGGAGACCTGACAACATTTGGCTGCAAGACTCCTGGAAACCCAGGAAGCAAAAAGTTAATCTGCACCTTTGTGCCAGAGTGGAGATTCCGGGAGCTTGGGTTGTGGGTGTCCTTGTGCTTCCATGAGTGGGGCTCCAACAGCAGGCTTGGGGCTGTGTGCTCCCCTGGGGTTCAGGTGAAGCTGCTTTCCTTCCCACACAAAACATGCTCTCCTGCCTGGCCAGCCTCCTGGTGGCAGCTACAATCTGTGGAGCAACTCCATCACCTGTCCTTGGGCTGCACTAGAGCCCTTGGCCAGCTGCCTGGGGTGTGGTTCCTGCCAGCACCACATTGGCTCTTGCTGAAAGACATTGGCAGGCTGGCATTCATGCACACTTGGCATCTTTTGCATACTCTAAGACATTGGAAGTAGAGGACATTACCAAGCAAAAGTCTGTAGATGGGAGCTACAGTCTGGCCAGAACATGAGCTTTCCTGAGCCAGTGTCCTCGTCAGATGGGTTGTGTTGAGGATCACCCTCTCTGCACTGTGAATGACTCCAAACAGAAGGAAAGCTGAGGTACAGCTCTTAGACTACTGCCCCACCAAGCCTGACAGCTGATTGCTTTCCCAGTGCATGCAATGAATCCTTTGAATGCTTGCTGTTGTGGCAAGGCTGTGCCTGTCATCAGGGTATCCTCCTGTAGGAATGAAATATAGTTGTAGCTTGAGACATGTAACATTTTTGCTATGTGATGTAAGATACCCAAGTAACTTCTCAGGCAGCTGTAGATTCATTCTCAGAGAAGGAGGGTACCACCATGGGTTGTGAGGTCTGTTATTTTGTTTCCTGACACCAATATTTGATCTGGTGTGGTTTGATGGTATGGTCTGGCTTGGCTTGGCTTGGCTTGGCTTGGCTTGGTCTGGTCTGGTCTGGTCTGGTCTGGTCTGGTCTGGTCTGGTCTGGTCTGGTCTGGTCTGGTCTGGTTTGGTTTGGTTTGGTTTGGTTTGGCAGCGTTGGGGGTAGAACCCAGGGCCCTGGCAGGGTAACCAAGGAGTCTACCTGAGATACACTCCCAGCCCTGACATGGATGTTCTGAAAAGAAGCTGGCCTGCACTCCTGGGGTGTGTCTGCCTGGTGCTTTGATGCCTCCAGGCTATATTGTGCATATATGGGAAGAATTGCTCCAGGAGATCTGGTGTCCTTCTTAGCATAGCCTGCAGGGATGCACACAGGGTCCCTGTGCCCTCCACAGTAATTCTCAGTTTGGCTGCTGGTGAAGGTGTGTTTAGTTTTGCATAAAGACAGGGCTGGGGCATTGCTGTAGTGGGAGCTCAGGGGCCAAATCCCACACAGGATAATTTTACAGTCTCTTTGGAAGTCAAGGGCTGGCAGTGAACTGGGCTAACCCACTGGGGTCTGATCCTGAGATGCCCTCCATCCCTATACCCCAGGGCTAAGCAGAGAATGGAGGTGGGAGGTGGCTTCTTCCAAGCTTCACACTTCTTTCCTTCCCCCTGTGGCTGACAACAGACCCCAGCACAGCTGATAGAGAGGTCTTCAGAAGGTAGCAAGCACCTTGAACATCTTACAGAGGAAGGGAGCATGAGGACTGAGGGGATGACATGACTGCTCCCGTGGGAGGGGTTGTTAACTGAGATAGCCAAGCTTGGGCTGTTTTGAGGGGAGGCAGTTTCCCCAGGTAACAAAAGGGAGGACAGGCCTTCAGGACAGAGGGAGCAGCACATGCTAGGGCCCAGAGGCTGGACAAGGCAATGGTAATAGAAACCAGTGTGCCCTGTGTGTCAGGATATCTGGGGCCTGTCGTGAGTGCTTTGTATATTGGAACTCATTCACTTGGTGTGTTCAAGAGTTGATGTGGGAGTGGAGTTTATAGCAACGGCACTTCCCTCTTGGATCTCCCTAGGCATCATACAGGACCAAGGCTGGAAGCCTCTGGCAGCTCACTCCAATTCTGGTGGGGTCCTGATGGTACAGGGAGGAGAGGAGATGACTTCTTAGAGGCTGCACTCTGTGCTGGCACCTGGCCTCAGCCTCCACAGAGCCTATGGATACATGCAAGATGCTCCCACCCCATCTCCCGCCTTTAGGTGGAAACCAGAAAGACCAGTGTTGTGTGTGTCTCCCAATCCACTTCTCACTCATAAAAGCCACACAACCATATTAGAGAGAGAGAGCTTGAAACACTGCAGATGAGTCACCCACAGTCTCCGCTCTCCAACACCCAGGGACTTTAGTTCTGTTTCCACAGGCAGCAGATGAGTCAGGAGTGCTCCATCGAGGAGTTAGGCCTCTAAGTGCCTTCCTTCTTCACCAGGCTCCCCATCAGGGAGACAAGACAGCCTCTAGTCAGGAGCAGGCAGAAGCCATGCAGTCAGTCATCTTCATAGCTCAATGACAGGACTGTCACCCTGTCCTCCACACATACCTGCTTCCTTCCTCTGGGCTCTGACTGCTCCCTAGATACCCCTCCCTCCTTGCGGTTGCCTGTTTTGCCTGCAAAGAGACCAAAGTTACCCGTCTGCTTCTGGTTAGGTACCTACTAATTTTCCTCTTGCTCCTATAGCTGAGCTCAGAGTCACCCTGGAGCTTTCCTCTGACTTCGAGTATGAGCTGTTTCGTGAGTGCACACCCTCACTCTCACATATATCCATTAATTATTATGTGCACTGGTGTAGGCACTGGGAAGACTTAGGGACTTACAGGTGGGGTCCCCAGTCAGTTCTTAGCATAGTATAATATCATGCAAAGGAAGACAACAAAAGTGCAGCCATAGTCTCTCAGTTTCTTCAGTGTTTATGATTTCATACTCAGAACATTTTTAGGGCTGGGGAGATAGCTCAGTGGCATAAGCACCTGCCTGGCAAGTGCAACATCCTGAATTCGATCTCTAGTACCAAAAAAATATAATAAAAATTTTAAAATATGGTGGAAATGTATATGTAGTTTTCAATATGTGCATGTACGTTAAAGTATTTCCCATAGAATGATGTCATTTAACCTTCGCCATATACCAGAAGATGATGCTACCTTACATAGTTCAAACAATTTAAATTCCTACTTTACAGCAAGGAATCAGCAGCACAGAGAAGCAGAGGAATAGGTCCAATGCCATGCAGCTGTTGAGCCCAGAGCTATGGTTGAAACCAGGTCCCCCAGCCCTTAGGTGTGGGCTCCTACTGGGCGCTCTGCCCCTGGTATTCCCCTGAGAGCCCATCTGCTCCCCCAGTCCTGTGAGGAGGGCCTACATGAGTTCTAGAAGTTCAGTTCTGGCTATGGGGCTATTAGAGAAATGCTCAGGGCCTCAGTTTCTCTGTGTTTGGAAAGGGAGTAACCCTATGTACAAGTAGTACTGGGTAAAGAAGAAAGTGCTTGCAAAGCCTCCAGGTCCCTGTCACCTTGAGTGGGCCTGATGTCCAGTCCCCTGCACAGGCTGCCATCCCGGGCCATCAGGGATGTTACAGCTCAGGAATTGGGGTCTGTCTGGTCAGCACACAATTCTGTGTGGCATCTGTGATACCTACAAGTCCCAGGTTTGTACTCACGGCCACAGCACAGTGAACAGATCCCTGGGATCACCACCATCCTCCTTGCCCCGGTATCACCCCCTGAAACCATCTGGGACTGTTAAACGGGCCAGTTACATGTCAGGTGCAGATGGCAGAACTTGCCTCAGCTGAGCCATGTGATATGACTCACCAGATTCAGAGCATCCTATGCAGATCCTAGGACCTGGCCTCCTCCAGGAACCTCCCAAGTGAGTCATGGGTATTCCTCCCATCCACATGCTGGGTCTGTGCTCACCTCCATGCCAGTCCTGTGTCTGAGTACTCAGGGCCCATTGGACACCCTGGGCCAGCTGTTCTTCCTACACTGGAACTCTGTTCCCCAAATGATCCCAGGGGCTGCTCCAAGCACTAGACCAGAGTGGCAGGAAAGCCATGTTTGATGGAGCCAGCTTTCTACCACTGTAGCCAAACACCTAGGATAACCAGTACATAAGGAGAGGTTTGTTTTGACCGAGGGTTTCAGTCCACATCACTTGTCTCCTGTCCTCTGACAACACAGCACATCATAGTGGCAGCACTCAGCAGTGGGGTCCTAGTCACCTCTGCACAGCCAAGATATCTTCAAGACCAAGACCCAAGACCTCACTTCCTCCTCCTAGGCCCCACCTCTTAGAGGTTCACCCACCTACCTGTTAGTTCCCAGAACTGAGGACCACGCCTAGAACACATGGTGGGGTGGGGAGTAACACTCCGCATCCAGCCACAACACTGTAGCTGTGCTGTGTCATCTTCACAGCTTCCCTTCTTCTGCTAGCCTGGAGTAGGCACATGTTCCCACTGTGGTCCCCAGGTCAACTCCTCCCACAGCAGTGGCAGGCTCGGAGCTCTGGCTCCTGCACATGCTCAATTTGAGGGCTCATGTCCTGTCAGTCCTTGCAGTCCATCCTGCTTACCTGACTGTTTTCGGTGGCACATGTGTGCCGTGAGCTCTCAGCAGCCCTGCCACAATGCTGGCAGTAAAGACGGCAACTTCTGGCCAGTCAGTGAAGAGCTGAGGGTTTGCCAGTGGCTGACCTGAGCCCAGTGGCCTCAGATAGGAATTAGTTCCCACCAGAGCCTGGGCAGGTGTGGGCTGCTGTGCTGCACCCAGGACCTTGAGGGACCCTCATTCTAAGGACTGATCACCTTACCCCTTGCGAAGGCTTCTGACCCCCTCTTCCTGTCCGTGCATGGCATGACCTCCCTGGGGGTCAGGCCTAGCCCCTATACCTGTCTGCAAGCCAGATGCAAACCTGCAACTAAGAGTAATAATGCTCCTTAAAGAGATGTTTCTGTGGAGGAGATTGAAAAGAAGCCTCCCATAATCCCATCATTGGTATTTTGATATGGGTCACTGTCTTTTCCACAAAGGCTGCTCTTTATGTGGGCAACAACACAGCAGGTGTGTAAAATTGTGTGTGATGTTCTCTCCAGTTAGCGTTACTATTTAAGGTGTTCGTTCTTCTACTGCTTTATTCTATCATCTTTGTGGGAGATTAAAGCACATAGTGACTGCCTTAGCCCAAATCCCAGTACCGTTGCTGTCTGATCTAAAATGTGGGGCGAGAATGGACCTCTGCAAGCCTCAGTCCCTGTATCTCTAAAATGAGTTTCAGGTAAAGATCCTGGCTCAGAATGTATAGAAAAATGCAAATGCACTAGTAGTATTCAGCACAGTGCCCAGCATGTTCAGGTATCTCTAACATCTCTCTGTAAATTGCATCTATGAGGACAGCTTGGTCTTTAGGTCTGTATTTTAATATGGTAGGCTATTTTCTTAAAATGGATTCTCAGAAGTTGGAGTCGTGAGTTTTACAAAGAGAATATGACAGATGTTTTAGAAGATTCTGAGAGCATTGGTGAAATGTCTCTTCGTATGCTGTCTCCCAGGCAGAAAGGCTGCCCTTCTACACCTCCTGTCCTGGCTCCCTGTGCCCTCTACCCTCACTAATTCCACCATGGCATCTTGGCCTTTTCTTTGCACTTCCATGGTAACTGGCAAAGTTATTCATAGCACCCTGTCCATATTACTTTAGAGAGGCTCTGATGAGGGTGCTGTGTGCGGCCGGCCTCTCTGTTCCTGTCTGTCAGGATGCCCACCCTGGTGGCTCCCAGAGCTGGAAAGCCTCCTGCTCTGCAGATCCTTGTGGTGCAAGCTGGTCACTCCAAGCTCTGTACAAGTTTGAGGCACTACTGCCAACCTGGTCCTTCATCCTCTTCAGCATCTCTGTTCCTGGAGCCCCTGACCATGTCTTGAACCCTGAGCTCAGAGCCCAGCCTTAGGGCTGTCTGTGCACCTCCAGGAAGGAACCAGCCCTGCAGGAGTGGGGTGCCTCCCAGATCCTTAGAGGAGGAGGCATCCCTGAGGGCATGGACCCTATAGAATCTGAGCCCCAGTGCAAACCTAGGGCCTAGGGAGTTACTGTGGTGCTTGACAGAGGAGGTCAGGGTTTGGGGTCTCTATGGACCGTGGCAGTGCTGGCTAGAGATGGTATGGCCTGGGCTATTGCCCATAGGGGAAGTTGTGTAGGCCAAAGAGCCCAGGTATCTTTTGTATACATGCCATCTGGCTGCTGGCCCAGCCCTGACAGCCTGTCCACTCCAACTTCCAGGGAGGTCCAACGTTGGCTTTGTGAGGCATGGCATGGGCACACCCTAGGTCCAGGCAGGCAGACGTTCCACTGTACTGTCCCCACAGCCTCCACTGCTCTCACAAGAAACCTGGCCAACAGCCTGCTTGGGAGAAAAGAGTTGGAGAGGGGTGAAAGGTGAAAGTTGAGGTTTCAGAAAATCCCTATAAAAATGAAAACAAACCATTAGTCTTTCTCCCTGGCGTCTTACCCTTCCAGTGCCCTTTGCAGATCCTGCCCCAGGTCTATGGGGACAACAGTTCTGAAACCTAATCCAGCCGCTAACCAGGACTGCCACCCCCAACGGGTGTGTGCTGTCTGGGCTTCGGAGGAGTGGCTGGAACCAAGAGCAGGGAGCACTTTGGGGTCTCTTCCCCATGGGAGCAGCCAGCCTCCTCCCCCTTGGTCACTGAAGCATTTCAAAGCAATTGTAAAAACTATATGAACCCCATCGAAGAACTGCTACAACAATGTTTATACCCAGCATTTGAAACAAAGACAGTGACATTATAAATAATTGTAGATGATGAAGATAGGCAAGGAAAAATAACATAATTAAAAGAATTTTACAAGATGAACCGTTCACAAAGATGGATGGAGTAACACAATACGTTAAAAATATCTGCAATTAACATAAACACAGCACTATGGACAGGAACCATCTGCTGGCCAGCTCAGCCTGGGCTGGGTCCCCTGTTATCCCCACAGGGCCAGGGGCCACTGGCTTCTCTGGGTGGCCATTGCAACTCCAGGCCCCTGGAAGAGGTTGAAGGGGGGTGTCCATCCTGGCTGGGGTAGAGGCCTGCTTTGGGACCTGTTTAGAAGACAGCACAAAGGACAGGAGGACACGAAGAAGCATCACAGTGCTTCCTCTCCAACCTCCCAGCCCCAGGTGCAGTGGCCTAGCCACTGTCTCCAGGTGCCTCCTCATCTTGGCACTTTGACACCTGGGTAGTTCCCAGGGTCCTGAAATCACTGTGTCAGGGGGTGTGTTCCGCCCTCTGCCCCACTGCAGGGCGGCAGGTGTGGGCCAGGTGTGTGATGTGTGGTGTCTGCAGCAGGTGGGGATACAAGTGAAGGAGAGCCTGACACAGCTGTGAGGGCTGCGTGCCTACTCCATGACATCTGTCTGAGGCTGACACACAGAAGTAGAGGCCAGCGCGCTTCCATGTGTCTGTGTGATTGTCTACAATACTTGCGTTTGGGGCAAGAGTAGGAATTGAACCCAGGGCCTTTGCCCTATGCTCCATCCCCTACCCTTTTTTTATTTTGTATTTTGTATTCTGAGAAAAGTTCTTGCCCAGAAACCAAGTACCCAGGCAGGGATCAAACTTTTATTCCTGCCTCACTTTCACAGAGTGCTGGGATTATAGGCCTGTACCACTTTGCCTGGCATAAAGTTTATGGTTAACAAGCCTGTGCCACTCAGAGGACCATAGACAACCCATAACCAGCAAGATCTGCTGGATGATGGGCTGGAGAGATGGCTCAGTGGTCTAAAGCACCTACTTGGAACAAGCTTGGCAAAGCACAGGGACCGCGGTTCGATCCCCCAGCACCACATGCCAGCCAGCCCCGCCCCCTTGTGGGCTGAGCTGGCCACACGCATACACACACTAAATAAAAATGTAATAAATAAATAATTTAAAAAAAAAAAAGATCTGCTGGATGGGAACTCAGTGTAGACTTGATGTTGGCCTCTCAGCCTCCCTGGCCTTTTTTGTAAGAGTGAAATACAGAGGCAGCCAAGCCCACCCACCACTGTCCCTGGAGATAACTCGCTCTCCTCCTCCTCTGGCTACATTCCCTTATGTTCTGTCTTCGCCATCCATGTGGAGGGGAGCATCCCTTACCCAAAATGCTTGGGACCAGACATGTTTAGGCTTGGAGGTTTTCAGATTTTGGATTTGTATAGACTTTACCAGCTGAGTACCCTTAGTGCAATCTTTTTTTTTTTTTCCCCAGAACTGGAAATTGAACTGTGTTATGTTGTATTTTAGGGAAGGGTCTACAGGGTGTTCAGGTTTCACTACTAGCTTGGACTCATAGTGATCCACCTATTTACAGCCTCCTAAGAGCTGGGATTACAGGTGCAAACCACCATGTCCAGTCTTAATTGCTGTCTCAGTGCACCCCTGGGTGGGGGGCGGCATAGCAGGCCCAGGATCAAACCCCTGGCCCCTGTGCCTACTTGCAGGCATTTTAATCCGCTGAGCTATTCCCCTTCCCTGCTTAGTGCAATCTCAAAGCTGAAATTCCTCAAATTTTTTTGCATTTCAGATCTTAGATCAATTTTGGATTAGAAATGCTCTGGCTTTGGAGGGGGTGTTGTGTGTGTGTGTGAATGAAATTTTCATATATGTGGCTATACTGAATTGGGTGTGATCAGAGGACAATTGTTTTCTTTGTGGAACTTGCTGTTCTGATTGGCACATCTGCTAAAAGGACTGGTTCGTATGCCTGGAACCTGTCTGAGGATACAGAGAAGCAGATGCAAATCCCTCTAACCAGGTCCCAGAAGCAGAGCTGTGTACTCCTGGGATGTATGCAGCTGCAGGTGGGAGAGGCTGTGGGTGGCGGTTCCATCCATTCTGACCTCCCATCCCAGGACATCCACATTATCTGATCTACTATTCCTTACCAGCTTGATGTATGATCTAGTTTCTCCCCATATGCCGTGCTCATCCTGGTTTCTCAGAGGCCTGCAGTGAGCCCTAAGTCCCAGGCATCCACAGGAATTCTCCTGGCCTTCCCTGGGCAGAGAGAATGGTCCTTCTCTCTGGAGAAGGAGAAAGGCCTGGGGATTTGCTTAGAATCCAGGCCCCTGTTGGCTTTGCCTGGTTTTCTGCTGAGGGTAGAGCCAGGTAGCCTGAGGTGCTAAGTCCTCATTTGTTGGGACCCCCCAATATGGTCACCTTATGGCCCTGGGGTCTATACCAGTGTCTTCAAGAAGGAAACATGGAATAAGCTGAAGATCTGGGATACCCACTGAGTATCTCTTTGGGGTTGGTGCCCTCCTCCTGAGTAACCACCTTTATCATGAATGGAAAGGGACAGTGATAACTGCTTAAAGAGAATGATCTAGTTGGAAAACTGGAAACTGGCCCAAAGCTGGGCCTTCCCCAGGCAGCAGCAGGCTAAGTTTTCCTGAGGTGAGTGAGCTTAGGCCAAGGCCAGGCCAAGCCACACAAGAGCTCAAAACCCACGGCCTCTAAGGAGCCCTCTACACTAGCTCTAGGGTCTACTCGTGCTGGTCTAAGGTTCCCCACAGATAAGCATCAGGGAGGAAGAGCAGGGCTGAAGAGAAGCAGTGTGTAGTCAGGCCTGGCTTTGATTCGGGAAGCACCTGGGGACAAGGAGTGCATTCTGGGCCAAGATGTAAGGGAATGCTATGGCTGGTGTTAAGGATTGGGGGAGGAGGGCAGAACATAGGCAAGGCTGCGGGGCTGGGGAGGGGGAGGCTGTGGTGGACAAGGTGTAGGATGCAGTGGGCCAGGCACTGTTGTACAGTGGGAGGAAAGGATGCAGTGGACAAGGCTAATGTGGGAGAAGTGGGATACAGTGAGAGGAAATGGGGTATGGGGAGAGGAAGTAAGATTCAGTGAGAGAAAGTACAATGGACAGGAAGTGAAATTCAGTGGAGAAGTATGTCATAGAGAGGAAGTGGGACACAGAGGAGAAGAAGTAGAGAGGTGCCCTGAACCTGGAGGCAGCTCTGCTGGGAAATGAGGTGCTGGCAACCATGTGACCTGGCCTTGTGCTGCCTAGAGCCAGAGGCAGATGTGGGATGAGGAAGGGAGTGTGTGGAGCAGAGGTACAGGGATGCAGAATCACATCTGGAGTCTCCCCAGGAACAGCCAAGAGGCTGAGGGCCAATTCCACATAGAACCCATGTGTGTCTGGGGCGTGTCCACCTGTGCATGCATGTGTGCATGCCCTTGTGTGCACTGGGGCTGTGATGGGAGGGAGGTGAGTGAGAGGCCAGCTTCCTGACAGGGCAGTTATAAAACATTCATAAAACTTTTATTGGACTTGCCACCCTTCCAGATAAATATTTTTCGATTTTATGAGCTTGTTTTAGGGCCCTGAGCTTAATCCTGGCTTTGTAGCTGCCTTTAAAAAAATTAAATATTGTTTTGGCTGAAGGAGCCCCCACCCCAGCCGCCCAAGGCAGCCTGCACTCTGAGCTCGTAAATTCCTGCCACTCTCAACTCTTGCCCTCTCCCTCCACGGTCGAAGTTAGTGCATGACAAGCCTGAAAAAAAGGAGAATAGGGAGGACGCAGCTTCTCCTGTTCTGTCACCATGCTCCCCAATGCTGTGTCCTCATCCTTGTCCTGGCAGGAGCCCTGATCCAGTGCAGTGTTGAGAAAGGCAGCAGCTGAGGGACTGCCTTGGGATAGTCACCTGTCCCCCAAGAGAGCCAGGGCCTCTGCTTGCCCTGGAGGCCCCAGAACAGTCTGCTCCTCATGGGCCCTCTTAATCCTTGAGCCTCAGTTGCCACATAACCTCAGGCTTCCCTCTGCCACCCGTCGCTCTCCTCCCTATCCCTGATGGCCATCCGAGGCTTCTGCTGTACTGCTTACTATTTCAAGTCTGTCCCCTTGCAGATGTGATGTTCACACCATGTACCCACTCCAGGGCCGGGCCTGGGCCTCATGCATGCAGCATCTGTGACCAGCAGGGGGTGACACATGGTACGGACCCCATAGGTAGCAATGGCTTTAGCACAGTGACCGTTGACCTAGTCCAGACTCCAGATCATGCAGACACTGTTCAAAGCACTTCTGTGATAGCAACACATATGAGCCTTGTAAGCCCATCCTGTAAAGTAGAGGTTCCTGCTATCCCCATTTTCAAATGAGACCAAGCCATGCAGATGATCCATGTCTGATGTGAAGCCACATGGCTGATCCAAGCCAAGCATGTTCAGGTCCTGTGGCCTGGGTGCAGCACCCAAGCCCATTGCAGTTATAGCTGACCCCTTAGAAGATGAGAATAAGAGCCACTGCCCTTTTGGGCTGGGCCACCCAGCAGGGACTGAGCCAGCACTTGGCCTGGAACAAGCCCTTGCCTAGCAAGCAATTAGCCAGTACCTGGTGCTGGCCCTAGGCCAGACATGCTGAGGGCAGGAGGGGTATAGGCTCCTAGGCCTTCACAAAGGGTGTGTGACACCTCTAGCACCTTGGTTCTGGCTGGCATGAGAGTCTCTAGCAGCCTACAGCACAGCATGTGCCATGGAGGGACAGCTGAGGTGAGGGACTGTAGGCACAGGGCCTCTGGGCATTCAAAACTAACTGGAGATTCAGAAGGGTCTGTCAGATGTCCAGTGTTCAAGGTCAATAGTAATTCACAGTGTTAGAAATGCGCTGAGGCCAGATCCCATCAAAGCCTATGTTTCTTGCCGGTGAGCTTTGGCCCCTGGGCAGGCAACCTTGAATGGAGAAAGGCAGCTGCCCACCCAGATCTAAGAGGAGGTCTTGCCAGGCAGTGTCACAGAAGATGGTCTTGGATGGAGAGAGAGAGAGAGAGGGAGGGACCCAGCCAGCAAGGCTCTGCTCATGAACAGGCCACAGAGCACACTGAAGGGCAGGGAGAGAGGTGATTCAGGGATCCCAGGTGGCCTAGTGCCCCAGGGTGGGAAGCATAGAGAGAGGCTGAGGTAAGGATACCACTCCTGGTAGGCAGCTGTGACACTTAAGTCTCAGAGCCAAGGAACAGACAGGGCCCACACCCAGCCTAAACAGGGACATTGCTGGAGTGCAAGCCCCAGGCCATCCTGTGACATTAGTGTTGTGGTCCCGTGCCTGCCCTGTGTGTTCATCTGTACACACACACATGAGCACCAGTGGCTGGGTATGGCAGAGTGGGTACAAAACCCACCACAAATGCAGCTTGGGCTGGGGGACAGATCCAAGGCCAAATGAGTAGTCTCATTTCCTGTCTGTAGCTGTGTCCCTGGCATCCACATTCCACAAGCCCTGGGGACTTCTGGGCTGAGTCTTCCCCATGGTTTGAAGAGATGGTGCTGTCCCCATGTCACAGAGGAAATACCTGAAGACTAGAGGAACACAAGCCTGGTGGAGGTAGACTGCAGTGCAGTCATGGCACAGCAGAGTCCCAAGCCTCCTGGACCCCTGGACTGCTCTGAGCCCCTGGCACCCCACAGCCAACAGGAGAGGAGCAGGTTGTTCCTACATCACAGCTTCTCCCGACCCAGGACCTGCACCTCAGAGGACCAGGGCACCAGTGTCAGTACACCTGGCCAGATGCCAGGGTGTGGCAGGCAGTCTAGGTCCCTCTGGGTACTGCACAGCCACCATTCCAGGACCATCATGCTTATGACAGGCAGTGCAGGGGAGCAGCTCAGCTAGGGACCACATTGAAGAGCAGGATTGGGGGGCAAGTGCCACCCTAAGGGTGCAGGCCACATTGTTCAACAGTGACAATCACAACATTTAAAGCACATGTGGGGACCAGTTCTGCTTGCACTGTAGAGGGTACAGGGCACCCCCCAGTTTGGCCAGGCACACACATTGCCTTTAACTTGTGAGCTACAGCACCATAGAGGGGGCCCAAGAGCCTGAGGCAGGATGGCCCTGACAGGCAGCTAAGCTCAAGACCAGGTGTGAGGGGCCCTGGCCCTGAGGACGGGAGCCCTCAGGGTTGGCGGGTGGCATTTTCCAGTTAGCATTCAGTGGTACTCAGGCCACAAGAATGCCCTTCACCTTGTGTTTGTCTTGGCAGGCACTGTCCCTACAGCGAGGAGCCTGAGTGGGCTGGGGAAGCATGTTGTGTTTGGGGAGCTGAGTGAGCACATCAGACATCCTTGGTGGCAGTGGAGTTGGCAGCAGGGGTCTGGCTGAAAGTGATGCTGAGAGGAAAGCTGGGGATCCAGGAGTCCTCAAGAGTTTTGATGGGTACAGAGGCCTTTGAGGCTAGGGTAAGAGAGGTCACGACACCTCATAGGGTTGTGTGGCTTTGCAGAGGATATACTTTGAGAATTCCGGTGGCCATGACTATAGCTGTCCCCCGACCCCATGCCCCTGAGGTGTGTTCTTATAAGCCCTGTGAAGAAAAGGGCCCAGAAGCAGCATTTACTAAATAAGTGTGTGCCACACACCCAGGCACTAAATATGCCACTTACAGCCCTGCCTCACCAGAGCCCAGCCCAGGGAGAAAGTTCACCAGGGGCATCAGGCAGACAGAGCCAAGAAAGATTGCAGGGCCCTAGGTGGCATCCTTTTGAGTCAATTGCAGAAGCCAGGAATAGGGCATATCTGGTCGGCACTAGGGCTGTGGCAACAGTTGAGGTCAGCCCAC
Source organism: Octodon degus (assembly GCF_000260255.1). Classification (NCBI taxonomy): domain Eukaryota; kingdom Metazoa; phylum Chordata; class Mammalia; order Rodentia; family Octodontidae; genus Octodon; species Octodon degus. Next base: position 557,529 of record NW_004524830.1, on the reverse strand, counting down.
TGGAATGCCAGACTTGGCTAGCACTGCACTGGAGGTGAGGGGTAGGAAGTCGCACAGCTGATGAGAAAGAGGAAGGCCAGAAAAGGGCTGGGCTGTGGGGGCCACCACCAGGACACACAAGGACCCCAGATCATTCTGGCCAGAGCCCCCCAGCACCACCCCACTTGACCTGAACCACCTGCAAGAAGCCACCCTCCACCCTGGCCTGCTGACCCAGTCACATCTGCAGACTTTCCTAACCCCTCCTTGGCCCCCAGTCTGCCTGCCCATGGTTTCCCCTGATGGGGGCAGTCAGCAGAGGCCTGACTTGGGTGAGTGCATAAAGTCACCCCGGTTGGTCCTCCAAGCCCAGTGTCCTGTGAGGTGACACATGTACCTCTTGGCTCTGTCTCCAGGTGGAGCCCGCTGGACTCCACCTCCCTACTCTTTAGGGGGACACTCCTGTGAGGCCTCTGTTCCCAGGATATCTCCTTGAGTCCTCTGTTCCCCATTTAGGGGCTTCTCTGGCTACCCAGGTGCCCATTTATTTCTGGGCAGAGAGTAAGGGCCTCATGCTTAGCTCAGACAGCCCACGGAACCCTGAGCCTGGGACTGGAGAAGGCTTTGAGGATAAGTTGTTGGGCAGGGTAAAGGGAGCAAGGCCTTCCAGGAAGTACTGAGAGCTGGGGTCCCAAGCAGAGGAGCCAGCTCTCCCTGGAATTTCATGTTCTGGTGGTAGAGTAGAGAAACAAACTATTGTCCCCTACGCTGGTGGCCACAGTGAGGAGACAGAGGTCCTCTAATCTCCAGAGAACACCTGTGGCTGTTTGGAGCCACACAGTGGCCAATGGCAAGTCCAGGCCTGGAGCCCAGGTTTCTGCCTGGGCCCTGGGAAGGGTATTCCTGGGGCCTTGGCATCAGCTCCCACCATCCCTGACCCTACAACACTGGGTGGAGTTGACAGTTGGTGGAAGGAAGCCTCAGTTTTAAACCATAGCCCAGTTACAGGAAAATTGGGAGGGTGTTGGGTTCCATTCAACACAGTGATTTCATGGACACACCCTGATAGGAGTGTGGCACACCACTTCAAGAAAGAGAGCCTTCCCCACAACACTGGGGGAGTTCCCCAGCGGAGCCTACAGGGCCATATGCCCTGCCCCACACAGCAGGTCTGCAGATATAAGCACCCTGGCTTCAGCTCCTGGTGTCCTCTGGCTGGCTTTGCCCCTGCCCAACTAGAGAGTGTGGCAATAGGAGTGGCCTGAGGTGCTCTGGCTATGTGATGGCCTGGGGCCCAAGACGGCACTACCATAGATGGCAGAACACATCTGTGGTCCGTGCCATGGGCCCACTCATAATACTTGTGGCACATTTGGAGTGGGTGCTGTCCACTGTTGCAGGCAGCGTCTCATCCATGCTTAGAGTGAGTCCCAGTGACTCTCACTCTGCCCTTTAAGGAGTCACAACCATAGCTTTTGTCTTCAGGGCCATAGGAGGCAAGAGCATGAGCCAACTGTGGGCAGCAAGGGTTCCCCAGGTCACAGGCAGGCGGACTCAAGAGAGCCCAGTGCTTGGTCCATCTGAGGCCCCTGTGTGGAGCTGTGAGGCAAGAGTGGGCAGTGGCTTCATCGCGGCACTAGTAAGGAGCAGGTGGCCTGAGCTGAGTCCCAGAGGCAAGGGAGCCTGGTGGAAAGGGTGTACTGCCCCTTGGGGACTTGAGCTTACAAGGCACCAGCTGACCTGTCCTTGTGCTGTGTTCATTCACATCTCAGTGATTGAGGTCATGGCTAACTGTGCTCTCTAGGATGAGGAGTCATGGTGGAGGGCCTCAGGGCCCAGTAAATGAGCTGCATTGCTGCTCTGGACCCTGGCTGTGTGCAGGAGGATATGGTACTTGTGTGAAAGCCTATGGGAGCAAGGGTGTGGGACTGGGCCCCTGGGGACAGTGGGGCTGGGAGAGCAACAGGACAGTGCTGGAACACCAGCAGGGTGTCCTGCATTGTAGGGCCCTGGGCCTCTGCTTCTTTGCACTGTGCTTTAAGAAGTGGAGGGGCTAAGCTGAGCTTTGGCCCCCAGAGAAGGGGCAGGACCTTGGGCAGGTGGGACAGCCTAACCCAGAGTGTTGGCACCCCAGGCTCCAGCCTCTGAGACACAGAGGCTATACTTGTGTCCTACACCAACTCTGACCCTTGGCATGGCTCCTCACATGGCCCACAGCAGCCTCTCACCCCACTCTGCTTCCACAACACTGAGGGAATCCCCCCAGCGGAGCCCTCAGGGCCATATGCCCTGCCCCACACAGCAGGTCTGCAGATATAGGCACCCTGGCTTCTGCTCCTGGTGTCCGCTGTATGAGCCTCCCTCATCCTGTGCCCTGCGTAGGGGTATCACCTCATCAGGGGACCCATCGCTGACTTCCTCCCACATATGTCAGTGCCTACAGGCCCCAGTGGCCCAGTAGTGTCACCTGTCTCTTACCAGCACACCAGCCCTCAGCAGGCCCATCTCCCTCTCCAAGTAGCCAGCACTGAGGATAATGCCTGACACAAAGTAGGCACCTAGAAGCATTTGTGATTAAAAGGTGGGCAGTGCACACACCTACAATCCCAGGCTGAGGAGGGGCTGGGCCCAGCTCAGGCAGCTTTGTGACTGAGACCCTGTCTCAAAATGCAAAATGAGAAGGCAAGGGTTGCAACTTAGTGGGAGGCCCTCAGTTCAAGGCTCAGAGTCGCAAAAAATACGAGAATGAGCAGTGTGGACTTAGAGCAAGCACTGGCCTCTCTAGGCTGGTTTCTCAGTAGCAAACTTTAGCTAACAACGCCACTTGTTCCCTCAGAAGGCCAGCAGTGACGCCACCTCTTGCCCCACACTGTGGAGAGCATTAGGATATTACCTCTGCCAGCTCCTGGGAGGCAGGGAGCCCCACAGCTCTTGTAGAACTCTTGTGTGGTGGCCCTGCCTGGTATCACCCTCTCTGCCAGGCCGCTCCATGGGCTGCACCCACGTCCCAGCATAAGCATAAAGCTGGCTCTGCAGGGACTCTGCCCATTCTCTGCACACATATGCTGGGTTTCCTGATGGCACCAGGCCAGCACAGCAGCCCCATCCCACCTGCATGGAAAGCATAGGTGGCATACCTGAGCAGTGTGCCTGTCCTTGGGGGCAGTAAGTGGCCCTTCACTACCTCCTCACCCAGCTTTCAGAGTGGCAGGGCCAGGAGACACTTGCACTATATGGCAGGCTGGCAGCAAGCCCTCACTGCCATGCCAACTACAGTTACCCTCTCAGATGTCAAGGCAGGCACAGTACCCTGGGGGTTGTAGGAAGGGAGACCTGCTTTCCTGGCCAGGATGGGGAGCAGATAGAGTCCCCTGCCAGGTTTAATTCCCAGCTACCATGTCCAGCCCACCCACATCTCCTCTGGGACCAGGGCCACCTGGTGCCAGCACCACCCACCTGTGCTTCTGGACAGAGGGGCCTGCCCTGAGGGAGGCCCACTATCCCCACATTGTGGGTAAGGAAGCCCCAGCGGCCTCAGCTCAGGTGATGGAGCGACATCCACCTGGTGTCTGGGCAGGGGCTGTGCTCATGAACACAGAACTGTGAGGGTGCTGAGGGCACAGACATCATGAGTACCCATTTGGTCATGGGCCCCTGTGGGTGTGGCAGGGTGGTTGCTGCCCTCCCAAGGGTATGGCCTGCCCCCTACAGTGCACTCCCTGCTGCCTTCAGGGGCTATGCATATGTGCCTAGGCACTGCACAGCCAGGTGCTGGCCTGGACAGGGGACAAACCGTTAGTGCCTGCAGCCATGGGAATGGAGAGGGACGATGGGAGGCCACACCACCCTGCCCTTCCTACCAGCCAGAACAGCTGCTCGGTCACTGCCGTTGCCTTTCCCCACACTCTGGCAGCGGGGCTGATGCAGTAATCAGGGTGCCACATATGGGCGCTGGAAAAATGATTGCTCCCCAAGCCTTTGTTCGCCCTCATTATTCTGGATTGGTTTTTTTTTTTTTCCCCAAGTCATAAAAATGACATTTTTAATATGTGGAATTTTTTTGAAGAAAGGCCATATGAAGAAGACTTTTATTGTCAATAAGCTCTACCTTTTAAACCAGTTATCTTAGTTTCTGCTCTAGGTATTTTAATTGAAGATTAACTGCTGTTAAAGAGTGTACACATTTGCAGGGGAGCATTAGGACTGAGTAGAGGGGATGGTGCTGGGGGGTTGGGGACCAGGAAGGTCCTGAAGCCGTCTGCGCTCCATGGAGTAAGCAGGCCAGGAAGCAGAGGCTCTCCTGGAGCACAGGGCACAATCACAGCAGGTTCCTCCCCCACCTCCCCTTTTGGGATCTGGACATAGAACAAAGAAAGGGACCAGCACACCTATAGCAGTACCACACAGGATGACAGGACATGGCCCTGAGTATCTTGTGACCCTACTGCTTAGAGCATCTGTCCCCACACACTATCCACCCTGACATCACTGCCTCCAGGGCTGAAGCCCTCAGTCCTGCTACAGAGGGGTCTGTGCCCCAGGCCGTCGCTCCAGGAGCTGGGTGGTCAACTTGGCCTGCGGGTGGTAAGAATGGCTCCACTCTGGCCAGGCCGCACGTAGCCTGACCCCTGCTTCTGCTGGGAACATGTCACTTTCCCCCACAAGCTTTCCTGACTCTAACATCCCTCCTCCTTCCCCCATGTCACTGCCTGTCTACAACTGCCTCCCTCCCCAGTGCTTTCACTGCTCTCTGCTGTGATCTGATTCTGAGTCTTCCTCTCTGCTGCTGCCACAGTGGCCCAAACTAGGTACCAGGCTCCTTTCCTTGACAGCCTTGCTTCTGCCTGAAGCAGAGTTCCAATTGCAGTCCCCGGGGACCATGGTCTCACTGGTCGACAGCAGGAGTAGACCTAGCCACAGGCAGAGCTCGGGCCACCCCAAGCAAATGGGTACATAATCCTGGACCCATAGCAGTCATTGCAGGACACACAGTGGCCACTTGTCCACATGTACCCACAGACAACTGCAGTTCTTCCTGACCCAGAACGTCAGGCCACTGGGCGGTCAGGATAGCATACCACCCAGTCTGTTGTCCAGACCCCAGCCTGGGCACAGAGCTTCAGCTCCAGCTGTGCCCATCTTCCCAGCCTGCACTGAACCCAGGCCTAATCAGTGTCCCCAACCTCCTCATCCCAGTGTATGCGTCTGTCTGTACCAGGTGCCTGCATGTCAGAGCCTGCATATAGTCTCTCTCTGTAGGTGTCAGAGCAGAGTGATAGCTCTTCCTCCTCCAGCTTGATAGGGGTTTTTTTTGTTTGTTTGTTTTTGTTTTTGTTTTTTGAGGAACTGGGGATTGAACTCAGATCCTTGTGTTTGCCAGTCAAGTGCTTATCCTACTGAGCCATCTCCCCGGCCCCTTGATAGGGTTTTGGAGGGGGAGTTTGGCTGCCTTTCTGCCACTCACTCCTGCCTGGGCTAAGCAAGTTCATTTACATCTCTGGCCTCAGTTTCCCTGCTGCATGAGTCAGCATCACCCTCCCCACTGCTAGGTTGCAGCAAGAGACAGGGCTGAGCCTAGATGCCACTGGCCAGGTAACTCAGGACTGCCACATCTATGGCCCTGCTTTGTGGGGAGGGAGGCTCATGAGGGAGACATTGTGATGGTGGCAGAGACGATCCCTGTTCCACTTTGCTCAGGCTGCTCCCCTGGGGCCACACCAGGGACCTCTGGGGTCTTCAGCCAGAGGCCACTAGACCTCAGCCTCTTGAGGACCAACTAGAAAGAGCCCAGGGGGCACCATCCCAACCCCTGTTCCCTGCACACTTGCCCCATCACCTGACTAGGGGCCTGGGCTCTCTGAAAGCTGCTAGGAGCATGGTCCCTTGGAAGGGATCATCCAGGTGCCCTCCTGGCCTTCTTCCCTCAGGAAGAGACAGGTGTCCAGGGCAACTGACACGCATATTGCCTGAGGAGACAGCTTGGCAGAGGTCTGTGTGCTCTAGCTCTCCTACTCCTCTGCCAGCCTGGCCTCTGTGGTCTGCCAGGCCCTGCTAGGGGTTGGGCTAGGAAAGCCATTGGAGTCTCGCAAGCCAGCAGGAAGGGATATGGATCTGGGAACAGAGAGGGCCAGGCAGGTGGGCTGAGGCCACCATCCACCCTGGCTAGAGGTGCTAAAGTGTGCCACAGCAGATGGCAGACTGGCCCTGGGAGCCTTGGTGCAGAGAGCTGGGAGCAGCCCAGCCCAGACCCGGCAGGGCCCAGGGTAAGTTCAGCAGGTAAGGGGCTCCTGAGGGCCTTGGGCTGCATCAGCAGCTAGGAGTAGCTGAGCTGGGAGTAGCTGAGCTGGGAAGAGTCCTTGAGTCCTTCTAGGGCTTAGGCAGGCCTGGGGGAGTCTGTGAAGCCTTAGGGCAGCAAGCACATGCCTTGGAGCTGACCTTCATGGTGAGTGGCAGCTCCCCGCCAGCTGCCCCTCCAGGCCAAGCACTTAGGACAGCAGACTTCCCTCCCTCTGTTAGCGGAGCCTGTCTGATCCTCCACACCAAGTCATTTCCTGCCTAGTTCAGAACAGTTTGCTTTTGCCTTAAAAAAAAAAAAAAAAAAAAAAATCCACATAATGCACCAGTTTCCTCCCTGCACACCCCAATCTCCAAAGCCTTGACTGTCTTATAATTTCAATTTACATGGCGTGGGGAAGATTTCTGCAAAGGGCCCTTTTTTGTTTTTGAAGAATTCATCATTGCTGCTAAGAAGCTTAATATAAATTAAAGGAGGAATTAGGCAACATTAAGACATCAAAATGGGGGTACAGCGCCCATTGCCTCAGCTTCTGTCCAATCACAAGGGCTCAGGCACCATCGAGTATGCGCTCGAGAGCCTCAGCCAGAACACACTCGGTGGGCCGCCTTGCCGCCTTCCCCTAATTCCTTTTGTTGCGGGGACAAGTCTGATAAAAACTTAATCACCTTATCTTTTTAAAGCAAATTGCATCTTTGTTTACATACGCCATCCATAGCAGGGAAGAGAAGGAGGGAGAAGCAGGAGACACACACAGATGAGAATGCCTGGGATGGGCACAGAGCCGCTCGCCTGCGTGGCACAGGGGAGCATGCACACTAGGCTCCTATCTGCCACCTGCTGTCTTATCCTGCCCCATCCCTCATGAGGTGAGGGCTGTGTCTGTCCTTACTGAGCCACTGTCCCCCTGGATACACTCTTCTACTGTGGCCTCTCAAAGCAACCCAACCCTACACTCGCTCTTTCTTGCCCTGATACTACAGCCCCTCCAAAGCTGCTATGACTGTAGAGGAAGTGCTGAGTGACTGCAGTGACCCCAGCCTCAGGGAGCCACCAAGAGGCCACTGACCCCAAACTGCCTGCCAGGGTTCTATTCCCACTGGGGGTGCCAGCCACCCCCAGTGAGGAGGCCCTTCTCCCAGCCTGGCCCCAACATGAAAGCAACGTGCCAGCGACCGGAGGCAATTTGCAGGCCTTTGATGGCCCGTGTCAGGGCGACACCGCAGCCGGTCTTGGGAAATGCTGCACGGAGCTGGCCTCGAGCATTCTTCCCTGATTACCCGGCCTGAGCCAGGACCCAGGCTGCCTTTGGCCCATTGTGCCTTTGTGTGGGGTTGCTGGCCAGCCGCTGAGAAAGGGCCCGCCTGGCCCTGGGAGAGTGTCCCCAGGGAGGCCAGGGTGGCCATGTTGCCCCAAGGTCATGGCTGCCCATCCCCCGCATCCTGGGGTCTAGGCTCCAAGGATCCTAAGATGAGGACAGTGTCGCACTCTGGGGACCCCTGGTGTTCCAGTACCACTCAAGTGCAGACAGGCACCTACTGTCCTTTGCCCTGCTGCTCTGCACTTCTTGGTGTGGTTACACTCAGGTGGGATGTGTGTACATGTATTCCCTGTCCCCACTGTATTCCCTGTCCCCTGCCTGGGCCCGAAAGCAACCCTTCCAAGATGCTAGCTTTTGGGCTCAAAGATAGTCCAGGAAAGCACTGTGGGCCAGCCTTGATGGGAACAGCATGGCTGGGGAACTGGAAGGGAGGCCAGGGCCCATGTGACCCTAATATTGTGCACCCTGCAGGGATGAGAGCATTTCCTGGGTCTGTGCCACCTGTTACCACTTACAATACACACAACTGCAGAGCCAGCCTGCCCTCTGCCTAGCCATGTCCTTCCAGGCAGTCCACAGAGGTGCAGGTGCAGGGACACTGGCCCAGCGATGCTGTGAGCCAAGTGGTGGCTCTGAGACCCTAACTGGCCCCTCTGCTGTTCACCTTGGCCCCTTCTCTCCTGTTCCCAAAGTGCCATGGACTGAGCCATCTCCAATGTGGGGCCCAGGCAGGCAATGGAGCAGGCACCAGGACCATGCCAGTAGGGCCTCAGAGACAACTTCTGTGAGTAACTGGATCACAGCAAGAAGTTGAAGACATGCAGAGGAGTAGAAGAAAAGGAAAAGGAGCTTGTAACCCACTCCCAAGCCCAGCAACTGGATATATGGTGTCCCAGTCCTCTTACTCTACTAGGAGCTGTAGGGGCACTTGTGAAGCTGCGTTTCTGAATTCCCTGCAAATGTCTTCCTTTGTGCCACCCTCATGCTTATGAGGTGTTGTATTTACTCCTACAAAACATCATCTTCCAATAGCAAGTGCACCTGGTTTCATCCTGTTTCCCCGTGGTCATGGAGCCCCTCTGTGACTCCACAGACCTGTGGTCAGTGCAGGGATTGAGGTCCTGCTGCCTCCATCACCCAGTGCAGCTCCTGCACAGCCACACCGCCCAGTGAGCTCTTACGTTCCTCTGTCCTGGCCCTGAGCTCTGGCTGTGGGAACCAAGGGCCTCCTTGCTGTGTATGCTGTGGGGCTTCTGTATATAAGAGGCCTATTCCCAGCAGGGCTTTCTCAATTCCTACTGGGGCCCTTCACAGGATTGTTGCACAGGCTCTTCTCAAATACTTGCCTCTGGGTTCCCTGCAGCCTGCAGGGTCCCAACTGGGAGTGTCCTCTGAGGACCTACAAGCCATGGGTTATTTGGGTGTTGGATGACAGCAGCAAGTGACCAGACAGGAATGCCTATGGCAGAGTGTGGTAGAAAGGCCCAGGAACTATAGGGACAAATAGTTCAGGGTTGGGAGACCAGGAAGCATTGAGGTACAACTACAAAGTGGGTGACAAGCCTCTGAAAGGTGATTTTGGGACTTGACAAGCATGAGCCATGGGGACATCTGGGGTAATTCGGGAGGCTGTGGGGATGGGCACCATCACCATTCCTTGATGCAAGGGGGCCCATGAGAACTCAAGGGGATGGCAGAGTGGGTGCCAGGTGCATAGGCATTCTGCACTCAGCTCAGGGCACGTGCTCTGATAGAGCCCGGCACACAGGCGCCTCACGAGTCTGGCACTCAGGTACCCTTTGCCTCAGTCTCTGCAGAGGTCCCTGTCATCTGGCCTTGGGTCAAATGTTCCTTCAAAGCAACCACCCCACCCAGGACAAGTGGGGCCAGTTCCTGAGCACTGCACTATCTGACCATCTCACCGGCTGTTTACTGTCTGCCCTTCTCAGACTGGTAAATGCCATGGGAGCTGGGCCAGGCAGAGCTCCACATGGTGTATACCGTCGTCCCACAGTCTACCCAGAGTGTCCCCAGGGAAGATCCAAGCAGCTTGGCAAAGCCCTTCCTCTTGACTCTGTTGGGCACTTCCCTCCACTTGCCACCTTGCTGAGGCAAAAGACCACCAAGGAAACAGAGTAGCTCCTGATGACACTTCCACAAATCCCAGCACTAGTGGCTGGTCACCTGCTGGGGAGGCTCGCAGGAGCTGCTTCCTGGCCACGCACAGAGCAGAACTGAGCACCACAGCAGAAGGATTAGCTGGCCCCATCCTCACCAGGGCCAGACAGATTTTCTGGCTTGGCCTTCTCGGCGTTCAAGCTGTGCTGTGTAACAAGAGCCAGCGTGGCCAAGCGAGAGGGGCCAAGATTGGGACACGCCTGTCTCCCCAGCTGGTGCAGACGCCGGGGAGCCCCATGTCTTCTCAGCCATCAGACCTCCTGGCACCAGAGGGAGATGGCCACCCATGCCATTGGTTGGGTTCTGGTGCCAGCCACCTTCTCTGTTTGCGGAAGGAAGGCCAGGGCTCAGATTCACAGGCACAGATACCTGCCGGCCTGGAGCTACTCAAGGGTACCGGCCAAGCCCTCCCACGTTCCACACCCAACACTCCAACCAGAGGGACCAGCCAGGCACGGTGCCTGCAGACCCATTGCACTCAGCTTGTGCCCCCTGGGGGACAGATCCCTCATGGTTGACAGCAGCCACCTGTCCCCAAGCTTCCAGGGAGCCAGGGTCTGAGAGAACTGACAGTCTTGCTTCCACCTGCTGGAGGAAGACCAGCCCTTCGTGCCTGTACTCCTCCTTGCCACTTTTCTAAATGGCTGTAGCTACAGAGTCCCCATGACAAATCCTCATCAGAACCAACATTAGAAACCCATTCCTAGGATGTCTATCCCCCACTCCTATGGAGCTTCCTGACGTGTACCATTGCACAGTGCCTGGTCTGCTCACATAGCAGGGCTCAGGGCTGATGTGGGAGGCATGCAGCCTCCTCTCCTACAGCCTCAGGGGTGCCCCTCCCCTGCAGATAGCCCACATAGCAGAGCATCCTAAAGTTCAGCCAGGTACAGGACAGGCACCATCTCTAAGGCCAGTCCATAAAGCAGAGGGGTCAGTCACCAGGGCCTGGGAAAGGTAGGAATGTGGAAGATGTTGGCCATAGGGGACAAAGATCCCACAGGATAAAGGGAATAAGGTCAGGCAGTCTGTGAGCAGCATGGTGGCTATCATGGGTGACAATGTATAAAACGGACTGAAGGTCACTAGTAGAACTGTTAAATATTCTTATCAAGAAAATAAGTGTAAAATGACAGGGCTGTTAGTTAGCTTGATTTAATCATTGTCTATGGTGTATAGACATCAGAACATCATGGTATAGGGCCAGTGAGATAGCTCAGCAGTCTAAACCACCTGCTTAGGCAAGCTTAGGTAGGCACAGGCAACCGGGTTCAATTCCTAGCACCACATACTGCACCAGCCCCACCCTCAGGGCAAGCAGAGCTGGCAAAAAAAAAAAAAAAAAAAAACCATGGTATATACCATGAATATGGACCTTTAATCAAATTATATAAAAATGAAGCCCAGACTAGGCTCTTGGTGGCCCCAAAGTGAGCGATGATGGAATTTCTTTTTACAGAAAGAATGGTCTTTTTGCAAAAAGAATGATATGCAGGCAAGGAAGACTGTGTGAGAGGCTATAAGGAGCCCAGGAACATCCAGGCCAGGGGCATGAGGTGGGCACGCGGCAAGACATCCACAGGATACAAACATGAGCTGGGAGGGCACCAGCGTCCACCAGAGCCAGAGAGCCATGATCAACACCTGCGGCCCTCTCTTCCTGCTCTCTGACCCAACCAGAAGCCAGAGTATGTGGGATCTGCCTGTGCCCAGCCAGAGTGGGCCACCACCTCAGCACACAGAAAGGTGGAGTGTGCCTCTCCAAGGACAGTTAGAGGGTGCCCAGCCCAGGGTCTCGAAAGCTGGGTGTGGGGGAGCAGGCCCAGCGAGGCCTGGCATCGGCAGGTGGGAGTCACATGGTACCCCACGCTGGGTGACCAGGCAGTTGCAGAGAGCCAGGTGTAGGGTTGAGGTGGACCGCACGGGACCCAGCCCTCCAGCCAGCTAGTGGGTATAGAGAGACGCCAAGCTGAGTTATGCTAAGAGGGTGGGAGGTAGAAGCGGGCCAGTAAGGTGCCCGTGCAAGAGACAGGTGCGTGCATGGCAAGTGACAGCATCTCCTCCATCCCCTGCAGGTGGCCTCAGTCCTGAGTCCAAGAAGATCCTGCCAACAGCAATCAAGAAGCGGGGCCGGGCAGGCCACGGGGAGGCGGCCAAGCAGGAGGAAGGCCCTGAGCGCACTGAGCCTGCCCAGCATGTGGGGCTCAGCCTGTCGTTCAAGCGCTACGTCTTTGACACCCACAAGCGCATGGTGCAGTCTCCCTGAGGGACCTCATGATCCGCTTGAGCTGCAGTGCCTGGTACATGCCTCAGCTTCCCCAGTGTCTCCCCACAGTCCTGCCCTGCCACCCAGACTTCCTTCACAGCCACAGTGACAAGTCCAGGGTAGTGGGGACAGTGCCAAGAGGGCCTGCATCCCTCTGGGGTGACAGCCAGGACTGGCTGGGAAGGGGCCAAGGCTAGACAGCCACCAGCCCTCCTCATGCCCAGCCTCAGCCCTGCCCAAGTGGAGAGCCCTTAGTGCCTGTAAATAAATGCCCCATGGCCCCAGCCCTCTGCCGATTTCTGTGTGTCTGTGTCACAGGCCCCAGGTCTGCTTTGAGGAGCCCAAGGATTGTGGTGTCTCCTGGGCCTTGAGAAAGGGGCAACTGTGTGGGAGCCAATGGGGATGTCTCTATGGCCTGAGCTGGATTTAGGGAAGTAGGTGCAGGGGCTTTTCCATCCTGACCCCAGAGGCCCCTAGGCCTTAAGTTCAGGCACACACATCCGCCTGAGTGTGGAGAGGCAGGCACAACCCTGCCTGTGTCCTCTGCAACTGCCCAGGGCCCACTGTCTCAGGGATCGCAGAGATGATGAGGTAAACCACTCAGCTGAGGGGAAACCAAAGCTTGCAAGACACTTCGGGGTGAACAGATGCTTGTGCGTGCCTTTATTTGGCCTCCAGACTGACATGGAGGCTTCCCTTTTATCCCAGTAATCAGTGCATTATGTTTTAATTTGTAAAAATGGCATTAAAAATTATTAACTGGGGTAGGTTGTGATCAAATAACTTGGGGCTGTTAAGCCCCGGAGCTGAGGGCAGAAGGAAAGGGAGCATGGAACACAGTGTCCCCATGCACAGTGGCCAGGCAGCCCCTAATTAAATGCAGCCAAGCCCCTCACTGCAGGGAGGCCAGCAGTGGCAGCCGGCCCAGCCACCTGGCATCTGCATTGGCCAGGACCCAGGCAATGGGTAGGCACTGGGAGCCAGAGGGTGGCCAGGCTGGGCTCTGCAGCCAGGCCACAAGGACCAGGCCCTGCCCCCTGCCCACTAGGGGCCTGATGTGCCCTACTTGTGCCAGCTGGAGTGAGCCCAGAGGAGCAGGGTGTGTCCTATGTGGACCACCACTGTGCCTGCTGCTTTGCAGGCAGCAGTTTCCAGCCTGGCTTGGCCCTCCATGGGCCAGGCTGGGTCTCCACCTAGGACTGCTCTGCTTCTGCCCAAGTGCACAGGCTGCATGCAAGGTGCTGCACCCCTCTGATTTGGCCCTACCTGGCCCGGCAGGCTGTCCCCTGAGAGGCAGTACAGCTGCAGTGCCATCGTGAGCTGGAGCCAGCCTGTCCCTACCAGGCTCCTCTGCCCACACCTTTCAGCCGGCCGGCTGCCCCAAGGGACAGCAGCCTAGTGGGGGCAGGCTGGATCCTGGACAGGGCTTCTGGACAGCTTATCCTGGCAGAGGATGACATCCCTTAGCTTAGTCAGCTCCCAGGGGACAGAAGGCGACCAGCTTCCTCCAGCGAGATGAGCTGGTTCTGAACCCAGCACCAGGGCTTCTCAGGAAGGGGCTGAGCAGAGCATCACCTCCCTGATCAAGGGCCTTGAGGCCAGCCCTTCCCTTCTGTCCCTTCTCAGGATCCTCACAAGCTGGGATGAGTCCCCTGGGCCTAGCTGCAGGTCCTGTCCTGTGTTCAACGGGTGAACCTGGGTGAGTTCCTGAGCCCTGTGTTTCAGTATCCTGCTGTGAAATGGGGAGAAGAGCAACAGCTACTGTATAGGGTTGCTCCAGGGCAGGGACTTATCTGGGCAAAGGCTGGCTGTGCCATTCCCTGAAGCTTGGAGCAGACCAGTACCCATCACCCTTCTGCAGTGGGCCTCAGGCCATGAGGGGCAGCACAGCCTGTGTGGCTCTGCACCCATCTCACTAGAGTGTCTGCATGGTGACACCAGCCTCCCAGTCCCACCTGAAGCTCCAGGAGGAGGAAAGCTTCAGGAAGGGCATATGGAAGAGTGGGGACCCCCACACCTGTGCTGGGGCAGCCAAGGTGGGATGCCCGAAACCCCTAGGCCCACAAGAGGACAGCAAGACTGGGAACAAACAGGGACTGTCCCATGAGAAGCCCCTATCATGCTTGCATTAGCAGAAACTGGAGCACCCATTACTAGGGTCAGGCAAGGTGTGCAGCCTTCTCAGGACACAGCCCAGGTGGGGACAGCGGTGGGAGGGGCAGCCCATCCCAGCTGGGGCTGCCATGCACGCATACATGTCCCCTCCCAGCTCCCACACTTCAGGTGAAATTTGGGCCCATCCACACAGATGAGGCTGTGCCCATCCTCCCTCAGGGCTGTGGGGGCTGCACCTAATGCCTCAGGCAAGAGTGGGATTGAAACCCAGGCTCCAGGATCCTCAGAGTCCCACCTAGCAACTTGAAGTGTCTTTGTGGCACTGCTTGGGGTACAGGGCACAGTGCCCCACTCCTTTCCTGCCCACCAAAATGGAGTCACTGAGGTGGGCTGGGGCCAGGCTGTGATTGGCAGGCAGAGACTGGCCTGAGGCTACTGCACTGTGGGAAGATAAAGCTTATCTGGAAATGTCTCTGGAATCGAGACTGATGGGAACGGCCTTCTAGGTTAATATAGTTTCCACAGATAACACCAGGGAGCCCTGCGGCCACCTGGGCAGGGTAAAGGGCAGCTTCTGTCCTCCCTTGCCCTGCTGTCTGTATTCATCCCTGTGCAGGTGTCCCTAAATCCATGTCCACAGGCAGTGCAAGTGCCCATGTCCTGGCTGTCACCATGAGAGGACCCAGTACACACAGGTGGCACTCAGGTTGGGGGCATCATCTGCAGGACCTGAGGAAAAGGAGGTGGGGTCATCACCCCATGTGAGATGGACATGCCAGCACCCAGGGCCTTTGGCTAGCTAGGTAAGCTCTCCCTGGTACCCATGGTGGTCCAGGTCCCTGCTCTCTGACCCAACAGTGTCCATGTGGGTCTTGCATTCCTAGGTGCTAGCCCCGCCTCCCCCATTCCTGGTTCAGCCTCATTTATCCTCTGCTGCCCACTAGGGTGAGGGAGAGCCTCTCACTGGGGCCACCTAGATGAGGTCTTCAAGAGAGTAGGCGCTCACTGGGGGACAAAGGCAGACCTGGAGGAGGAAGAACAGGCACAGTGTGGCATGTGGAGCCTGCCTCCCATGGAGGCTCCTTCCTCTTTCCTCCAGTGCTGCCCCCACCCCTAGCCTGATTAGGAAAAATAATTAGTGTGAAAGCTGATAACAGAGTGAGCTATTAATTGGCCCAGCGCAGGCAGCAGACTTGTTGGGAGTGTCAGAACGTTGGGCCCAAGGGGGCCAACATGTCTCCCCTAGGGTGAGCACCACAGAAAGGGGCAGGCTGTGGGTTGGGGGACCCCTGGATGGGTGCTGCTGACCAGATGTGTGAGAGCAAAGAGGGGCCCACTAGGCAGACAGGAGCTAGGAGAGGAGACTTCTGAAGGTTGCAGACCAGGTGTGTGGGGACACCGCGAAGTGGGGACAGATTGGGAAGAGGCTTTGGATGTGCCCCCTTCAGTGATAGAGGCCACCTCTGTGCTGGCCAGTGGTAGGGTAGCCTGGACCCCATCCCCCAGGCCACAGGTCCAAGGTCACATGGCCCTGCATGCCCCATGGGGTGTTGCTCAACCCTCCACGCTGCCCCACCTTATCACGGCCCCACGGGACACAGCGCCGCAGAAACGGCCACTTCCCGTGGCCACAGCTGGGGCCCCAGATAAAGGCCTCCTGGAGCCTGGCCTGGGCTGGGGTGCTAGGCCAGAGTCGTCCCCCACCTCACCCCCAGGGACACTGCTAAGCTCAGCCTCCCCATCTGCCAGGCCACTGGGCCACCCAGGGACCACAGGGGAGGAGGCTCTGGTCTGAGGAGCCCCCATGAGCCCCCAGGGGCTAGGGCACCTGTAGCTAGCACCACATGGGTTGTCACAGCACAAGGGCCATGGATGGAGGCTACCTGGGCCCAGAGAGGTTCCCACGGCATCTGGGTGCCACTTCCTCCGTCCCCTCTTAGCTCCCTCAGCTGAGATCCGAGGTGCAGCTTCCCTGGGCTGGACCCCTGCCTGGAGCAGGACAAGGTATCTGGGGAGGGGTGAGGGTGTCACTGCTCCCTAGGGCCAGGTCCCTGTGGGGTCCCTTCCACCTCCCTCAAAGCCAGGGCACTGTCCTCTGTCCACACTGACACTTCCTGGCCTCCCACTGTGAGCCAGAGGGACCAACAAAGATGGGTCCCTTCTAGATCTGGGATCTAGAAGCCAGGAAGGGCCAAACCCATGGAGGGTCGAAAACCCCAACACACTTGGCCTCAGGACAAAGGTAGCACTGCAGTGCACAGCATTCCCTGTGCCAAGACGCCCTACGTTACAGGGCTCCATGCCACTTGTGTATACTCTGTGCCCAAGAGTCATACCACAATCACCCTGTGACTGTCATGCCCTGACCTCACTTCCTCCATCTTCACCTCAGTGTCCCCATGCGCACACCTCAACCTCACCTGATCTCTTCCATCCTCCACTCCTCCATCCTAGCCTCATCTCCTCCATCCTGACTTCTGTCCTTACATCACCTCTTTCACTCGATGCTATCCCTGACTTCACCACCATCGCTGGCTTTGATGTCATTGTGACCACCACCTCCCCTGCTATCCCAGCTTCCTCGCTGCCATCATTTTCACATCACTAGCCTGTCCCACAATGTGTTCCTACCCCTGACCCAAGGTTCTACTTCGCTATTTGTGGAGGACCTGCTGTCCCTATAGGGCACTGTGTCGCAGAAGGATCTCCAAGCCAGGTCCTCACCGTGCCATGTCATGGAGCATGGGTGGGGTCCAGGCTGAGAATGAGTGGGAGGAGGCTGGGTCAGGCATATCTGGCCCAGGAGCTCTGTCCCAAGGCACCCAGGGGACACCGAGGAGCCTTGGGTCCCGAGCACTGGGGTTCCTGCTCAGCTTGGGGTGGCCGTGGGCTGGGCTCAGAGTTCTGCATTCCATGTGAAGCTGGAATAGGAGCTTTGAGGAAGACAGCAGGGCTGGCACCTCAACATGGTCCTCTGCATGTAGGCACAAGTGGGCTGGCACCTCTGTGCCCACAGAGGGTGGGGCAGGGCCCACACAAGGCTCCATGGCAGGGAGTTCCCAGGGATCTGGGGTGCTTGAGGTCCCCCTTGAGATCCCCCAGGCCACCATTTCAGGCCTCACGAGGAGGGCAGGCTCCCATGGGCAGGGCCAGCACCCCTGGATGTCTATGGGCGCACCTAGCACCAGGAAGGACAGTTGTATAACGGGCGTGGGGTGGGATGGAACAACGCACTTCCTAATCACAGCAGATCTGGCCATGGTGGGGTGAAAGCTGCTTCTTGGTACCCATGCCCCCCACACCCTCTCACCTGGTGCCACGAGCCCCACAGGCACCACACACTTAGCCCCCGGACTCCCCTCCTGTGTGCCCCACTGGCTGGATCAAGAGTGCAAAGGATGGGGCTGCTCAGGGCCTCAGGCACAAAGCTGATGCGGACAGACCAGGCGGAGTGTGATAAGGAGGGACAGTTGTCACCGGCATAGGCACTGCTGATAGCCAGATAGACATCTACCCGTGGCCGGAAGGCAAGGGTGCCTAGCAGGCCTCCCCATCTCGGGGACACTGAGGCTACTGAGCTGGGCAAAGACTTCAGGGCCTGAGGTGACAGCAGGCAATCCTAGTCTCCCAGCTCCTCAGCCCTGGCCAGCTTCACCCATGCCCCTGGGCTTCATGGAGTCTCAGCCCCTTCCTCTGCCCCTCTTAGCTGTGTTCAGAGCTCTGGCCTGCCCCTGCATTACAATGGTGACAGCAGCCCTGCTGGGCTGTGGCCTAGGGGGCCCCTGTCCCCTGTCCTGCACACCCACAGTGAATCCTGTTCATGGCTGCATAATACTCTGCTGTGCCAACAGAAGGCATGTGCTGCTGTTAGTTTCTCTAACCACTAGTTCACGCAGATCTGTGGTGCTTCTAGTGTGGGGCAATGATGGAGAACACTGCTGAGAGCCAGACCCCCTTTCTCAGGAGGGGTGGGGTAGAGGGCAGTGCATGTTTCTGTCCAGCACTTACCCATCCCAACCTCAGCTTTTTTTTTTTTTTCTCTCTCTCTCTCTTTTTAAGACAGGGTCTCACTGTGCAGTTCAAGCTGGCCTTGAGCTCACTTTGTATCCCAGGCTGGCCTCAAACTTGCAACAATCCTCCTGCCTCAGCCTCCCGAGGGCTGGGACTACAGGTGTGTGCCACCATGCCCAGCTAAAGCCTCCGCATTTTTCTTCTTCAGTCAGCACACTCCTTTTAGGTGACTACTTGGGATCCAGCGCTGTGTGAAATGAGAGGAACCGGTCAGAAGAGCAGGCCCTGCCCTTGGGAGTGCCAGTCCAGGGGCAGCAGAGAGGAGATATGGGCCTGAACATGCAGGATCCCGTCCCGCGTGGAGGACCTGAGAGGAGCTGGAGGGGCAGGGAGGAGGGGCCAGGCAGGAGGGGCCCGCAGTGGGGCCACAGGAACAAGGGCCCAGGGACTGGTCCTGGATGCTCACGGCCTGCTAGGACTAGGCTGCAAACCAAGTCAATTTTCTACTCAGCCTCTCAAAACCCCACCAGGGAGCCAGCAGCATCCCCAGTTCACAGCCCATCAACTCAGGTTCAGGGTGGCCATCACCCGCCCCGGGCCCAGGCCAAGAAGGGCAGGGCCCGTATCAGGCTCTCGAACTGTGTTTGATCCCCAGGCGGCCCCCAGCACCAGCACCCTCACCCCTGCCACTGTGTCCTGTGGCCCTGAAGGCCCAGGCTGTTGACAACCCTGTGGGGCAAGGTAGGCGGCAGAGAGCGCTGCACTGCCAACCTGTGCCGACAGAGGGCAGCAGCGACCCGAGCCCTGGGCACAGGAAACTCAGATGCAGCCCAGCTGTGGCGCGACCAGCGCGAGGTCCGTGAGCCCCGCGCCCCTCTTCCAGCTACACCTGCCCCTGGGACCTGGCCATCGACTCAGGGCCACTCCGGAACAGATATGTGCTGCCTTTAGAGTGTAGCTGAGAAAAAGAATCTACAGCAACACGCAGAAATTTTTCCAGTACTGGAGATCAAATCCAGGGCCTTTGTACTGAGCTGGATCCCCAGATGTTTTCCATTTTTTAAGAGGGTCTTGCAGAGTTGCTCAACTGGCCAGGGTGCCGCTCAGAATGCTAGGATTATGGGCATGGCCACCACACCTAGCCCGATTTTTTTCACATTGATAACATGTGGATGTGATATTCTTAATATATTGGCTAAAATAAAATGTGAAAATTAATGTCATTTGTATTTTGGGATAGGGTCTCGCTAAAATGCTAAATTGCCCAAGTAAGGCTTGAATTTTCATTCTGCCTCAGCCCCCCAGCGGTCTGGAATTATAGGGTGTGCACCACAGCACCCAGCTTCTTTTTATTTTAAAATGTGTGGTCATAGCCCATTGTGGTGGCATATTCCTGTAATCCCAGAGTAGGGAGGCTGAGACAGGAGGAGGATCTCGAGACCAACTACACAGAGGGACCCAGTCTTTTTTTTTTTTTTTAAATGTATTTGGTTGTTACTGGGTCTCACCACGCAGCTTGGACTTGTGGTGATCCTCCTGTTTTCATCCTCCTCATCACTGAGATCACAGGTACGGGCCACCATGCCTGGCCAAGGGACCCAGTCTTGAGAGACATGTTTTTGGAGCATAGTGTTGAAAAGTCTCTGCTAGCCCTTGATTCGCACTGTGATTCGTGTCCTGTGTCTGTAGGACAAGGGCCGCCACAGTGCCCCACGCTGAGGGCCCTGCAGCCCCTGGCATCCATCATGGTGACATGGTTTGCTCAGTGCTTGCGTGGGCCAGCCTGGGCAGCACCAGCATGACAGGAGGAGGGGTGGCCCCCAGGTGTGTGTGCAAGGTGTGTCACCACCCTCACCATAGGCTACCAGGGCAATGAGGGCCAGGCCTGCAGCCCCACCCCTGGCCCTGTATTTGCATAAAGCCCGTCCAAAGATCGCATTACAGGGCCTGATGATAATCTCTGTTGAAATAATATTTAACACATGCGGCACTTTTAATTAACTATCTGAATAATCTCAAATTAATACCAGAGCTTTAAAAAAAAGTTTTCATTTTCGCATTTAGTAACATAATAGCGGCCCGGCTGGCCCATTTCCCCCTCCTTTGATTTAATTAAAAGCCCTTTTGTGTGTCTCTTGTCATTTCAGAAAGGGACAAAGGCCCCCGTGTGGGCACCAGGCTCCTGACCATCCAAAGGGGCTCTCAGGCAAGGTCCCTGTAGGCTTGGAAAAGTGCGGGTGGTGCCACTGAGGCCATGGCAACCCGCAGCCACATAGGGCATGCGATGCAGGTGCCCTCGGCACACAGGGACATACAGGGAGGTGGAGTCTGAGGCTGCCTCCGCATGGGTCCCTGCGTGCAGATGCTGTGCATACAGCCCAGGTCCCACACCCAGGGCTGCTTGGGGTAACAGCAAGGCCTGTGTGTGTGTGTGCATCTCTCTGTCTCTCTGTCTCTCTCTCTCTGTCTCTCTCTGTCTCTCTCTCTCTGTCTCTGTCTCTCTCTCTCTCTCTCTCTCTCTCTCTCTGTCTCTCTCTGTCTCACTCTGTCTTTTGTGGCACTGGGGATTGAACCCAGAGCTTTTGCACTTAGCTACACCCCAGCCTGTTTTCACTTTGTATTTTGAGACAGGGTCTAGCTAAGTGGCTGAGTTCTCTGGGCTGGGCTTGAGTTTATGTCTTCCTCAGCCTTCAGCCTTCCAGAGTGCTGGGATTATAGACATGCACTACTGTGTCCAGCTTTCTCCTGGGCTCATGTTTGTAGCCCAATTCTGCTGTCACTGTGCCATGGAAAAGCCCCCAACAGACAGAAAGGGACCACCCTCACTCCCCCAGCCCAGGCTGAGGAGGCTTCCTAGAAAGCAAGCTGTGGGAAGCCAGGTAGGTGATCACCATCTCGTGAGGGATGGAAAGCCTGTGGGGTCGCTGCAGCCCAGACAGAGGTAGTGGAGGCCCCTCTGGATGCAAGGCAGAGGTCAAGTGTGGCTAGGAGCTGGGCCGGGAGGTGCATGCCTGTAACCCCAGTACTTGAGAGGCCAAGGCAGGGGGATCATAAGTTTGGGCCCAGCACGGACAACTTAGAAATTTAGCAAGACCCTACCTCAAAAAAAAAAAAAAAAAAAAAAGGCTGGGTATGTAACCCAGTATGAAGGCCCAGAGTTCAATCCTCAGTGTAGAGCAGAGTTAGTGCTTGGGAACAAGGAAGGCAGACCCAGGCAGAGGCCCTTTGTCCTCAAGAGCACAGCCCTCACCTCCCCAGGCAGGGATCTGACCCCTTTCTCCACTTTCCCCCTCATGCTTAGATCACTTGTTCAGTCAGTAAACACTGGAGGGGCCAGATGTGTGTTGGAAGAACACACTGAACCCTGTGGCCCAGAGCGGTGACCATAGAGATCACCTCCCCTGCTGTGTATCCATTCCAGCAGAGAAGCACACAACATGGCATGAGGATGCTGACTAGCAAGGGACTGGCATCTATGAAGCGGTCACAGGAGCACCACTAAGGCCTCCTCCAACCCCATCTTGAGCCAGTCCTATGCCCAGAGCACAATTGAGAGTTGCTCACCCTGAGCCTGTGTTCCTGGCTGGATCAGCAGGGACCTTGTATCCACCACTCAGAGACACCCTGGCTGGGGGACCAGATGTCACATGTCACACTCAGCTGCCTTCACTGGGATGCAGTGACTCCAAGCCTGTGCTGGGCCCCAGGGACCTGCCTGTTACCTGCGCTCACTCCTGGTCACACACAACTCAGGGTCACCAGAGGCCTCTCCACAGCAGGCCCAAGTCTCAGGCAATGGCCCACGTGGTCAGGGACAGATTCCTAAGTGACCACCAAGGCCAGTAGAAAGGGGGTGGGGAGAGCCTGATCCAAGGCCAGAGGCAAGAGAGCTGCAAAGAAGAGGCAGGTGGGGCTGGAGAGAGCTCCCGCAGAGCTCTGAGCTCGAGGACTGTACGATCCTCCTGCCTCAGCCTATGGAGCAAGTAGGACGATGTCTGTGTGACATCACAATCACAAGCCTCTGTGTGGATGTTGGTCTCAAACTGCTTTATGCAGTTCGAAGCTCCAGAAGGAAATGGAGTCCCTTGCGGCCATTCTTAAATGCAGAGGCTTTGAGCCAGCTTTGCTTTAGGGACCCAAGGGCTGGAGTTCAAATCCCACACCCTGTACTCACTCACTGTGTGACCTGGGGCAAGTTGTGTGCTGTCTCTGTGCCTGGCTGTTGTCATCTGTAACAGGGAAGTGGCCATGCCTGTGTCTCAGGGTAGCGTGGAGTAAATGATTTAACTTATGCATTCACCTGGCTGCAGACCCTTACTGCTCACCTGAGGGGCCACCGGACCCTCACCAGGACTGGAAAGTCAGTCAGGGTTTGCCAAGACCACAGGGGACCAAGATGACCAAGCGACAATGCATGCACAGGCCAAGTAGCCAGGGCACCAAGGTGAAAACTGGCTGGGTACAAGAGTAGGAAAGCAGCTGCTGGGCTACTGTGCAGGCCCAGGAGGAGCTGCTGCTGGCCCCTGGGCCTGAGGAGGGAGGCTGGGATGGGGACAGGGAAGCAAGCAGTCCCAAGGCCTCCGGGCCGAGCTGGTGACATTTGGGACACAGGGGAGCTGGAAAGGGTCTGGGCTGGAAGCGGCTCCCGCAGCAGGCAGGGGCGGGGAGGGAACACGCGTCTCGGCAGGGATCCGGCTGCCCTGGGACCCTGGGGCTCCGACTCGCTCAGCTCCCGGCGCGTCCTCCCCATCCCCCACGCCACCTGCGGGGTCGCGGGCCGAGCCTTTGTCCCCCACCCTGCGTGGCGCCCCAGCAAACACAGCTGAGCTGGGCTCTCGTGCCTCCCCCGCCCCCCAAATCTCCTGGCCGCGGCCGCGGGGCGAGGCTTAGCGGGCAGCTGCGGGCCGCTCCTGCGCCCACCGCGCCGCGCCTTTGTCATGCAGATGGATCCCGGCAGCTGACCTGGGGGTGGGGACAGCCCGCTCCCCCCGTGAGTCGGCGGCGCACGTGGTGACGGCCCTGGTGCCGCGACCCGCTTGCTGTGGCGGGCTGGGGCCCCGCCCGGGGGCTGGCGTTGCCTGCTGGGGGCGGGGCTCCTTGGGGGCCCAGTGACAGCCCGCGGAGCAGTCCCCACGGTCTCTGTCCACACTTTGGCCCCTGCCTGCGTGGCTGACGGCCTCCTCTGCCCTCCTTGTGCACTTGGAGGCTAGGCTGAAGCAGGGAGGTTGCGAGGAAGAAGGGTTCGGGCGGGGGGCGGGGCCGCAGGGGACTAAGGAGGCCGCCTGAGCTGAGGTGCTGAGTCCTGCCCAGAGGGATACTTTGAGGGGTGCCTGCTCCTTCAAGCCAAAACGCAGGAGTCCGGCAAGAGCGCCCCTTCCTGCTGTGCAGAGGGTGGGGACCAGCACCCTCCCAGCCTTCAACGCAGAGGTCCAAGGCTGAGGCAGAGAGGCCCACACAGTCACCGGGCGTGGTGATCCCGGGGCGGTGGTGCCCACCGCTGCAGCACCGGTGGAGCAGCCTGGGCGCCTTCCCAAGTGTTTTGTCAGTATTAATCTCACGCTGGGGATATAGCTCAGCAGCACAGCGAGGGCCGGAGAGCACAGCTCCGGACTTGGATTCTAGTACCCCCCAAAACCAAAAACCCATCCAACCAACAAATTAGTCACACTAGGATTACAGGCGTGAGCTGGGTGTGACAGCTCACGCCTGTAATCCCAGTACTCCAGAGGCTGAGGCAGGAGGATCACTTCGAGTTCAAGGGTAGCCTGGGCTACATAGTGAGACCCTGTCTCAAAAAACAAGAACAATACCAATCACATTGACGTGGGGGTCCACTCTAAAGGACTTATCTTTCAAAGGAACGCATAGGACAAGTGGGCAAGAGACCTCGCCCCCCCCCCCCAGGAGTAGAATTTTACCTGCCAGGCCAGGTCCAAGCTGTGTGGCCTCAGGTAGCTGACCTATTGTCTCTGATCCTCTGCCTCCTCATCTGTCTCAAGAGCAAAAATGATGACGTTTGTCCCCTGTGGGCTGGCAGAGGAGAAGCAGAAGCTCAAGCTTAGGAAGGCGACAACTGCAGGATATGTGGCCCACGGCGTGGGGGGGGGGGTCGCTCCCTGAATTTACAGACTTGCTGTGAGCAAGGACAGATTGGTCTTGGGGCTTCTGAGGTGACTTCTGGGTTCCGAGGGACTTACCTGTGACTGTCCCATTCAGTGCCCTGGCTCTAACCCGCTGGGGGCTTAGCACAGTGGGAGAGGGACAGGATATCCCTGGGTCATAGGCTCTGCCCTGCCTCTAGTGAAGGGGAGACCCCAGGGCTCCCTGGCTGGGGAGCGGGAGACCCCCCAGGTGGAGGGGCGGGGCCGCGAGGGCATTCAGTTTCCAGCCCGACTGGTTCGCCCAGGCCTGGATGGCACTGAGATAAGGCCTGCGCCCCCGGCCGGCTACAGAGAGCTGCGGGGCCCAGACCCAAGACTGGGCAGCCTAGGCCCCACCTGACTGAGAGCAGTGTGGGCCCCGCCTCCTCCGCTGCTTTCAACCCCTCAGGCAGCCACCAGCGAAGCTCAGAGAGTCGCGGTCTGGAGGAGGGGCACTGCCAGGTTCAGGGTAAGGTGGTTTAGGACCCCACCTCTAGGTGGGCACTAGCTTGGTCACCTGTGGCCTGTAATCCCAGCACTCCAGAGGCCCAGTGTCCCCCAGCCTCAGGGGTCAGGTCTTCTGAGGGCTTTCCTTCTCTGACCCCTCACTGGTGGACCCTGGTGGGTAGGGGACACAGAGTCCCTTGCTCCTCCTGATGCCTGCCCTCCCTAGTGTCTCCAACATCACTGTCCCTTTGAGACCCTTCTTGGCCTTTTCAATACTCTTTGTCACCCAGTTTCAGTGTTATCTCTTACCTGCCAGAATACTGACTGATAAACTTCAGCTGAGTTGTTGCCCTATTTTATAGATGGACAAATGGAGGCACAGAACTGAGCTCTCTGTAAGGGACACAGGAGCTGAGCTGCATGTGACCTCCCCATTTCCCCCAAAACCTGACTCAGATCCCTATAATCAGCTGGAGAGGGGACATCCTTTCTTCTGTCCCCTCCCTCCCACCCTGTGGGCTGCTCCTTGCATTCCCACACTCCAGGTGAGGAAACTGAGGCACAGGTCCAAGCTACAAGGGGCTTGCCACACTGTTTGTCCTTGCTGGGCTGCTACCTGGCCCTGGGGAGAGTCCTGCTGGGCTGTCTGGGGTGAGGTCTAAGGCATGTGGTGGGAAGGGCAGTTGCCTCCCTGGGCCCCCAGAGTGATGGCTGGTGGCTGTGGGCTGTGCTTCTCATGCCTACATCAGTGTTGGGCTGAGTCCCAGCAAGGGACACCTCAGGAGCACCAGGCATCAGGGTGGAGACAGAGGACAGCCTAGCCCCTGCCCTTGTAGCTCCTAGGAACAGTGACCTCCTCACTGCTGGGACCAGAGGATAGTACCTTGTAGGGTTTCTGGGAGAGCCACCTCAAGACAGGGAGAACCACAGGGATCCTGGCAAGGACACAGAGGTGACACAGAGGCCAAATCCCCCCCAGGGCTATCCCTGGAAGCTGAGGAGGCCAGGACATGGAAGGGGACACACAGTTGACAGTCTCTGCCCATGATGGACATCAGTCATCAGGTAGTCCTCCTTGGGGTCCCTGCTCTGTGCCTGGCAGACAGGAGAGGAAGCCAGCAGGGCTGTCACCAGATGTACACAGAGCTGGCCTGTGCAGTGCTGTGACGCAGCTCCATTCATGGCTAGCACCATGCCCAGGATTGGGTGTGCTATGTGCCGACCATAGGGGATGCCCAGGCTCCACCCCAGCACCACAGAAAATGAGATTGCTGCATTAGCAGGAAACTGAGGCATAGCAAGCCCAATGAATAAGAAGGGTTGCTGTAGGAAGATTGTTTATGACAATTCCCAGGAGGAGGGACAGTAGTCACATAGGGCCACATGTGGACACACCTGGCATATGGCATGATTTCCTACACAGGAGCAGAGGGTTGGCTGCAGGCCAGGCAGCCAGGCTGAAGAACCCAGGATGTGGCCCCAGGTGACCAGGATCCTAGAGGGTGAGCACGTAACCACGGAGACCAGTGGGCTGCCAACCAGATTTCCTCATGGCATGGACAAAAGATTCAGCAACCTGGAATGCAGGGGTCCCAGCCAGTGATGTGGGCCATAGTCTGAGTAAAGACAGGGCTGTCACAGCCCACGTCTCCAGCCCAACGTGCTCTGTCACCAAATCAGCATGTCCAGCACTCATCCCAGAATGGGTGTCAGAGCTCATCCTGCATGCCATCCCCCCACCCCTCTTCCCAGGTCAGCCTGGACATACACAGATGCTGGAGACTGGCCTGGTGCACCGTCTGGGCTACCTTAGGGCACCAGTGTGGCCCTGCCCATGGCTACCATCACATGGTGTGGAAGGACAAGAAGTCCAGGGAATCTCCTGCATCCTGGACACTTTCTCTGTCCCTAGCACATTTGCCATGGCCACAGGGTCACTGACCTTATCCCACAGCCTGGCACTGAGCTCAGCCTCAGGCAGGCCATTCCCCAGAGACCAGCCCCTTCTTTTGTTGTTTCAAAACAACATAGGGTCTCATTGTGTAGCCCAGGCTGGCCTTGAAATTGCTGTGGTCCTCCTGCCTCAGCCTCTCCAGGACTGGGATTAAGGTGTGTGCCACCACATCTGGCTGGACAAACCACTTCTAAGTGATGTGGATTGGACTGAGATCTCTGGACCTCAACTCCCGGGCCCGTTTTAAACCCCTCTTAGCCAAAGACAAAGGTACAGGACACCAGGGCTCCTGAGAGAATCGGGCCTTGACCTGGAAGGGCTTGTGCCAGAGGCAATGAACAAATGCTTCTGCACCCAGAGGGTCCCTGCCCTGTGTGTCCCAGTCCTCAGGAACTTTGACAAAGCCATCACTGGGGATGTTCCCCATGTACTACTTCAGATAAGAAGCTGATGGGGATGGGGAAAGGAGGCAGAACCTAGCATGGGAATAACCCTGTCCCATTCTGTGCTTCTGGGAGCCACCATTCCGAAACCCACGTCCAAGCTCTGGGGTGGCTGAGGACCTGGACTGGCCCTGATGGTTGGCCACACAGCTCTGCAGCCTCTCTGTTGTTTAATTCAGATGTTCTGGTCATGGGTTCAGGGTTCCTCTTCCTCCAGGCCCACAGCTGCCAACTGAGCCCCCAAGTACCTTCCAGAATCCCCTGGGCTGTGTCCCCTTTCTCACAGTCACCAGTGTAGCCCCATCCTTTCTCTTTGGGGACACTCAAAGGGTGGCTGGCACCATGGCAGAGGGATCTATTGTTGGTTCCAACCCGTCTGTGAGCCTGGCTGTGCCCCCTCCAGCAGGGGATCTTGGGAGTCCTCTGTGAATGATAGCTGAGCTGCGACAGGGGCCAGCATAGCACAGGCTGGGGGACCTGACCCACTCCCTCTTTCTACCACACAGAGGTCCTCAATGGCCTGTGCCAGCCACATAGGCCCTGATGGGCCTATGGACTCTGTGCACCCCAGGACAACTTCTAGACAGCATGGCCTCAGAAGACTATGGCAACACCGGCTGTCCCCACATAACATCCAACTGCAGGACAGAAGCCACAGGTGCTCATGTAAACAACCTGAGAGGTGGGGAGCAGCTAGAGTTGGGGAACCTCTCTGCACAAATGAGGACCCAGCTTGCAAAATGCAGGGCCCTATAAAGAGGGGTTCCTTATGATCCCTGCTTTACAGCTGAGGAAATAGTTCAAGTCTGGGCTTAGAGCTAGACCAGCCTGAAACAGTTTATTTTTTCAACAAAAATGTCCAGGTGAGCTGGCCAGATAGTTCAACAGATTAAAGTGCCTGCTTAAGCAGAAAAAGTGTCCAGGGTTTGATTCACAGTGTACTGTGTCAGCCCCACCCCCCAGGGTGCCCTGAGATAGGGATTGAGACTGGGCGTGGTGACGTGAGCCTGTAATCCCAGCACTTGGGAGGCTGAAAACAGGAGAGTCACTATGAGTCCACTCTGTAGTGAGACCCTGTAGACCCTACACTAAATACATTTAAAAAAACAAAACATCCAGGGGGTGTTGCTGTTTCTGGCACATGGAGTCCATCCCCAGATGCCTGCCCCAGGATGTCCTGGCTAGTGGGGAGCATGTGTATTTCCTGTAATTGCTATGCAACACCCACCTCCAAACAAGTTGCACAGGGATGCACCTTGCAGGGGCTGGCGGGGAGCAGGAGGAAAGGCTATCGTGGCTGATCCTGGAGGAAGCAGTAAGGCCTGGAAGGATGTTCTGGGCAAAGAGGAGCAGGTGCAAAGGGCCTGGGCCCACCAAGAGGCTCCTGAGGGGTGCAGCACACACCACCATAAGCAGAAGAGTCAGGTGGGATACAGGAGCAAAGACAAAGCAGGAACCCTGCTTTTTGCACCTTGCAGGCTGTGGTGGGAAACTTGGGTTTTCTTGTGAGCTCTTGGAGGACCTGAGCACTTGGGTGCTGCATGCAGTATGGAGAAAAGGAGACAGTGGAAAGAATGGGAGCAGGGGGCCGGGGAGATAGCGCAGTAGAATAAGCACTTGCCTGGCAAGTGCAAGGGCCTGAGTTCAATCCTCAGTTCCACCAAAAAATAAAAATAAAAAAGAATGGGGGCAGGTGCTTGCCTGGCCTGGGCAGGAGATAATGGTCACCTTCCTGAGTCTGTGCTGCACCCCACCTTCCAGCTCAGCGTGGCCTCCGACCTCTCCTCACTGCATGGAGGCCAGGCACTGCGGCTGTCCTGCCAGGTGGCTGTATGCCCTGAGAGCAGCCAGCAGCTCTACCTTGACTTCCCTTCCCTGAGACCATGCCCACTCACTGCCTCTCTACTGCACCACAGCATTAGGTGCATGACGAAGGTCTTGCTGACACTGACAGTGACAGCCCTGGTGGTGTTGGGGGAGGACTTGTGTTTATTAAAGGTTGTAGGTGGAGGCAGCAGCCAGGACAGTAACAGTGGTGGTGGTGATGTGCGTCAGTGGGGACAGTGGCCACCACAGTGAGGGCAGCGTGCGTGTTGATGGTCATGGCGGTGGGGACCGACCCCGGAGGTGGCGGGCAGATGATGACCACACTGCTGGTACTGATGGTGGAGATGGTGCTGGAGATGGTGGTGTCATCAAGGACATTTGGGGCCAGTGATTCCACCGGCATGGGTGGTGGGGCTGTGCCAGGGATCAGTGGTGGTGGGGTTGAGCAGTATAGGGACAAGGACCAGGTAGCAGTGGTGGTGGTGGCACACCAACTGCCCCTCTGTGCTCTGCTTCCTGGCCAGACCCTTCTTCCTCCTGGTGCACACGTGGCCCTGACCTCACCCTTCCACGCATGGCGGCCCAGCCCCACCTCATAGCTGTTCTCCAGGCCCCCAGCAGCCCCCTTCAGTTTCCCTTCAGTGCTGAGCTGTCCCAAGGGTCTCTGTCCCATACTGGGCCTTTTGGTTCATTGACTGCCTTGTGGTCAGTGTCTTTCACTTGGGGGAACTAGACACCTTCGCCAGGGCCACCATGCACACCCCCCGCTGTGCCCATGGGCTCCAGCTGCTGCGTTGCTCACTCCTCACACAGCCCCTCCCTTCCTCATTGGCCCTACACAGCACGGACCTCACTGTCAGCTGTTCACTGAGGGGTCCGAGGCAGTAAGGAGCAATGTGTCTTGTACCATAATCAATATTTTCCCAAGACAGAGTCTCACTATGTAGCTCAGGCTAGCCTCAAACTCTTGGTGATCCTCCTGCCTCAGCATCCCAAGTGCTAAGATTGCAGGTATGCACTAACACACCCAGGTTACTGTAATAAACTTAAATGTTCATGGTTGAGATGGGCATGGTGGCACCTGTAGTCCCAACACCTGGAAGGCTTAGGCAGAGCTGTTTCTCAGACAAAGGGTTACTATCAAGAATGTATAAAGAACTCAAAAAAATCAGACCTCCCAAATTTAAAGACTCAATTCAAAAATGGATATCTGATATGAATGCACACTTCTCAGATAAAGAATGCAACAACAAATGAATGTACAATAAATGTTTGACATCACTCATCATTTGAGAGATGCAAATTAAAACAATGCTGATATTCTATCTCCCCCTAGAAAAATGGCTATTACCAAGAAATCAACTAATAACAAATGCTGGAGAGGATGTGGGGCAAAATGAGCCCTTCGCCACTGTTGGTGGGAGTGCAGACTGGTGCAAGCAGAGTGGGAATCAGCATGGAGACTCCTCAAAAAAGCAAAGACTAAAGGTCCCATTTGACCCAGCTATTCCCCATCTTGTTATCTTCCCAACAGAATTTAAAGCATCATACCACAGTGATCTGTGCATACCCATATTCATAGCAGCACAGTTTGTAATAGCTAAATCTTAGAAACCATTTGTAATAGCCAAATGCCCATTAGCTACAGAATAAATGTGGGGCTTTCTTTTTTAATACAATGGAGCACTACTCTGCCATAAAGAGGGACAAGATCGAAACCTTCCTAGGTAAATGGTTGCCCCCTGAGATCACAGCCTTAAGTGAAATAAATCAATACACATGTGTAAGTACCACGTGGTTTCTCTGGTGTGAGAAGCTGAAAGTGTAAATAAGGACCAAAAAAGTATATTAGGTATTGAGAAAGAGGAAGAAAATATTCAAAAGGGGAGGGGAACAAGCAAGAGGGGAGGGAGAAGAGAAGGAAAAACTTTTTTAAAAACAAAAAAGTGAGAAAAGGGAGGCTGAGGCAGGAGAATCACTGTACCACTCCTACCATTGCAAAGTTCAAGGCCAGCCTGGGCTCCAAAGTGAAACCCTGTCTCAAAAAGACAAAAAAAGGAAAAAGAGTTTACGCTCTATTTATCACCCCTTATATGTTAGCAGCCCTCCCTTCTCCCTTCTCCCTTCTCCCTCCATCTCTCT
>NW_004524830.1:522613-526271 GCF_000260255.1 Octodon degus | reverse complement strand
CACACACACACACACACACACACACACACACACACACACACAGCTCAGGATCCCTCTCACCAGAGGTCCCTGCCCAGCCCTGATGAGAATGCAGGACACTGGAGGACAAGCCTGGAGACAGCACAGCTCCTGATGACCTGGCCCTCCCCGTCTCTGCTCCACACTGTCCCCACCCTGTGCTGTCCTCTGTCCATGGGCCAAGCTGTCTGGGTCCTGGTCCCCGGCCCACCACCCACCAGGGACCAGCTGTCTGAATGTCTGTCTGCACAGCACCCACTCTGCCTCTGCATGGACCCCTGTTCCCCTGCTCAGGAGCTCACTCTGTGGCTTGTCCCCAGCCTGGTAGTGGCATAATTGCACAGGCACCCCACCTCCACCATGCCACCACCCCAGCCCCACAGCATGATGGGCCTTCTTCACTGAGGTCCTCAGGCCTACAGCTTTCCTGCCCCATCGGGGCGACCCCGTCTCTTGCAGCATCTCATCCATGTAGGACACTGTCTGAGTTGTACCTGGCCACTTTGTGTTGCAACAAAACTTCTCACTCCATTTCCTCACCTTGAGTTTCTCTCCAGCCTGTGAGAGCCTGGGGCTCTGTCGCTCACCGTAGAGCTCATCCACACGCTGCCCCTTGAACATTCAGTGCTGGTAACGGTCATGCTGCTCACAACAAGGGGGTCCGAGACAATGGTGCTTTGGTGGCAGTAGAACAGTGGTGGCCATTTGGAAGTGGCAGGGTGAGGAGCGAAGGAGTGGGTGATGGGAGCTGTCCCCACCATGGGCCACAGCAGTGGGGACTAGAGCTAGAGCCAGCCCAGGAGATACACTCAGCTGGTGATGGCTATAGTGGGCACAGCTAGCCTGCATCTCCAGCTCCAACAATTGCAGGCCACTGGCAGGACACTCGGCGGCCCACAAGTTGACCATGGCCAGCACTCGATGGATCCCATTAACCCTTAACTTTAAAAGTCAACATCAATTGAAAAGCAGGGGAGGAGTCAGGACACGGCCCCAACCTCCACTTCCCTGCTCTCTCCACTCTCCCCCGACAGGCTCCACATGTGCTGGGCAAGCTGGGGACAGTGCCTGGGTGTCATAAGCACCCCTGCCCTGGAGGAGAGGGGACCAGGTAGAGGGTACTCCGGAACCTGTGTGCAGGAAGGACAGGTCCTGTGTCCTAAAGAGGAAGGAGGCACAGCGGCCATGGGCGCAGGAGGACGGAGAGGCGGCCCTGGTGGCCTGCACTGCAGAGGACACCCTTGGGGTGGTGCCAGTCAGATCGCAGGGGTGGTGGTGGTGGTGGCAGTGGCAGTGGCAGTGGCAGTGGCGGGTGGTGGCCTAAGCCAGCACAGCCGGGTAGGCGGGTGGCATCTGGAGAAGATGATGCACCTCGTTCCCAACCCAGACCCCCATGACGCCGGGGGTTTCCTGACCGGCTGCTGGGTGACCGCAGGCGTAACCACGGCGCCTGGGGGCTTAAGTGGCTGGCGGTGCCAGGTTCCTGCTTGGGTCTGTGACACTGCAGTGTGGTTGGCGGGCAGGTAGCCTTGGCCACGGGGGGTCCAGAACCCATATTCCCAGGCCCCAGGAGCAGAGGTCATGCCCCAGCTAAATGCACAGAGTGGAGGACACCAGGGCTGGGCCTCAGGCCAGCAGCCCTGTGCTGGGGGTGGCAGAGTAGGAATCACCAAGCCATGCTTCATAGGGGGTGGCCTGGACTCCTCTGAGGAGACTGATGGAAGCTGTGATCAGCCCTCTCCTAAAACACCGGCACCCCTTTGCTTGGCCATGTCTGGGGCCACCCAGTGGGGCTATGGCTCTTCCCCATTCTGTACTTCTAGGTCCTCCAGGGAGCAGGGGCTGGGACAAGGCACTGGGTGAGCTGGGAGGGCAACTAACACCCTCCGTGGGGACTGTGTGCTATGATGACCATGGCTGAGGCCAGAGACACAGCCGTGGGGATAGAGCCCAGGGACACCAGGAGGTAGCTGGAGCAGTTCCTGGCCCCCACCAGCTGTCCCCAGCTCTGTCCGTGCAGAGGCGCTGGTCCTGGCTCTGCCCTGTGTCTCCTCCTGCGAGAGCCAACAGTCCCCCAAGCCCAGGTCTCCTTTACTGTGTCCATAGTCTGCTCTCCAGGGGGACAGCGTGGGGACCAAGTCCTACTGAGAGACCCCTGAAAACTGCCTCTCAGAACAGAGAGCTCTGACACCCTGTTCCCTACTGTAGGGACAGTGGACAAACATGCTGTCCTCAGAACCCAGGACAGGAGGAACCATGTCCCAGCCCCACATTATCCTGGGTGACTCTCACACCCAGTCAGAGCCAGGAGGAGGGTGGGGGCCCATGGACGCCTGGAGGCTTGAAGATGGAGACAACCATCCTGGATGCCTCAGTAGGAACCTGCCCTGAGGACACTTGGTCATTTCCAACTTTCGGCCCCTCCTCAGCCCCTCTGTGTACCCCACGTTGGGGGATGGGATGAGCGGTAAGAGAATAAATCTGTTAAAACCCAAGTGCACGGTCAGTGTGAGGGAGATGTTACAAAGACAGCCTCTCCTCCGTCCTGAGCTCTGTGGAGAGCTTCTGAGTCCAGCCAACCTTGGAGCAAAGCCATTGGGTGCACACACCCGTGTCCAGGCCCCGTCTGTCTTCCTGTATTGCGTGACCGTCATCCGCCTGCAGCTGGGCTGCGGCAACCTCATCGGACCCAGTAGGGGAGACGGACTCCAGCTGGCTGTGCCCACCGCGTGCAGCTCTGGGCTGGGTTCTTCGTGATGACATCACACCTGCGTCGGCACACACACAGCTAGCACCCATGTGAGAGGTACCACGTCTCGGCCAATAGCCCTGCAGGTGGCATACAGGAAGCCAAGGCTCAGAGACGCCTGCCCAGGCCCAGCCCCAGCGGCCCGATTCCAGACTGTGTCCCTCAGCAGAAGCTGGCCACAGCTTGGCCACCCTGCACAGCTTCTGCACGCCTGCCAGTGGAGCCTGAGATGGCCTGCCCTGGGTGTGTTTGGCTGAGAGAGGAGGCGGCCACCGTCCACAACATGTGGGACAAAACCAAGCAGGCTCGGTAGCACACACCAGTAGTCCAGCTATTCAGCAGGCTGAGGCGGGGGGATCACTTAAGTGTTCAAGCCCAGCCTGAAGAACATAGAGACCCACTCATTACAAAAAAAAAGAAAATTAAATGGGATAGATAGATAGATATAGAGATATAGATATAGATATAGATATATGTATATTAGAGTTCCCCACAAGGTCAGCTAAGGTCCTCAGCAAGCTGTCTCCAGCACAGCATCTGGAAACAGGACATGGTTTTTGTGTACGATGGGGATTCTAATTTATATTTTTAAATTTTGTTTATTTATTTATTTTTAGATAGGTTTCACTGTGTAGTCCAGGCTGGCTTTGCACTCAAACATCATCATGCCTCAGCCTCCCATCATGCCTGGGTAATTTATGTTTTTCTATGTGCTTGAAAATTGTGTGTGTGTGCGCGCGCGCGTGCGTGCGTGCGTGCGTGCGTGCTTGAAATTTGCTACAACAGGGCCAGGAAGATAGCTCAGTAGAATAAGCACTTGCCTGGCAAGCACAAGGGCCTGAGTTCAATCCCTGGTTCTGCAAAAAAGAAAGAAAGAAAGAAAGAAAGAAA
>NW_004524830.1:511391-522513 GCF_000260255.1 Octodon degus | reverse complement strand
CAAGCACAAGGGCCTGAGTTCAATCCCTGGTTCTGCAAAAAAGAAAGAAAGAAAGAAAGAAAGAAAGAAAGAAAGAAAGAAAGAAAGAAAGAAAGGAAGGAAGAAAGGAAGAAAGGAAGAAAGGAAGAAAGGAAGAAAGGAAGGAAGGAAGGAAGGAAGGAAGAAAGAAAGAAAGAAAGAAAGAAAGAAAGAAAGAAAGAAAGAAAGAAAGAAAGAAATTTACTACAACAAGCAGGAGGTGCAGAGCAGTTCCACCCGGTCTGCAGACCTCCACACAGAGCCCTGTGCACAGGGCAGGGGCGCCTTCAAGTTCTTCCAAAGGCAATGGCTCTGCCCCTCCAGCCTTGGGAGGAGTCCGCACAGCTCACTGTTCCTGGAAGACGTGTTCATGGCAGGGTGGTCTAGGAGGAAGGGAAGCTGCAGGGCAACAAGGGCAGCTGCAGCTTAGTGGTGAGCATCTGCCTGGCGTGCTCAAGGCCCTGGGTCCCACCCAGCATCCCTTTGGAAATAAGTTCATCCATAGCAACAATAACACTGCATGCTCCACTCAGTGCAGCAGGCAGAGCAGTGGATCCACAGCAACAGGAAGTAGTGTGGGCTTATCAGGGCCCAGTGGAGGGCACCAGGATGGCATAGATGGGGGACAAGGGACAGCCCCGCAAAGGTTGGTGTCAACAGTCACAGAACACAGTGACTGCACTCAAAGCTACCAAACTGTACAGTCTGGGGCAGATACTGTGCCGTGGAAAGCTCTCAGTTCTGTCTGTTTTACTGAGGTTAAAGTGACCCCCAATCACTGGAGGTGAAGAGGTGGGAAGTGAAAGGTCCATGGAGCCTGGGTTGAGTTTGGTGTCCTGGGGTTCACAAGGAACCCCCTCCAAGGAAGGCTTATGGGCTGAGCCCTCTTGGGAACTTCGGACTTGAGCAACTCCCAAAGTCGACTTGGTGCTGCCCAGTGGCAGTGGTGCTCCTGAGGCAGCATGGCAGTGCCAAGGGCAGAGGATGTTCCTGTCCCCAGCAGGGAGGAGGAGTCCATGCGGGAGCTCCTCCCCGGCTGCCTTAAGTCCAGCAGGGATCTGCAGGGAGTGGTAAAGTCTGGGTCAGGTCTGGTGACTGAGGGACCATC
Organism: Octodon degus; assembly: GCF_000260255.1. Taxonomy (NCBI): domain Eukaryota; kingdom Metazoa; phylum Chordata; class Mammalia; order Rodentia; family Octodontidae; genus Octodon; species Octodon degus. The sequence continues at coordinate 521,387 of NW_004524830.1, read as the reverse complement.
AGGTGTGTTGCTTGCCTTACAGTGATACGGATGGGGCCACCTCCGCCCTGGGCCCAGGACATCTGCCAGCTGTGCTCTCTCCCCTGTAGGACCTGATCTGGTGCTGCCAGGTGGCAAGGATGGCAGTGGGGTGGCCAGCAGGGACACGTGGCACAATGTCCAGCAGGGAGTGGCCAGGAAGGGACAGTGTGGGCAGGGCAGTGCTCTGGGCTTCCCTGCTCTGGACATTCTGACCACCCATGTCCTGAGTTGTGTGTCCTATGGAGGGTCATCAGGGCACCCACTCTGGGTGCAGGGGAGGCAACAGGACTGACTTAGGTGGCTGTCATAGTTGTGGAGCCAGCCCTGGGTACAGCACTGAGGCCCCCTTGCTGAGCTGGGGCTGCCTGGTAGGTGTCTGTAGTGGGATGACCTGTCACCAGGCCCTGCTGCAGTGGCTTTGAGTCCCTAGCCAGCCGTGGCACACTGCTGGCCACAGGGCAGGTGAGGCTGCTGGGCATCCTGGCCGTCTTGTTGCCAGCTGGCCAGGGCCTCCATACCCAGGGAGCCTCCAGGCCCACAAGTTTGTCTCTGCCCCAGGCTCCCCTTGATAGGGCTCCCTGCTCCCTGGGCGTCCCTTCGTCCCCACCACCAGTTCCCTGGCCCACTCCCTTATCTGGGTCCACCCTGCACTGCACCGGGGAGCCTGTCCCCATGGCAACGGGGCAGATGGCGGCTGCGATTAGCCCTCCCCCTCCTGCAGCTCAATCCGTCTTTGAAATTAAATCAGGGCGATAACATCGTGAGCAGGGAGGCGAGGAGGGGCGCCCCACCCACTGCAGGGGGTGGGGGGGATGGGTGGCACAGACTGCCCAGTGACCTTGGCCAGGTCTCTCACTCTCTGAGACTCAGTGTCCCCATCTGTAAGTGGGGTGAGTGGTGGTCTAGCAGAAGGGGGGTGCCCCTGAGGCTGAAGATCTCCTAATGGTCCTGCTGGAGCCCTGGGGCTAGTAGCACCCCCAGAGCTGCCTTGTGACTGAGGTATGTTACCCATGTCATTGCTTCCTAGTACAGGAAGGATGTTGCCTTTTTGTGTGTGTGTGGTACTGAGGGCAAAACACAGGACCCTTACAGTGAGCTCTGTTCCTAGCTCTTTTGTTTAATTTTGAGACAGAATTTTGCTAAGTCTCTATGTACCCCAAGGCTGTTCAGGCTGGACTTGAACTTGTGGCCACCACACCCAGTTAGTAAATACATTATTGAAAACCGCAAAATCCACCCTTTCCCCAGGATGATTTGGGTCCCTTTAGACACCCAGCGCTGTGAAAGCCTATGAGATGTTGGAGACAGAGGGATGGGAGGTTTAGCTGTGTGGGCTGAGGTGTGAGGCTCCAGGTGGTAGGACTACATCACCAACACTGAAGGTGGGAGAGTGGGTGCAGTGTAGAACAGAAGAGGGGCTATGAGGGCCTGGGGAGGTGCCAGGCAACAGGCATGGCCAGTGCCGCGGTCCTGGGCCAGGAACAGGCCAGGTAGCTCTCTCGCTGCTGGGGCATCCAGGATGTCGCGGGCCAGGTGATGTGGGCCTGCAGTGGGGCACCGGCACGGGCATCCCAGCCCTGCGCGGCCATCCGCCCTTGCTGCTGCAGTCCCCACCAAGACACACGGTCAGGCCTGGAGGCCCACAGGAGATAACAGGTGGCCTGGGCAGAGGGGGTAGCACATTGTGGATGCCAACAGGGTGTGGAGCAAGCAGTGCCATGACTGGGGGCCCCTTCTCCCCTGGGTATCCCCAGATTCTTCCTGTCTAGCATAAAGTAGGGCTCAGCATCTGTGGGAGGCCTTGGGGTGCTGGGGTCATGGACAGCTGCAGGAGGCGCATGGGTACTGGGACAGCAGCAGCCGGGCTGTGCTGGACAGGGACTGTGTCCTGTGACACTCCTAGGGTGCTGCTTCTGGGTGCTGGGCCCCACAGATGCCCACCTTCCCAGTCAGCTATAATCACATTTGTCCGGCAGCTGTCCCAGCTAAGCAGCCACTTGGTGCGGCCACAGTGACCAGTGATTGGGGAAATTAGAGAGTTGTGGGGGAACAGAGGTCTGGGTCGGCAAGGACAGAGGTCAGGTGGTCAGAGCCGTGTGGGGCTTTGATGAAGTTAGTCCTGAGGCAGGACGGGGCATGGGCTCCGACCTCTGGCGAGCTGGGCCAGCTTCAAGTAACACAGTTATCAGCCTGCAGCTGCCACTAGGAGCCAGCAGGCCATGGCAGCCACAGGGGCTCTGTGGACACGGGAGATCTATCACCCCTCCCCACCAGTGTGGCTTTGCACTGCAGAGCTGGGTCCTTACTGGACCCTTTCTAGTCCAGGCCTCCATGTCCCCTCACCTTCTGCTCCAGTGGCATCCTCTGAGCATAACCTGCTGTTGGGGACAGTGCTCCACATTGTTTATCGCTAGGGGTGAGATGCCAACCAGGGAGCTGGCCTGCAGAAGTACACCAGTCAGCCGGGGCCTCTGGACCTGGGTCACTGCCTTCTCTGGCTGCTGTGCTAGCCCCAAAGGGTCCAGGAATTAGAATCACACATGTCCCCTCATAGACATGCTCACACGAACACATACCCACACACGCACACACCTGCTCACACACGTATACACACACATTCACCACATACATGCACAGCATATGCCTACTTTGGGCTGTTGCTACAGTGCTGATAATAATAGTTAAAGGCAAAGCCATCTGGAGTCAATGGCTAGGATGGAGTTCTGGGTCTGCCTCTGATGAGCCATGGGACTTCTCTCTTGCCTCAGTTTCCTCCCAATCTCACAGCGAGTGGTCCCTGTCTGGGAAAGAGGCAGTGCTGCATGTCCTGCTCTGGACTCGACACCTTTGCCTTGCTGTTTCTACTGCAGCCCCAGTGGCTCAGGGTCCCATTCCCATCATCCAGGTCTAAGGTTTCCCCTATTCTCTCCCTACCCTTTGCCCTCAGCATAGCTGCCTGTGCTCCTGTCCAGCATTCTTGTCCCATGACCCTAATTCCACAAGGGAGGAATCTAACTGATCAAAGCAATATCCTGTGCCTAAATCAATGTCTGGCCTGGATAGGTGCTTGATTACTATTCCTTCAATTGCATGGAGTTAAAAGGGCCAATCCCCACTTGTGGTATCCACCTGTAACCTCAGCTCTTCAGGACGTTAAAGCAGGAGGATCCTAAGTTCCATCTCACCAAGGCGACTTAGAGACATAACAAGATGGCCTCAAAAATGAAAAGGGCTGCAGATATAGCTCAGCATGAAAGACCTGGGTTCAATCCCTACAGGGCTTGGGGTGAGCTCAGCAGTCAGGCATGGGCTTAGCTCATGGGAGGTCCTGGAGTTAATCTCCACATCATGAAAGTAGAAATACATACATAAAAACATCTGATATAGCTCTATGTTTGAGACTGTTTTAAACCTTTAAAATACATTTTTAAAAAACATGCTTAGAGGGGCCGGGGAGATGGCTCAGTGGAATAAGTGCTTCCCTGGCAAGCGCAAGGGCCTGAGTTCAATCCCTGGTTCCGAGAAAAAACAAAACAAAAAAACATGCTTAGAGTACTCAGGAGGCTAAGACAAGAGGATCTCTGTGAGTTCAAAGCCAGCCTGGTCTGCAAGGGAATTCAATGTCATCATGAACTACATAGTGAGTCTGAAAAAAAGATGTTCAGCCAGGCATAATGGCATACACCTATAATTCCAGCATTCAGGAGGCTGAGGCAGGAGGATCCCTGCGAGTTCAAGGTGAACCTGGGCTATATAGTGAGTTTGAGGCCAACCTGAGCTACACAGTGAGACTCTGTCTCAAAAAATAAAAATAAAGATACAAAGACCAGCATTCAATGGGCCTCATAAGCAGAATGCAATCCCCTTCTCTTTTGCCTCCCATAGTGGAGAGTTTCTACCCCCTTGCTACCCCCAAGTAGTACCCCCAAGCCTTGGAGAGAGCTCTGCCTTCCTGGGCCGGGACCTGCTTGTCCTAACCTGCTTCCCCCACAGAGTGCAGGACTAAGCCTGCAGGTGTTCATCAGGACAGTACCACATGCAAAGGACCTTCGGCTGTGGGGCAATTGTGGCAGTGAAAAATGGAGGGGTAGACAACTGGCTTGGCGGGACCTCTGAGAGGTGGGATGGAATCAGGAGGCTCCAGGGGGTTGACAAGGTCCCCATGAGGAGCGTTAGGGTGGGGGTCTTTCTGCTCAGGGCAGAGGTTGCCCTGGACAGGTAATGCAGGCAGGATGGGATACACTACTCTGAGTTCCCTGAGCCCCTCCTGCCCCACAGAGCCAGCCAGGGGCTTCTGGAACTCATTGCCAGCCGCCTTTATTAATGTCAGCTACCATCTCTTGGCCAGGACAAAACCAGGCCTTGGCTGAGAAGTGCTCACTTGTTGTCCACCCGCTTGAGCTGCTCCTTGCCGTTGATGGTCACCGAGCGGAGCTGCCCGTCCTGCTCCACCTCCACGCGCTCCTGCCCGTTCTCCACGATGCGCTTCGTGGTCACCTTGTGCCCGTTGACGATCTCAGTGGATGACATCACTGTCTTGAAGCCCGAGCTGCCCGCGCCTGAGCCCCCAAAGGAAGTGGCTGAAAAGGAGGTGCGGGATGCGCCGCGGCCCAGGGTGTCCAGGGATGAAAAGGCCTCCATGAAGGCTGGGAACTTGCCAAAGCCCGAGAAGGCACCACACAGGCCAGGTCCCCTGCCACCACGCTCACTGCCCCCAAAGGGACTGTCCCAGAAATCAAAAGAGAAGGGATCAAGGCCACCAAAGAACTCTCGGAAGATGTCTTCTGGGTTGCGGAAGGTGTAGCCACTACCAAAGGGACTGCGATGTGGGGCGTTGGCCCCACCACCTGCCCGCCAGCTGTTGCAGCCCGCACGGTCATACACTGAGCGCTTCTTGGGGTCAGACAGGACCTCATAGGCCTCAGACACCTGTTTGAACTTCTTCTCAGCCTCTTCTTTGTTGTCAGGGTTTTTGTCGGGGTGCCAGCGAAGGGCCAGCTTGTGGTAGGCCTTCTTGATGTCATCAGCAGAGGCTCCGGCCTGCACACCCAGCACCTCGTAGTAGTTAGCCATGGTGAGGTGGCTGGGAGGTGGCTGAGGTTAATGGACCCAAGGCCGTGGCTGGCTGGGCAACTCCCTGTGGCAGTGACAGGGGCCTGGCAGGAAGCTGTGGGGTCTGGGCGAGACTGTGCCCCTCAGTGGGCTTAGCTCGTCATAGTCCCTGTCTGCAGAGGGGCACGGGAGGGGAGGGACAGAGCTGCGTGTGCCAAGCTGCAGGTCTCCTCTGGAGCTGGGGCCCAACCTTTGTGACATCAGCTTCCAGGGCGTGGCAAACCCTACCTCAGCGCTGGATCAGGCAGAGCCAGGTGCAAGGAGCTGGCCCCCAACCCCAGGCCACTCTGGGGCAATGGCTGAGCACCAAGGATCCATGCAGGGGTGGCACCCAACCCAGGCTGCAGGCAGGGAGAGATGGAGGGATTCCTGGGACACACCCTCATGTCCTCAGGGCCCAGGGGCAGGGCTGCTGCTGGGTGGCAAGCAGGCCTGCAGTACAGGGTGGTGGGAGTTTATCTTATGCCCTGTTATCACCTCCTCAGGGGTGATTGAGCTCCACACAGATAGGCATGTGTGCCAGCGTGGCATTTGGCAAACATGTGTTGAATAATGAAGCTCAGAGGTGGGCAGCAACATGTTCAAAGTCACACAGCAATGACAGAGAGGAGGGTCAGAATCCAGGGCTGTCTGGGGCTGTTGTGAACAGTGAGTCTCTAGGAGATCCCTCTCCACATTGAAGAGGAAAATGGAAATGGACAATAATATAAATAAGTGAGTGTTCTGGACTGAAGAGTATCCCCTAAACCCCCAGAACTATGTTCCCCTCTGAACTCCTGGAAACCCAGTATGAGCTTATTTGGAAAAAGGTTCCTAATGGGTGTAGAGATGAGATTGTCCTGGGTTACTTGAGTGGGGCCTGAGTCCAACAAGGGAAGGGCGATGAGCGATCTGGAGCCAGACTCAGGTGACAGCTGCCAGAAGAGCTCCCGCTGGGAGGGGACATGGCAGGAAGGCCTCCCTCAGAGTGCAGCCCCCCTGAAAAGCTGGTTGCACACTTCTGGCCTCCAGAACCGTGAGAGAGAATAGATTTCTACTTTGTGGGAACTTTTTTTTTTGTACCGGGGATTGAACTCAGGACCTTGTGCTTGCCAGGCAAGCACTTTTGCTGCTGAGCTATCTCCCCAGCACCGCTGTAGGAACTTTTTTATATTTTTTGTTTTGTGTTTTGAGACAGTTAAGGGTGGCCTTGAGCTCCCTATGTAACTCAAACTCATGGCAATCCTCCTGCCTCAGCCTCCGAGTGCTGGTATTTACAACCACACTTAGCAGACCTCTGTTCATTGAAGCTACCTGGTTTGTGGTGTCTATTACAATGGCCCCAGAAGAAGGCAAATGAAGCAGCAGTCCTAAGCGCCTCCCTTTCTCACTTGTCCTGGCACCCAAGGATGTCTGAGAACTGCAGCTGACAAACCTGTGGGCAGCAACTTCTCCCCTGCACCACTGTGGCCTGGGTCGCCCTCGCCAGGAGCCCAGCCCTGTCAGTGCACAGGTGGGGCTGCTGCTCCTCCTGCAAGCTTCTGCAAACTCCCAAGCACCCACTGGAGAGACACAGGGATGGATTGAGTATCTCTGTGACATGGCCGGAGGTGACGATGGCCTTGATGACCCAGTACAAGGAGGATGGCACTGCAGTTGGTGGGGTCACAGGGTCAGTGACAGTGGTGACAAAGGGCTGGGTGGCATTCAGATGCCTGTTAGTGGAAGATGGTGGTAAAGAGGGTGTGTTGAGAGAACATGCCAAGTGAGGGCAGGACTACCAGCGGAGCAGCGGGCAATGACGACTTTGGTGGCACTGGCAGGTGGGGTTCTGGATCCCTGACCTCAGCAGCACTGCCTCCCTCTCCCAGGGCCATCTTGCACCCTGCAGTGCAGCAGGACAGGAGGGAGGCCCAAGTAGCATCCTCCCTCAGAGTCCAGTCAGGGTTACCAGCCTGAGCCTAAGCGTGCATGGGAAAGAGGCAGTAGCAGACCTGTGATGTGGGGTTTTGGGGTTCCCAGGCTATGTGTGGAGCTCCCAGCTCCAGCACTGGGAGGTGTCCTCGAGCCCAGGGTTCCACAGCTTCCCCAAACCATCCCCCAGCCCCAGGTCAGCCAAGGACACCGGCTGTGTGAACTTGGGGTAACGGTTACCTTGCTGTGGCAGCCAATGGCTGTCCTTGTCATGGAGATGGTGGCCCCATCATGGCAGGTAGGGATGGCCGTGATGAATGTGGCCATGTCAGAGGTGACAGGAGGTGGAGGGGTTGGGGGTGACCAGTAAGTATGGCTGAGGTGGTCAGAGAAGCCATGGAGGTAGTGGGGGTGGGTGAGTGACAAAGGAAGTGGGATGGTGTTGGTAGTGGCAACTGCAGGGATGGCCATGGTCATGGTGACTGGATGCAGTGGCGATGGTGACAATAGAGATACTGGTGATGATGGTGATGGTGATGGTGGCTGTGGTGGTGGTCTTGACAATGGTGACGCCAGCTGAGGGTGGAGGGAGAGACAGTGGTAGCAGTGGTGGTGATTATGGTGACTGTAGCAGCGGTGCTCTCGGCAGTGGCAAGGGAGAGTGTGGGTGGTGACCCCTCCTGCAAGAAGTTTGAGAGTCCTACACCCCAATGTGCTTGAGGGTCCCCAAGGACTGTGGGGAGGACTGAGCTGTGTTCTTGCCTCTCCCCAAAAGTGAGGTCTCTTTCCTCTCCAAGCCACTGTCCCCACTCATGGGCAGGTGGTGGCACTCCTCCCAGGGGTTTCCTCCCTGGCTTTAGCCTCTGACATCCAGCATCCCTGGCCATGGGCCACCCTCAGGCTCACCCCCTGAGCCACAGCCTGGAAGGAGAAAGAACCTAAAGTCTCAGGCTGATCAACAGTGCCAGACCCACCACCTGAGCGCCCAGAGAGGGCCGGGAACACCCAAGGTCACACAGCACTCCCAGGAAGTCCTCCTGGGAAGCTGATGGGCTGATTAGGCAGCGGATTGGTATTCTGAGCAGCCAGAGGCCCCTCTGTGTCTCTGTAATTAATGGAGTAGCTTTTTAAAAGGATTCTAATCACTCCCGATGCTATCTGCTTATCACTAGCGTCCCTAATTAGATGATCCTGGCAGTCACTCAGCTAATTCCCTCCAGCCCCGTACAGCTCTGCCCGCCCAGGGCAGCCCCCACCCTTAGTCCTTCTCGACCTGGCCAGATGGGCAATTTGGGGCCTCTTGCCCCGCAGGGCCCTGGTGCTCTAACCACATTACCTCCAGGATGGATGGGTGACAGTGGTGGATGGATGGGTCGATGGATGGACAAGTGGCAGCAGGTGAGTGGCGAGACCGGGTGGCAGGCAGCTAAGAGGGTGGGTGGATGGACTGATGGACGGACGGAGGGACAGATTGTGTGGTGTTAAGGGCTCCACCTGCTAAGAGTTTGAGTCCAAGCTCTGCCCCTTCCTAGCTGTGTGTCATTTAGGAAGTTGCTTAACCTCACTAAACCCATTTCCGCTTCTCTTCTAGACAGTGGGGGTGATATCTCACCCTGTCTTATAAGCTTGCTGTGAGGACAGCACAGGAGAGACCTGGCCCTGGGTTTGCTAGTGTTGTATAGGGCTGCTCAGGGGTAGATTGACAGGAACAGGGGAGAAGAACCTGCTGAGGAATAAAGGGGTGGCTCAGTGGGTAGGTGGGTACGGGAGAGTGGGTAGGAGGGTACATGGGCTGTGCACTGGCACTCAGTGCCTGGCTATGACTTGGCATAGAAGGGACATGAATGCCCAGAGGGAAGTAGGGACTTCGGATGGCTTCTCTTCTCCAGAGGTGATGCAACCATCTCAGCTCAGGTCCCAGTGCCGATGGACTCCTGCCTCCAGGAAGGCTTTCTGTCCACCCCCTGCCAGTGGCAACAAATACCACTTGGGTCCTGCTCCTTTCCTGAGGTTGCAGCCCAGGTTTGCCCTTCCTGGAGGCCCACAGGGATTTGAGCCTCAGCTTTAGCCCCAAGTGGAAGTTTCCTGCCCACCTGAAGGCATCGGTCTGAAGAACCCTCTGAGGCCCAATACACCCTACCTTCATGCCCATCCCCAACCCAACCCTGCCTAGACTAATCCCATTTTCAATAGTTGTCCCTAAGCCTGTGGAAGATCTCAACTCCTGGGACTCTGCTGCTGCTTAGATATGGGGCTTCCTTGGTCTTTCTGAAAAGAAGCCAGGAATGAAGAAGCCTGAAGTATCTTCCAGTTTGCATGCATATGCACTCATGCACAATGGCAGATTCCCATCCATTCTCCCCACTACATACCCATCCACCTATCCATTCATCCTCCAACCCACCCATCCACCCACCCACCCATCCATCCATTATCTATCCCTCCATTCCCCCACCCATCATCTATGCACCCTCCACTCACCCATCTGTCTACCTATCCCATGCCATCCCATCCTCTATTCATCCATCTCTATTCCTCTGCCATCTATCCACCCTTCACCCATCCATCTACGCACCCAGTCAACCATCCATCCACCCATCCATTCACCCACTCACCCACAGACATGCCCACATACTTCCTGAGCCTCTCCATGCCGGGGCTGTTGTCTTTGTACCATTAGAGGTGAGAACTGGCTGGGAGAGTTTGGAGAGTGATCATGCATGAAGGCCTGACACATGTCAGGGAGCGGTCAGTGCATGAGGTCTGAAAGCTTGGGTCCTGCCCCCAACAGAGAGCCCTTACATCCTTCACCAGCAGAGATATTCCATTCCATTCCATCCAAAGCATGAAAGTGTGAGAATCTAACATTACCAAGTGTTGGGGAGCAAATAGAACCATTCTTGTACCCTGCTGGTGGGGATATAAATAGCAACAGTCAGTGTGGAGAATTCTTTTTTTTTTTTTTTTTTC
>NW_004524830.1:508158-510874 GCF_000260255.1 Octodon degus | reverse complement strand
AAGAAAGAAAGAAAGAAAAGAAATAGTGTTTAGGTTGTCCGTGTAGGCCTCAAACTTGCAATCCTTCTGCTTCAGCCTTCTGAGTTTGGCGTATCTGAGAGACACAAGGGTGTGAAGACTCTTGTCTTAGGAACTCCCACACAGGGGCACAGGGACAAGAAATGCCCCTTGCTGCCCTCTTTATGGCAGTATGCAGGAGGGGTCCCGAGCAAATGCATGGTGCTATGTTCACACTGTGGACTAGTACACTGTCCTGAAAATGAAGCGGCCAGAACTTGATATGACCACGTGAGTGAACACTCCAATTATGATGGCGAGCAAGAAAGGTAAGCAATAGAAAAACAAGTATCAGTTCTTTAAGACCAGCGAAGGCATGAAAATATGAAATGGAAAATTCCAGGAAAAAACAATTTATAACTCTTAAAGCATCCCTCACTCCAAGTAGCCTGATGACAGCAGGCTCCTCCATTTTGCACAGGCAGGAATTGACCCTCTGTGCCCCACTCTGCACGCACAGTCTGCATCACAGCTCAAGAGCCAAAGCATCCACACATATAAAGAGCCTCAGATGGGCTGGGGAGATAGCTCATTAGCATAAGTGCTTGCCTGGCAAGTGGAGGGTCCTGAGTTCAATCCTTGGTACCACAAAAAAAGAAAGAAACAAACAAACAAAAGAACCTCAGAGCAAGAGCTGTGATGCTGACAACCTTAAATTTATTTTTTATTTTTAATATATATAGATATAGATATAGATATAGATACAGATTTTTTTTTTTATACAGGGTCTCTCACTATGCAGCTCGGACTCATAGTGATCCTTCCGTCTCAGCCTCCCCAGTGCTGGGATTACAGGTGTGTGCCGCCACACCTGGTCTCGGTGGCCCGTTCAATGCAGGGTCAGCACGACATGCTGTACTGTGGTCAAACCTGGGTCCTTGCACTTGCCAGACAGGTGCTTACACTGCCAAGCTATCTCCCCAGCTGGCAATTTTACTTTATTTTATTTTTTTAATGTATTTAGTACAGGGTCTCACTACACAGATTGGACTTGTGGTGATTCTCCTGTTTGCAGCCTCCCAAGAGCTGGGATTACAGGCACGCACCACCTTGCTCAGTCTCAATTGCTGTCTCAGCATGAGCCAGGGATGGAGCCAGCTCAGCATGTGGGGGATAGAACCCAGTCACTGTGTCTCCCTAAGCAGGCACTTTAAGCTGCCGAGCTGTCTGGCCAGCCTTGGCAATTTCATTAACAGCCAACTGTCATTGCCGTTTTATTATTAGTATTTATCATTTACTGAGTTTTATTGTATTTTGCAAGACTGAACACTACACCCAGGGCCTTCACACTGAGCTACATCCCCAGCTCTCCTTTCTCTTTCCCTTTGATGCAGGGTCTCAGGAAGTCACTACTTTGCCCAAGCTTAGCTTTGATCTGCCATCCTCCTGACTCAGCCTCTTAAGAGTTCTGGGACACGGGGCCTGACTTTTTTTTCTTTTTTGTAGGAGATGCTAAGTGTTCAACTGAACTTCATCTTAGGTATGTGTAAGGAAAAGCCTATGTAGGACTTTACACTCCTTATGGGTTTGGGGCCTCCTTTGGAGTCTTAGGACCCATCCCTTGCCACCAGAGGCATGACTATGTTTGCAGAATAATTGGTCCTGGGGTTCGGAGTCCTCCAGGGTGGAGGGAAAATGGCATGTGACACCTGAATGAGAGCGGGAAGTCCTGGCTGCTGCTGCTGTGGAGACAGACGGGATGAGAGGGCCAGGAGGGCTTGATGACACCTGTGCTGTTGGGGGATGAGAAGGGGCCAGAGAACTTCAAGCTGCCCCCTTCCTCCTGCCCTGGAAGGTCGGTGAGGACAGTGATTCCACCATGCCTGTGGAACGCACACAGGGCAGTGCAAGCCTGTGTCCCACTGCCCCTACTCAGCAGCCATAAGCCATGCCTGGGCTGCAAGCTTCAGAGACTACAGAATAAGTGTGTGTGGTGCAGGGGGCCGGAGAGATGGCTCAGCAGAATAAGTGCTTCCCTGGCAAGCTCAAGGGCCTGAGTTCAATCCCCAGTTCCGCAAAAAAAAAAAAAAAAAAAAAGAAAGAGTTGCTCAAAGTGTGTGGTGCACAATCCATGTCACAGGCCAAGGAGCACTGTGGGACTCAGAGGGCAAGCAGCTGGGGAAGGATGTACCTAGCAGGAGAGACAGATAGCAGTCCTGTGAGCCCCCAACAGCTCTGTAAGGTGTGGTCTTGCTTTCAGAGAAGCCCTGAAGGGGAAGGCAAGTGTCTTAGGCTCATGATTCTCTACTATCAAATTATCAGCACAAACCCAATATGGTGATACACCCCTATAATCCCAGTGGTCTGGGAAGCTGAAGCAGGAGGATCTCAAATTCCAGTCTAGCCTGGACAATTTAGAGAGATCTCAGATCAGAAACAGAGCTGGCGCTAGAGCTTATTTGGAAGACCCTTGAGTTCAATCCCTAGTACCACCAAAAAGAAAAAAAGTCCCTAGCTTATATCATACTTTGAAGAACTAATAATCAGCCACATATTTTGATTGATTGATTGATTGATTGATTGATTGATTTGCAATACCAGGGATCAAACTCAAAACCTTGGGCTTGCCAGGCAGGCACTTAGGCCACTATCCTTGGCCCCCCAGCCACATGTCACATATTTATCAATCAGGATAAGTATCTTCCAGGATGGTTTTTTC
>NW_004524830.1:473078-507503 GCF_000260255.1 Octodon degus | reverse complement strand
ATTGCTCTACCCCTGAGCCACAACCCCAGGACAACACAAATATTTTATATTTTTATTTTTAAATTAAAAATATAAGCTGTCACAAAACCATATTTTTTAAAAAATCTATTTGATATAGCATCTTGCTGTGCAGCTTGGACTTGTAGTGATCCTCCTGTTTCAGCCTCCCCAGTGCTGGGATTCTAGGCATGCACCGCCACACCCTGTTTCTGGGGCGGCACAGTGCACTCGGGGTTCCGAGGTTGAGTCTTTCAGGACTGGCACAGAAGGCAGTACACAGGATCAAACTCCGGTCCTTGGGCTTTCCAGGAAGGTGCTTAGACTACTGAGCTGTCTCCCCAGGAGAGATGATTTTTTTCTTTTATATGTTTAGTACAGAGTCCACAGGATCTCATTACACAGATGGGACTTGTGAGCGATCCTTCCTGTTTTTCAGCTTCCCAAGAGCTGGGATTACAGGCGTATACCACCATGCCCAATATCAGTCACCATCTCAGCGCACCCCGGGGGCAGGGCCAGCAAAGGGATGATTTTTATTTTTATTTTTTGAAACAGAGTCTCCTTTATGTAGTTCAGGCTGACCTTGAACTCACTGTATAGCCTCCAGAGTCTGTGGCTCTAGGTCACCTCCACCCATGAAAAGAATGTGTAGGGCCTTCCTGGCCTCTCCCAGGACTGCTGAAACAAGAGGTGGAAACCAAGTCCCCTTGTATGGTTTGGTTCCTGAAGTTGGATACCTGTCAGGATGCTTGCTGGCTTCTTATTGTCATTTGTGTCATAGGTGAGCTCTTTATCCTCCTATGAGAAGGTTAAGGGTCTTTTCTGTACTGAATTTTTTTTTGGGGGGGGCAGGATCTCAATTTGCTGGCCTTGAGCTCACTTTGTAGCCCCAGGCTGACCTCAAACTTGCAAGGATCCTCCTGCGTCAGCCTCCCAAGAATTACAGGCGTGAGCCACCACGCCCAACTTGTATCACATTTTTAAAATCTTTTATTCATTTGGTACAGCGTCTATGCAGCTCAGACTTGTAGTGATCCTCCTATCTCAGCCTCCCCAGCCCTGGAATTACAGCTGTGCACAACCACACCCAGTTTCGGTGACCGGTTCTGCTTGAGGCCAGCATGACATGTGTCACCAGGGATTGAACTCAGGTCCTTGCACTTGCCAGGCAGGCACTTAGACCACTGAGCTATCTCACAGGCCCATATCGCATTTCTTATTCTGAATCTTTGCATATGTTTAGAAAACGGACTCCCATTCTGTTGTAATTATTTTATAATATTAATTTCACTGGTACAGTTATTAAACCACAATACGGAGCATTTAGAAAGTGGAGGAAGGGAGGAGAAAACTGCCTGCCACTTAGATGTCATTCATTGTCGGCTAATAGCAGGTGAAAGCTCTTTCCACTTGGATATGGTAGGGACTATGCCTGGTGGTACTCAGCACTTTGCAGCATTATGCAGTCCTCAGCAAGTCACCTCCATCTTCCCAAACCGAAACTGTCCCTGTGAAATGCATTCCCCATCCCTGCCCTCATGCTGCCCTCCTCCCAAGCAGCCTTCTGTCCCTGTGATGAATTTCACTGCCCTGGGAAGTGGAATAAGTAGATCCCTAAAGCGCTTGCCCCGTGGCTTGTTTTCTTAGCATAGCATCATCAAGTTTCATCCACAGGCAGCTCCCATCAGAATTTCCTTCCTGTAAGCCCAAATGATATCCCAGGGTATGGAGGGCTCCCTCTGGTTCATCCATTCATCCTCTTTGGACACCTGGCTGGTCTCTACCACCATTCAACTATCATGAGTAATGGCGCTATGAACACATCCAGCACTTGTCTGTACCTCTGCTTCCAATTCTTTGGGCATTTACCCCCTACCTTTTTGGCTGAGCATGTAAGATGTGTGTAATCTCTCCATTCTGTCAATAATGCCATCCCAGAAGTCTCTGGGACCACAGCAGCTTGCAAAAAGTGTTTAGATTACCACACAACGTTCAAGTCTGGGACCTGAAATCGTTATCTCAGTCGATTTCTAAAGCACCATCCCTATTCATCCAGCCACACTTCTCGCCTCTGAGGCTTGCCCACTTTTGTTCAACGTCTGTTACCCTCTTTGGTTCCTAGAAAGGCTGGACATGACCATCATGTTCTCGGTGTTCCTCTGGCAATTTGTCCATGAGGGAACCAGACTGGTCCAGCCAGCTGGGTGGGTTGCAAAAGTTGGGCTCCAGATGCAATCTTGCCTGGGAGAGCAGTTAGGGCTGGGGAGCAGCGCAGTGGTTCAGACTTGGCCTACATGTTCCAGGCCCTGGGTTCCATCCCCAGCACTGTAGAAAGAGTGGAAAGATTAAGATTTTAATAAATGTCGAGGAACCGGGGAGATGGCTCAGTGGAATAAACTCTTTCCTGGCAAGCGCAAGGGCCTGAGTTCAATCTTCGGTACTTCTAAAAAAAAAAAAAAAAAAAAAAAAAAAAAAAAAAAAAAAAAAAATTTAAATAAATGAAATAATAATAATAATAAATCTCGAGACTGGGATAGGATATGTGTGACATTATCAGGGATCAAATGTGCATCCCAAAACAGGAAGGAGGAGTGTGGTGGCAACAGAAGGGGAAGATTGCTGAGGAACTGATGTCTCATACTGAGAGGAGGGGCACAGAAAGATCTTCCACACATTTTTATGTGAATTTCTCTCATTTTTTGTGTTTTTGAGACAGGCTCATCTGGTAGCCTACACGGTTCTCTTGCTTCTCAGCTCCTAAGTGCTGGGATTATAGGTGTGCGCCACCATGCCCTGCTGAATCCCCTAATTTGAAACATTTTCCATATTTATTCACATTTTATTTTATTTTTATTTATTTATTTATTTATTTTGGTGGAACCGGGGATTGAACTCAGGCCCTTTAGCTTGCTAGGGAAGCGCTTATTCCACTGAACCATCTCCCCAGCCCCTATTCACATTTTAGAAAACATCATGCAACCCCCCAAAATTTGTAGAACCTCAGACTGGGCAGGAGTTCTTGGGACACCCTGGTTGGACAGCTCCCAGCCACACATTGATCAGGGATCCCAGCTTCATTTTCTTGTAAATAATGGGATCTGTTTCAGACTCCCCATTGAGCTGTTTATCCTTAAACAGCCAAGCATCAGGCTTGAAAGACTGTGATAATAAAATCTTGTTTTATATTGGAAAGCATTTCACATACCCATACATACTTGTCACTTTTATTTTCCCTAATTTTCTGATTTCTTCTGCTGGCCTTGTTTGTTTCTTTTTTCCAGATAAAGTTTGGAAGCATTTTATTATTTTGCTTCTATTAAAAAAAAAAAAACAAAAAAACCCAGCCTGTGGCATTGGAATGGAATTGTCTGTGTCGTAAACTGTCTGAGGACCCACCCACCCTGGGGACTGCGCTGCCTTGTTTGTCCTCTGTGCTGCCTCAGGTAAGTTTGTCCCTGGTCAGGGGTCAGGCAGATGGATGGCCCGCATTCCTCCCCACATAGTCCCCAGGGCAGGGGCCCTGTCTGTGGCCCTAGGGACCCTTTGGAAGTCTGATCTTTTTCTGTTCTCAGTGTGGGGCATCAGGAGATAGGAGGGTCTGGAGCAGGACTGAGCTGGTCCCGAAGAAGTCCAGGGATGATGTGCTTTCTTCCTATGGAAAATGGGAGTAAGAAGCCAGGCCTTGGAGCCTGCAGCTTGTGGAGGGGAGGAAGGGCCAGCAGCCCCACCTGGGTGCAAACAGATGGAACAAAGGCCGACCCCACCCCGGCCGCCCTGGCGCCAGGGCCCAGGAACCCCATGAAGGCGGTCCTCGCCTGCCCAAAGCGGCCACTGGCAGCGCCCAGCTGCATGTCCAGCCCTGCCCAGGGCTTGGCTTTGTGTCCACAGAATCTAAACTGTTTAGTGGAGCAAGGGCTCCCAGCAGTTGGGGTATGGAGAGGGAACAGAAGCTGCACACTGCAGCCCTCTTAGCCTGGGTTCTGTGGCTCCCGAGTGACTTGCTGAGACTCCAACCCAGGGGCCTCTCTCTTCCCAGCTGAACACGCTGGCCTCCCCCAACTGTAGCCTCTGTGCCAAGAGTCTGTCACCAGGCCAAGGGTCTCCGTGTGTGTGTGTGTGTGTGTGTGTGTGTGAGAGAGAGAGAGAGAGAGAGAGAGAGAGACAGAGACAGAGACAGAGACAGAGAGACAGAGAGAGACAGAGAGAGAGAGAGAGAGAGATTCCCCTTCTAAATATCAGGAACAAGGCCAATAGATGTGTGGAGTAAACAAATCTATTCAGCAGACCTGCAGGAAGTACCTACCTGAGTGGGTAGAGGGCACAGGATGACCACACGCAGTCCCTGCGTGCTCTGGAGTCACTGTGGCTGGAGAGGGAACCTATTTATGTGCTCACTTCCTGCTGGCTAACATTGCCACCCCTGGCACTGAGTGCTCCTCAAACTGGGCTGGCAGGGCAAAGGGGAATAAGTCAAGGGGCTCAGAGGAACAAGGTGGCCCCTTGAGGGGTTCATTCTGAGTTTGAGGCTCTGGATTCTGACCTGTAGGTCCTCAGCCACATTCTAGATGTGAGGTTCTAGGCTCTGGGACCCAAGTTCTGGATCTTGGGCTCCATGTCCTCCAAGCTGAGTTATGAGTTCTGGGCTCTAGGCTGTAGATTTGGGATCCCACATTCAAGGCCAAAGTTCTGGGCTCTGTGTACTACTAGGATCTGGATTCTGAGACTCTGGGCCACATCTCAGAGTTTTGGTTAAATTCTAGATTCTGAGTTCCAACCTCTGAATCGTGGGTTGGAGGATCTAGGCTCTGAGCTTTGTATTTTGGAGTCATTTCTCAGTTTCTGGGATGTAGGTTCTAGGCCTCAGATTCTAGTCCCTATGTACTGGACTGGCTCTGGCTTTGGACTCTGGACTGTGGGCCTGGCAAGCATGCAAAAGGCCAGGTAGCATAGCATCATTATTGTGTTTAATTCTTGTTTGTTTTATTCACAGATGTAGCCCCAAAATCTAGAAAGGTACATGGCATGCAGGAATTTCTCAGGACACACGTCTGAATATGTGATCACAGTCCTGCAGTTGTGGGCCAGGAGACAGCACAGAGACTGTCCCTGTCTCACTGTGGCAATAGCTGGCAGGAAGAGTGGAGGAGGCAGAATGCTCTAGAGTGATGGGGTGCACAGTGAGCCATGAGGGACCCTATGGGGTCCAAGGCTACTGTGCTTCAGCAAGAGCCCAGGCAGGGCTCACCCAGCCAAAACACCAGCTGGCTGCTGTTAATCCAGGTGTCAGTTCCACAAGGAGGAATCTGAGGAGGGCAGTGGTGCCACATCCGGACTTTGGCCCTTCCTGCTAGGGCCGTGGCTGCCAGCACCAAGAAGAGAAAATCTCCTGGACTAAGTGGGTCTCAGAGCTACTGAAGAATAATCAGAAATCCTAGTCATCAGGGACCCCAGGGAATAGATGCTGGTGACCTGAGATCATGATGATTAGGGATGGATGACTTCTAATTAGGAATGGGAGAGTCATTGAGGGATGACATCTTTCACAAAATACCATCAGAGAGAGTTGAGGTCACATCCCGACCTTCAGGGGGCAGTGCTCAGAGGTCCTACAGATCAGCACCACCACAGACTGGGTATTCCATTAATCACTCATCAAAGATGTGAGTGACCAGGAGTGTTTGGTGTACAAGTCCAGGATGACTAAAAATAAAGGGGACTTTGGTGATCAAATTTAACAACTGGGGACAGGGTGTCCAGAGATCCTGCTTATTGAGAAAGCCATAGGTCACCCACTGGGGATCAGACACATTGCTGATTATAGAATAGTGATCATTGTAACTAGTGTTGGCAGTGGCTAGGGATAGGTGGCTAGGGTATAAGGGACTCTGGGGAGCAGGGATATTTAGCCACCAGGCACTGGGAAGAAGATTCAGTGCTCCCTGGAATTCGGCATTAGAGATGTTGATGACTGGAGGTGAGGGATGTTGGTGAGTAGGATTCACTGATGACCACCTTGGTAGATAACTTGATGGTGGGAAGATTCTGTGATCAGGAACATTGTTGGTTAGAGATAATGGTGGCAGAGATAAGTGGTCAAGGGCATTGTTAAGGAGACATTGGTGGGGCCAGGGAGATGGCTCAGTAGAATAAGCGCTTGCCTGAGTTCTTGCTGTGTGTGTGTGTGTGTGTGTGTGTGTGTGTGTGTGTGTGTGTTTAGTAAAGGGTCTAGAGGGTCTTATTACATAGACTGGACTCGTCGTGATCCTCCTATTTACAGCCTCCCAAGAGCTGGGATTACAGGCTTGTGCCACCACACCCAGCCTCAATGGCAGTCTCAACACACCCCAAGGGAAGAGCCTGCCCAGTAGGCCTGGGAATGGAACTCGTAGGCCCTGAGTCTGCCTAAGCAGGTGCTTTAGTCTGCTGAGCTATTTGGCCAGCCCAAGGACCTAAATTCAATCCCCAGTCCTGCAAAAAAAAAAAAAAAAGAGAGAGAGAGACATAGGTGATGAGAAACAGTGTGATTGGAAATGTTGGAGAGCACATGTGAATGATCAGATCATTAGAAAAAAAACAATGATCTGAGGCAGGAGAATCACAAGTTCAAGCCCCCCCCCTCGCCCCTTCGCATTTTCTCAGTATTTTTTTTTTTTTTTAATTTTTTGTGGAACAGGGGATTGAACTCAGGCCCTTGCGCTTGCCAGAGAAGCGCTTATTCCACTGAGCCATCTCCCCGGCCCCTTCTCAGTATTTTTAAAAGATACTAAAAAGTCTGGGGATGTAGCTCAATGTGAAGGTCCAGGATTCAGTTTCCAGTACCACAAAATAAAAACATAGAGACACCAATCATCTGGTCTGGTAACATCCACCTATAGTCCCTCCCAGCTACTTAGAAGGCCGAGTCAGGATGAACACTTAAATCCAGGAGTTTGAGGCCAGGCTGGGCAACACAGTGAGAACTCCACCTCAAATAATTTTTTTTTTTTTAAAGAAGAAAGGAAACACTGATCAGTGACACTGGTGTTCCTGCTATTGGCATAGGATATTAGTGACGGGGAGCATTGGTGACCAACACGCTGGCAATCACAGCCACTGGTGAGAAGAGAGCCACTGGAGACAACTGGGCCTGTGTTCTACAGCAGACCTGATGGGTCACTGTCAGATCCATCACCCATGAGTTATCATAAAATATTGGTGACTGCTTGTTGGTGATTTGTTGTTAGCAATGAGCTGCCTGGTGGCAGGCTCTGGCAGTCAGTCAGATATGTCATTGATAAGGAACATCCGACATGGCTATCTGTAATGACCAACATCACTGATCAAAGATGACAGCAATCATTGGCATTAGTGATCAAAGATGTTGATCAAATTTGTCCATGAACAGCATTTGCGGTGACCAAAAGCCAGAGCACATGAGTACCTGGCGAAGTGAACAAGGGCGAAGACTTGGATTGGTCCTTGGATTCTGCAAGAAAGTTCTCCAGCTCTTAAAAAACACCAGTCAGCCACAGGGGCCCTGGTTTGGTGTCACAGGAAACTCAAACAGAAGCAATTCAGGGAAAGAGTATCAGAAGTGGTGTCAGAAGTGGACCCAGATCTAGCCTTCCGTCCCCCACAAAGAACAGGCCACCTGCCCCAGGAACCCTTAAGACAGGCCTGAACGTTCACAAAAAGTATTTTATTATTCTTAACAGTATTCACTTTAAAGGAATAGGATAGCATACAATTTTTACAGACAATATATAAATGTTGTACATAATTAACAATAACTTAGTTCACTAATCAAAAATAAAACAAGCAAAATAAAACATTAAAACAGAAAATACTGCTGATTCTTTTTCTTATGCCAATACTAGTACAAAATAAGTTACTTCCGGCTGTGGTGCTCCTCGCAGCGGTTGGCAGGCCCCTATTGCACTTGGTCAACTAAATCAGCACAATCGTCTTCCTGGGCTGGGGGACCCCTCGCCAGCCACTGCACCCCACCACCACTGCATACAGAATCTAACTTGGGACACGTTTATGTACAGCTGTACCTTGGAAGGATCCAGACAGCCACAGCAGAACAGAACCCTGGAACCCCAGCAGGATGCCTACTCCGTGTAGGCACTGAACCCCCAATCCTGTTGCCACCAACCAGCCTGCTGGGTCCTGGAAACCAAAAGCAGCCGACCTCACTCCCACCCCTGCTAGGGCTGTGAGATCCAAGAATACTTCCAAAGAGAATCGCAAAGCGCCAACCTTAGTTTATTGGATTTATTTTTTCCCATAGTAGGGATTCTGTGGCAACGTACAATTGACTGGACCCAGGAAGAATTTAAAAATAAAAAGAACGAACTCATCAACAAGTGAAGCTTATACAGTTTTGTTTCGAGTATTTTCTTGTTTGTCTAAGAGTGGGAGGGGAGGGGTTGAGGGGGGAGCAGAAAAAGGATGTATTTACAGGGGTCCACCTGGCACAGAATTCAGGCTGTGGCTCTGGCCCGTTTGGGGCACACAGGTCATACCGGCTTCAGCCTCAAAGCCTGGGGAGAGACCTGGGAGACGTTTCCCTTTTCAAGAAAATGTTGTTTCCTTCCTGTGACCCAGCCCTGGCCTGGGAATCTGCGCAGGACCGCCCGCGATTGTCTCTGCCCTCCAGGGCCTGACCCTCGGGCTGCACCGGCTCTCAGCCCCAGCTAGCCGCCAGCCTCTGGGGCCTCGGCATGACCCAGCCTGGAGTTGAGTGATTTCAGAGAGGGAAGCTGGAGCAGGAGGGGATGAGGGACATCCCCGCAGACCTGCCCCTCAGAGCTCTTGGGCAGCGATGGGCCCAAGGAAGAGCCCAGGCTTCCCAGTGTCCAAGTCCCTGTTAGAAACAAAAGCAAAATAAATTATCTTTGCCTACTTCTTTTTCCTTCAAAAAATGGTTGCATTTGTCTTTCCCCTGACCCATGTTTTGCCACGAAGTTGTCCCTGTTCACCTTGCAGATAATTGTCCACAAAGGGACCCCACCTGGGCAGGGCACGGGGACAGCCTCTGGCCCAGTAGAGAATATTCACAGTAAAGGCCGGCAGGCGGCGGCGGCTGCGGCGGCTGCTGCTGCTGCTGCTGCTGCTGCTGCTGCTGTTGCTGAGCTGCAGAGCTGGAGCTGGCCGTGGAGGCGGCGGCTCTGGGCTCTGGCCAGGCTGGCAGGAGCGGCTGGGGCCTGGCAGGAGTGGCATCAATCTCCAGGGAAGGGTGGCTGCATGGGGCCTGGTCCACCCATCCTGAAAGCACACCCCTCCTGGACATCTATCTGTGCAGCAGGATGCTGTCCCTAGCCCATGGCAGTCACCATGCTGGACGGGTGGGGGTGGCCAAAGGAGAGGCTGGAAGAGGGATGGATGGGTGTTGGCGTGGGCAGGATGTGTCCCGAGTGGCTGAAAGGTGGGAGGTGGCCCACAGGGGCCATATGTCCGGCCAACGTAGCCGCACTGAAGG
Source organism: Octodon degus (assembly GCF_000260255.1). Classification (NCBI taxonomy): domain Eukaryota; kingdom Metazoa; phylum Chordata; class Mammalia; order Rodentia; family Octodontidae; genus Octodon; species Octodon degus. The sequence goes on along the minus strand of NW_004524830.1, from coordinate 498,040 downwards.
GGGACGACTTCTCCTGCATGCACTTGGACAGCTCCTCGAAGCACTCAGCCCCTTTCTTGCTCTTCTTGGACTTGTTGGACATCTTCCTATTCCGGGTCTGGATGCCTTCCTTCTTCATGGTCAGGGGCCTGTTAACCTAGGGGCAAGCACAGAGTCTTTAGGAGACAGGTTTCAGGTCCCCTACTTCTTCAAGAGACAAAGGAGACCAAGCTGGGAGCTCTGGATGCCTGGACCTGTTCTGTCAGCCCAGCCTTCAACACTACCCGTCCAAGCCCCCCTAAGCCTGGACTGCTACCATTTCAGGAAGGGTGGCTTGAAGCTTCCTGGTTCCTGCTCGCAAATGCCATCATGGCCTCCCACACAGACACCCCAAATCCTCTCCTGCCTCCAGCGTGGGTTCACATAGAGACTGCCGGCCAGCAGCACGCCCTCTTACAGGAAGCCCTTCTGGGGCTCCAGGCTTGCCTTGCAGGCCGGCGGCCACTACTCCCCAAGCCAAGCCAAGCTGGATATTGTGGCTGGGGCTTCGTGCCCAGCAGCACAAAGACCAGAGGTCCCTGGGGAGGGGTGGGGCGGGCTCACATTGTGCAGCTTGTAGTAGAGGCCACAAGCGTTGCAGACAGGGTCCCCGTTGGCGTTGCGGCGCCATAAGGTGGTGGTTGTCGTCTGACAATTCGCACAGCAGGTGCCCGCTCTCCTGGCTGCTGACTGCAGGGGAGGGGAGGGGAAGGGCCGTGTCAGCAGGCTGGGCTCCCACGCCCCACCTCAGCGACCTCCCTCCAGCCCAGCCACTTAATGGGAATCTCCCAGGGGAATCAGGCATCTCAGAACGGTGGCATTTAGAATTTGAGAACAAGACCATAATCGCATAAGTTTAGAAGAAAGAACTCAGAAATCTGATCTTAGAAGCCAACGGGGCTGTAAAAGCTGGGAAGGGCAATCAGCCACTTCACCCAGCTGCTGAGCAACCTAACTCTGTAAGTGAGGAAACTGAGGCTCTCAGTGGTGTGGGCACCCTTGGCTAGTTCTGCCCCCTCAAGTTCTGCGGCTGGAGCAGACGGGGTCTCCTCCCCAGCACTTTCAACACTCAGAATTCCGGGGACCAGGGCCACAGCCAGACGTAGAGCTGAGTGGCCCCTCCAATATGGCAATCACTTGCCTCACGGGGCTACTGAAATTAACTGCTCTACATTTGGTGAAATTAAAACGTCAGTCCTTGTGATTGCACTGGCCACAGTCCTGGTGACCCATGGTCACATGCGAGTGGAGGCTACCACACTGGCCAGCCCACGTAGATCTGGGACATTTCCCTCCTCCAGCCCCGCTCCCCAAACCTCAGAGCTCTAACCTCAGGAAATGCCAGGCCGAGGTGGGGTCTGGCAGGGAGGGTCTGGTCCCCGGGCTAAGGAGCTGAAGGCACCCAGGCGTGGTGGAACCTTTCCCCTCTTGCGGTTCCACCAGCGCCAGCCCCGCACAAACAGAAAGAGCACGAGTTCCACTAATGCTTCCCAAAGAGCTGGGGCTGCAGTCCCCCCTCCCCCCAGCAGCATCTGGATCGGCTGGGACCCAGGGTGGTCACAGGGGATGGACGGGACTGCAGCGTGGGGGCGGGGAGGGACGCAGTGAGTAAGCAGCCTGAAGCTGGAATTCTGACTCAGGGGCCAACTGCGCGTCCTCCACCCCTACCCTACCCTACTCTACCCTACCCGCCAGCCCTCACCCTGCCCTTGCTCTGGGCCAGAAAAAAAAGGGCCCCTAAAGCAGTGAACGATTTAAGCCTCATAAATCACTTCACCCTGAAAAAATATATTTATTATTCTTAGCATTTTACGCATTATTTGCAGAGCGGAGAGTATTAGAAATTTCAAAACAGCCCAGCGAGAGGCAGGACTGAGCCGAGGAGCCTCTCTGAAAACTCTCGCAGTCCGGAAACAGATACACGAAGTTTCCTTATCTTCAGGCTGCAGATGTCCGGATAGGAAACTCCAGCAGGAGATCCGAAAGGGCATTTTTTTAAAAATCACTCAAATGAAAATACACAGTATAGGTGACTCCATGGAAAAATAATAAAGGGCAGGGTTTTTTGGTGGCTGGAGTGAGTATGTTTTATTTAAATAAGCAAGAGATTTGGAGTTGGGGAGACTAGGAGGGCTGCCCAGACTGGCCTGGGGCAAGGACTTCAGGGACCTATTTTTAAAGAGAGAGGCAGGCCAAAGGAGGAAGGGTGGCCCCGGGACACACTCTGGAGATCCCCGGAACAAGATGGTACGAGGGTACCTGGTGGGCTTCGGAACAGGAAGTCTGGCAGGAAAGAATCTGGCCAGGAAGGAGGGTGACCCCGACTGACCCTCAAGATTTTAATGATAAAAGAGTTCAGGTGGAGAAGCTCCGGTTTATTTTGTTATGTTATGTTTTGTTTTGTTTGGGGTTGGCCTGTTTTTTTCTCCTTAATTAACTCCTGCTCAGGTTGTACCGCCCGCCCATTCAACAACCCGTGCGGTGTGCGGTGTGCTCTGTCCCCAGAGCCATCTGCCCCCACCCTCCCAAGGCTCCCACTCCTACCAGCCTCCGTTTGGGCTTGATAAGTGGCCGGTTCTGCCCGTTCATCTTGTGGTAGAGGCCGCAGGCATTGCACAGGTAATGGCCAGTGCCATCCCGCCGCCAGAGAGGGGTGGCCGTGGCCCCGCAGTTGACACACTCTCGGCCTTCTGTGGGGAGACAGGAAGAGACTGACAAGGTCGCTCACAGAAGGAAAGAGAGCCAGGGAGAATGGAGGTTCAGGGAAGACAAAGTCCGACCCAATTTAAGATGGAGTTACGCAGAGTTCCAGGCCCAAGTTGGTAGAGGGACTCAGGAGGTCTCCAGGAAAGAGGGTCCAGAGAGCCTTTGAAGGCCAAATTACTGTTCCAAATCCCAAAAGGGAAGCTGGGAAAGGAGGAAAGAGGGGCAGCTAGGTCTCCAGGGATTCTCAGTGAGCACCTGGACAGTGCTGGGACACCCCTTTCTGTTCCCCTGTGTCCCCTCTCTCCTGTCTCCCCAAGTAACACCACCTTCAGAGTCTGTTCCACATTCTCCACCTTTAGCCCCACTGAGATCTCCCTACTCTCCATCCAGAGTCAGAAAGTAAACTTCTCCCCTTCCCCTGAAACCCTAGAATTCAGTCCTGGATGCAGGGCAAATTTGTTCTTTAAAGTAAAATAAGAAGTTCTTTCACTTTGGACTAAGTGGCCTTGTTTTTTAGGTTTTCGTTGTTGTTAAAAAGCCATCTGGAATTTAAATTAAAACACACACACACACACACACACACACACACACACACACACACAAAAAAACAAACTTGGGAGAAAGGGCTGAGAACAGCATGAGCGAGCTGGTCTTCAGATCGGGGCACACCCAGGCTGGGGCACTGGAGAGGCTGAGGTAAGGCACCTCTTATGGACATGTCATCCAGGAAACTCTCCTTGATTTGGTTTCGACAGATTCCCCATTAATTCCAGCAAGCGAAGGTAATTCCTGAACTCAGGCAAAAGTTTTTAAAACTTTCCTTCCCCCTCCCTGGCTCAAAGGAGTTGGGCAGGAGGCACCCACAGCATGCGACCTGTGCTGGCCATAGATGATTGCCCTGCGGCCAGATTCCTGGACAAACCCAGCTTAGTCCAGCTGCTGCTGGCCCAGGGGTGCGGGCACCCGCTCTCATCCCTTCACCCGGTCCCTCAGGGAGAGGCAGTGGAGGACATGCTGGGGGCTGGAGAGAGAGACAAATCCTGGGAATTTTGCTCTAGGGAAAATCTCCCAAGGAGATCAGGAGCCGCTGAAATTCTAAGATAGACTGATTGCATTGGACAACCAGATTCCTTTAGGCTCTGGGAGCCCTGCAGGACCCGAAGCACGAGCACACGCTCGCAGACACGTCCGCACAGGCACAGGCACATGCAGCCACCCTCACCTTCAGCCTGCATTCCCGCACACACTAGGTCATGAAGCTGCTGCGTTTGTGCTGAGTTTCAGGGAAAGGAAGAGGCAATTCCTGCTCTTTTCAGGGACCACAGAGAAAAAAATGGAGAGCTGAACTCTGGGGCCACTAGGGACTTTTAAAGTAGGAACAGTGGCCTCAAACATCTTCTGTCTTTTGGTGGACGGCTGAGTTGACTCCTCTCCCCCAAATCACAGTTGCTCCCACAAAGGCACACACAGCCCCACCTCCACCACCACGTCCCCTTGCCACCTTTACCTGAGCAGGAGCGGGTCTTGCTGCGCTGTTTTGGGGTGAAGCTGGATGCCGGGCCACCCAGAAAGCCCCCTGGGTGGAAGAGTCCGCTGCTGTAGTCATGGGCAGCAGCGGGCACGTAAGAGGGATATGTGGGGATAGGGTGGTGGGTGGCAGGCTGAGTGCCCATGGAGGCCAGGCCTGGGCGCAGGGGACTGCCGCCTTCCAGCTTCATGCTCTCGGTCAGTGACACCTGGTACTTGACACCGTCCTTGTCCTCTCCCCTGGCTGCGCTAGCCCCCGCAGATGATGAGGCTGGGGAGGCAGCCCCTGTGGTGCTGGGGTCCGGTGACACTTCTTTGGGTGGTGTGGGTGGAAAGCCGAAGAGGTGAGAGCCAGAGTGGGCCGCGGTGGGGGTGAGGGAGGCCACCGAGCTGGCGCTTCCTCCTCCACTCCCACCTGCAGCCCCCGGGTACACGGACAGCGGCCCGCCCGGTCCCCCAGCAGCTGAGGGGTGCAGCGGCGTCTTGGAGAAGGGGCTCACTGTCCAGGGGTTGTGATGGTGCGCAGCGGCGGCCGAGAGGGCAGCCTTGCCCCCGTCCAGCCAGGGCAGGCCAGGGCTGTGCAACAAGTGTGGCCGGCACATCTGCCCTCCTGTCAGGCGGGCTGCGGGGAAGAGGACAGGGATCACAACTCAGGAAAACTGCAGCAGCACCCTCCCCACCAAAACGAGCTTGAAACGAGCCATCCCGCTGGTCTTAATCTGGAAGGTGATACCGAGTTGAGGACCGTGGCCAGAGCAGATCCGCAACTGACCAGCCTGCAAAAGCAGAGACCTCTCCAGCACCGCGGCCCCCACCTTTCCCGCCCAGCTCTGCGGCTCCCACATCCGGGAAGCAGACGTCCTCCTCCCTCCCACCGGCCCGGGGCCGCGCTCACCGTGCGCGGGGCTGTAGGAGACGCGCGCTCGCGCGTGCGCCGGGTTAGCATAGTAGGGATTGCCCTGCGAGTCCAGGTGGTTGAAGAAAACGTCCACCTCGTCGGGGGGCAGCAGCTGGGCCGGCTCCATGTAGTTGTGCGCCAGGCCTGGGTGGTGGGAGTCGGGGTGCTGCGCATTCAACACCGCAGGGTGCGCCATCCAGCGCGGCTGCTCTGGCGCCACCTCCATGGCCCGCGGTGGTGATTCGGGGTCTGTGCGGGACGGTGTTGACCCTGGGCGACACGAAGGGGCGTTAAGAGCATAGCCAGATGCGGACATCCTCAAAGGATGACCCAGGCACCGCGAAAGACCAATCCCGGTTGGGAGGAAAGCGCACAGTTCGAAACGAAAGGAAAGCGGGGGAGGGGTCCTAGCCACGCACACCCGCGTGGGTGTTTACCCGCGGCCCCAGAGCCGCACACAGTGCACAAGGGGTTATGAGCGGGGACCCCGCAAACGCGCGCGGATGGTACAGGGTAGGCTGTGTCCCAGCCCTTGGGTGCACAAACACGAACTCAGACTTAAAGTTGATGCCCGGACACCCACGGGGCGCGGGATTGCGGCGACACGTCCACACCCACGCTTGGAGCCGGCACAACACGAACCCGGGACACCTAAGACACGCACCCGCGGCCCTACGCCAAGTGCACTTCTAGCAGCGGAGCCGGGACCGCTCCCCCGCACGCCCCCCTCCTACGCCCAGCCGCGGGAGACCCCTGAGAACTAGGGGCGCCGGCCCCCCATGTCGCTCGCACCCCAACTTACGCGCGCAGCGCCGCTGCGGCTCGGAGGCACCGGCAGAGATGGGAGTGCCGCTGCGGCTCGGGACGGCGCGTGCGGAGGCCGCGGCTCACGGGGCAGGGGCGGGGGACGGCGCGCGCCTCGGCCTCGGGCCCGCCCGGCTCTGGCCGCTCGGCATCGTCCGGCCGCGCTGGCGCCAGCTGCCGACTCCTGCTCAGACATGAAGCGGGGGCCGCGCACGCCTAAGAAGCTGGCGCCAGCCAATCAGTGCCGCGCGCCGCCCAGCCTCCGCCCCCTATTGGCTGTGCCCGCAACTCCGCCGCGGGACTCGGCCCGGCGCGGGCGCCCCTCCCAGCGCCCTGGCGGCTGCCCCGCTGCTCACGCCCCCGTCCCGGGACCCCAACCCTAAGCGCGCTCCCTGGGTGTAAGGGTCTCCGAGGCTGACCTTTTCTCTTGGCCCTCTCTACAAGAGTTCTCTGCCCCACCACTTTCCACCGACGCGCGCAGCCCGAAGCTGCCACCTTCTCAGACCTGTGTCCCCGGGCCGGGGGAACCAGGGGGTGCGGGCGCCCGAGAGAGTACCTGGGTCTGCGTCCCAGGGCTACCAGGGCTGTGCTAGGCCGGGCACGATTGGTGGTGGGGTAGATGGCGAAGGAGGAGGTGGCCAGGAGGGGGCGTCCCCTCGGGCGTGGCCTCGCAGACCCTGCGGCCGCACTGCCCGGGGCTAGGCGGTGAGACCCGGCCTGGCGCCGACGCCAGCAGGAGAGGCGCCCTAGGCAGGCGCAGCCGTTTCCCTCCAGGGGTCCTCTCCCTGGCTACCCCGGGGGACGGGTGGCAGGGGTTCTAGCTCAGAGTTCCCAGGTCCCCGGAGCTTCTCTCTCCACACCCCGACTCCGGGAACAAGCGCGGGGTGCAGGCGTAATGTGCACTTCTTTCTGCACCCTCCTGCGGCTCTGGCAGGGGGACGTTGGCCCGGGGGGCCCTGAGGCCTGGGAGGGGATCTGGACGCAGACATTTGGGGGAGCCTGGCAGGTGCGGGGTGTGGGGGCGCCACAGTCCTTCGACGCAAGCCTCAGTGGGCGCCCGGGGCTCCTCGGTGATTGGGGGCGGGGGTCCTGGCCACCCGGGGGGAGGGGCGCGATTGACGGTCGGTAATTGGGTAACCGGAGGCGGCTTCTCCGGCCGGCGGCCCCGCCACCGCGACGCCGGGCCCCTGACGTCACCCGATTCTCCAGGAAATGAACTTTTTAATAATCCGAGGCGGGAGGAGAGCTGGGTCCCCACGGCTCGGGGGCGCCTGGCCGCCGCGCTCAGCTCCCCGCTCTCCAGTCAGCCTCCCGGGCCAGCTCAGGGCTCAGCTAAACTCGGGTTCTGCGGTCGGCGTCTACTTGTCTGTCCAGGCCTGGCGCAGGTAAAGGCGAAAGCTGGGGCGGCCGCCCTAGCTCTGGGGACCCTCGGCCTTGCGTCCTGGGCCTAGCAGAATCCGCCGCGCGCAGGTGAGTGTCGGGAACCCTCGGCCAGCCCTCTTGGGACCTCCGCCTCCGCTTCTCCGCGCCCGCAGCTCGGGGTTCACCACCACCACCACAGAGCTTAAAACCCATGAGGAGTCCCTGAAGCCCGCAATCTCTGGGACCCTTGCTCCGTGTCTAGCAAGCTGTTCTGCGCTCTTCGGGGCGAGCGGCTGGAGCGACCGAGGACAGTGTCAGCGAGGACCGATCAGAAAGTGATCGGCGGCTACTGCAAGGTGACCAAGGAGGCCCTCACCAAAGCAAGCAGGTAATTTGCCCCTTTCCCCCAAACGCGCGGTTTCAAAGATCTCCATTTCTGGGGTGTTGATGGCTGCAGTGGCAATGTCCTAGCCTTCGGCGGTGGAGGTGGCCAGCCTGGTTGGGCCCCTGTTCCAACGTCTGGCTTGCGCAGAGCGAGTGCAGCCGGGGATTTAATTACCCCGCTCGGCGGCTCAGAAAATCGCTGCGCATAGGGCTTAGCTGCTGGGCAGTTAAGCAGCACTTGAGCTAGGGCCTCCGGAGACCCGCAGCAGCCTGCCTGCCCGCACTCCGGGCTGGACAGGAAAACAGGGAAGGAAATTCTGCCAAGTCCTCTGAAGCCCCCGGAGTTGCCTTCCTAGAAACTGCAGGCTAGCAGCCCGCTCGGCCCAGCTGCCATCGAAACCGAAGCTCCTGCGTCCGAGGCGGGACTTCCAGTTCTCCTGCAGGAATGAACCCGTATGATAGAAAAAAATCGCGGCACCAGGTAGCAGGTTGCTGAGCTGGCCAATAAATGGGTCCTGCGCTGTGAATATTTGCGAGAGTCAGGCAGGCCCTCACCTACCAGGCCTGCTGGATGGTACTGCCGCCTTACCCCGGAGCAGACCTCCCGGGAGGATCAGCTCAGCCCCCAGGAAGGGCTGAATTCTGGTGGTTTCCATTCCCACCTGGGTGACAGCACATTTATTCCAGTTCTTATGCATTCCTGCTCTGAGACTAAGGGTTTGGAACACCTTGTGAGGGATACAGTCCATTTTTCAATTTTTGTTTCGTTCGGAGCTTAGATGGAAATGCAGGCCTTTGATCACACTAAGGAGCTGTCATTTTCCTTGTGTGAAACAAGATTTCTCCAATGAAGGAAGGTGGCCACCAAACAGAATTTTCTAACAGCCCTTTGCGAGTGACCCTAGACTCCCAGTTAAGATTATGGTGGGGGCTGGCTCAGGGCTTCTGCCGGGGATCCAGACCTAGGTCCTGAGAGCCACCCGGTTGGTGCAAAGTTGTGGCAGCTCCGCCAAGCCAGAGCCCTGAGCAGCCCAGCTCCCGGCTCTGTGCTTCACTCTTTGTTTAAACTTCGCTCATCTTTAGCAGCCCCTCTGGGGCCTCTAAGTTTGTCTTCTCTTTGAAACCTAATTCTTCTCACCTTCTTCTTTGGGCAGCTAATTGGCCCACAAGTGGGTGGCGGCTCAAGGAAGCTTTTGCTTAGGGACAGCCTTCGGAAGGACTATTTCACTCACTAGGCACAGCCTCCCAGCATACGTTGTCAGGGACACTGGGGAGTCACCGGCATGCCTAAGTCGGTAAGGTTCGGCTCCTTCCTTACTGCCGCTCTACTCTTTGAGATTCACTTCCAGCTCCTTGAATTAAAAAGCTTTCGCTTCCCTGGTTTTCCTGCTGGCTCTGCCAGCCTGCTGTGGACAATCCTGAGGCCCACAATCCGCAGTGTCTTGGCACTCTGGCCCTGGTACCACCAGGGGCTCTGTCTCCTAAACAGGTTCTAATCCACTGCTGAGCAAGTGGCCACCCCAGCCCCACAGAGATCCACAGATCACCCCGCCTTTCTCCATCCTCTATGACAGCTCAGCAGTGCTCACAGCGCCTGGTGCCCTGCGGCAGGACAACTGCTAAATCCCTTTCGTTAGATGCAATTTGTTTGCAATTTGTCATCCCGCCTGGGAAACACTCTCCAGACACCCGGGCTTCGCTTTGGCTCTACCTGGTTCTCAAGTTCAGTCTGCCCGTAAACGAATCCCAGCATGGGTCGCCTGCATAGACCTGGAGCTCATGCTCAGATGTTCCTGACCCAGGTTGACATGGGTTTTTCTGAAACAAACGAATTTCTTTTCGTGTTTTCTGGTAACCGATCAACGGCCACATCTTGGGCGCCCTGAACACCATAACTTTTGCCTGGAGGCTGAGACAAATTCTAGTTCAAGGCTGGCTACCACTGAGTGGTCCTAAAAGCCGGGAGTCCAACCAGGTCCAAACACTGTCTACGCCTGGTGCCCACACCGCCCTGTGGCTACCCTGTTCTTATTGAAATCCCGCTAAACGGATTCCACTTTGACTTGGGGAAGAGGGGGAGCCCTCCAAACCCAGTCCACTCCCCCACCTGCACCCCAGCCGCATGGGATAAAAGGCCTCAGGGCGCGGCAGGCAGGCAGGAGTGAGCCGGGTTAAGCCTCGAAAAGCCGGCGCACGGGACTAGCCAGCAGGTGCAGCCTGCTCAGCCCGGCTCGGACGCATCAGTTCAGGCGGCCCGGTGCAGGCGGAAGACAAAGGCTCCAGTTGGGGCCAGGAGGGGGAGGTGATCGCGCAGCCCTGGGAGATGGGGATCCTAGAAGGAATGGGAAACCCAGAGGCCTGAGGTAGCCTGTGGTGTCCAGGTGCCCGAATCTGCCCCAGGAAAGGCCGTGGTTTCTCAAGACTGGCAGGCCCAGGCAGAACCCCAAAGGTAGGGCCGTGGAGCCAGTGGCTATGCAGTGTTGGCTCCACAGCCAAGCTGAGTCCCAGGACAAGCAGGAAGGCAGGCTGAAAGAGACTCACCGGGGTGCAGGGCTCCCAGAGTAGCCTGGTGGTGGAGGTGGTACTCAGCAGCAGGACCCTGTCGGCACCCAGAGCAGCCACATGGTGCGATGCACAGTGGGCCGCTTTGTCCACCCGGTGGGCGAGGAACGGCTAGGATGGGGGTGACAGCAGCCTAGCAAGCAATAGAGACTGGAGCAGCAGGCTTTACCACCACTTCCCTGGCGAGTTGGCTGGCAGCCTCTCCCTCTCCCTGGCCCCGCAGCGCAGCGCTTTTTATTTCAACATCACTGGTTGGGGGGGAGTGCACCGCAGGGGGGCAGGAGGGTGACCCAGGCTCTGCTCTCTGATTGCTGGGCTCAGCCTCTGGGCTAGTCATGTAGGGCCACTGGCCACAGGGCAATGGGAACATATTCACCCTGCTTGTCCTGAGCCAGACTACTGGAGTCCTCCAGGGTGCCCCTGATGTCTGGGATGCAAGCTTGGAAGGCTGTCATGCCAGTCTCTGTTCTGGAGTTTTTTCTGGGGACCCTCTCCAGCCATGGGCACACACACTCACAGACACAGGTACATGACACCTGCTCTTCCTTCCTCAGCCCACTACCCACAGTGTTGACAGGAACACAGACACAACAGCATACATGGAGCTGTGGGTGTGTGCATGGCCCAGACAGGCAACCTGGGTGGGGCCAACACACATACACACAGACACACAAGCTCTCACCAACAGCCTGTGTGTAGGACAACCCTTCCTTCCCCGTGCCCACCTGAATTCCCAGTTCAGAGGGGAGTGGAGTTTTGCTGTATCCCTAGCCAGGTCACTCTGGTAAAGGTGAGAACCTGTCCTTAGAAGGCTGAGGGATGGGTAGGTGGGGGGCTTGCTCCTAGAAGCCTCCTAGGTTTTTCTAGAGGAGTCTAGGGGACCCCACCAAGGAATCCAACCCTCCTCCTCTCCAGCCCATTCTAACTACCTAGAGAGTGATTGTGGTGTTGGGCCCAGGAAATGCTTTGCCAAGGAAGGACCAGAAGTGTGTGGCTGGTCCCCAAGTATGCCTCCGGGGAGGGAATATGTCCCCCTGTCATTGTGGTACCTGCTGTCTGTGGGTTTCCATGTTCATGTGACTCAGTATCCATATGCTGTGGCCTGTATGTATCTTATGCACACGTGTTTGCAGAACTAAGCTAACACATCGTTTCCTTCAGTGGCTCAGTGGAAATGTGTATCCCAGCCAGTAGTGCATGCAGGAGTACGTGTCTGCAGACTTGGATGTGTGTCCTGGGGGGTAGGGTATCTACAGGATCTTCATCTTCATATGGCTTCAGCAGTGGGCATTCCAAGTGTTCATCTGTAAACTAGTATGTGTGACTATGTGTCTGTGGCAATGTGTGGGTCCCTGTGTGAATGAATTTGTGCTTGCTGAAGGGGAGTGGGTGGCACACATCACTGTATGTATATCTTTAATAGTGTGTACCTGGTTTATCTGTGTGTCTTTGAACTGGTGTGTGTGTGTGTGTGTGTGTGTGTGTGTGTGTGTGAATGTGTTGCGATGTGGGTACCCGTGTAGAATTCTTATCAACTGGTGAGTATTGGGAGTGTTTGTGTATCTGGGTGTACATTCTCCTGTCTGTGTATATGTATGTGCATCTTTCTATTTGTCTTTTTTCTTTTCTTTTTTTCAAGACTGGAAATTAAACCTCAGGCCTTGAGCCTAAGGAACACTAAACTACATCTCCAGCCCTCATTTATGTGTTTGTTTATATTTATTTATTTATTTTTGTGGTACCAGAGATTGAACTCAGGACTTTGCACTTGCCAGGCAAGCATTTATTCTACTGAGCTCTCTCCCTGGTCCCTGTTTGTTTGTTTATAACAGGGCCTTTCTAAATTGCCCAAGCTGACCTCAAACTTGCAATCCTCCTGCCTCAGCCTGCCTCAGTAATTGGGATTACCAGTATGTGCCACCATGCCTGGCTGTCTTTCCTGACGTAGTACCCTCGTATAACTTTAGACTTATAAGGAGGGGCAGATGTGTGCCAGTGAGCTGAGTTGCTGTTTATGTCTGTGTGTCAGTGGTGTCGGTGTTGTGCAGTGGAATACACTGTGTCTGTGATCCACAGAGGAATGGGTCCCTGGGTGTCACATGCTGGGTGCCTGTTCTGGGATCACCAGCCACTTACACCTTTTCTAACCAGCAGAGCCAACAGTGCAGCTCCAGGGTGCTGTTCGCTTGGGCCCTTTCTGTCTATGGGAGAGGGGAGATAAACTGATAAGTTTATCTGCCCTCACCAGAGCCATACTGAATAACTGCTATAATAAAGTGGCCTCTCTGGGACCACCTGCTCTGAGCCCCTATCCCCGCTGGTGAGGGTCATGCGACAGATGGCTGCTCTGCACCCCAGGACCTGGGTGTCTGGGCCTTCTTCTAGTTCTGCTTGGTTTCCTGGGATGGAGCACAGGGTCCCACCCCAGCGGCCCTTCAGCTGGTCAGGTAGAGCCGGCTGGAGCCTCCTGGTTGCTGGACCTTTGCTAGGGGCCTAGGCCTGAAGAGGACAAGTGGCAGGAGGATTGGGAACCTGGGAATGCTTGCTGGAGGGCGGACAGACAGAGAGACATGGACAGAGAGACAAAGAGAGGGACAGGACACAGGGAGCCCTAAGGACAGATTTATAAAAGCTGGAGCCACTGAGACAGCAGAGGCACAGGCAGGCTTGGGAGCTGAGGGGGTAAGAATACTCAGGCAAACATCTAACAAGTTCCAAGGAGGTCAGAGAGATGAGAATTAAGGCTAAGAAAGTGTTGGCCAGAGAAAGACAAGGGCGGAAAGATAAAAAGAGGAGACCGCGTCAGAGAGATGGAAAGAGCTTCGGAGAGGCTGAGAGCCCTGAGGGGAGCCAGCACTGAAAGGGCCCGAAAGACGCGGGGACACAAAGAAGCACGACTGGGCACTGAGCAGGGGCACGGAGAGCAGCGGGCCGGGCCACACGGGGTCCACGCCGGGTGGGGCACCGAGCGCGGGCGGCGGCGGACAGGGGGGTCCGCGCGGGGCCGCGCCGCTGTCCGGGGTAATTTTTCATCTCGGCCGGCTAATCTTTGTTCCCGGCGAAGATAATGAATAGCCAATCGTTATCTGCCCGGCTCCCGGAGGCTGCACGAGAATGGGGTTGTACCGGGCTGGGAATTGTTTCCAAAGTGCCGCGGAATAAATGGTGTTCCTTATCTCTGCCTTCCAGATTATCGGAGCCCTTTCAGAGCGCGCACAACAAATGCGGCCGCCGTGGAAAGCAGCATTTACCGGCGCAGATCCGCGCGCTGATGGGCAGGGAGATAGCGTCCGCGGGAGGCGCCATGTGCGCGGGGCCACCGAGAGCGCCCCCCAAGTCCTGCGTGCGTGGAGAGACACGTGGGCTTAGATGTGGAGCAAACCATGATGCAGGTGTGCGTGCAATTGTGCCAAGCAAGCGTGTGGCCCGAAGCGCCCATGTATACAGGCGTGGCAAGCATAGGCTCAGAGTGTTCAGCCACTGCCACGGAGTGTGCACGCACATCTCCCCTGTGGGCGCGGGGTCAGCGGGTCTCTCAAGGAGGGAAGAATGGGCGTGCACGCCCAGTGTGGCGGGTGGGCAGGCTGAGTGCCTCGACGTCCGCCCGCGTTGGAGATGCAGTTCCGGAGCGCACGGCAGAAAAGGTGCTCGGCGCGCGCAGGTCGCCCTCTACCGTGTGAGCCTCGCGGGCTGTAGGCTTGCGAGTGTGCGTGCCCGGCTGCCTGGGCGAGTGCCTCGCGTGTCTTTGCGGTGTGCGCGGCCCCAGGGGGAGATCGTGGAGCAGCTTTCTTCCCAGGGGTAACTAGCGGCGCAGCAAGCTGCAGTGTAACCCCTACAGCTTGGGGAAAAGACCCGTCTGTGTGTGCGGGTGTGATTGACGCCTGAACAGCAGGGTAGGCTGCACCGCGTGTCAGGAGTGCTTGCGAAGGGAGAGCATACGGGAATGAAGCCTAGAGGGGTGGCCCGAGGAGTTTGGGGACGCCCAGAGGTCCTGGCCCAAAGTCTCTCCGCCGTGTTCCAGAGCTGGGGCCGCAGACTTGAGCCCCGCCGCCCGGCGCCCCGCGCAGTGAATGGCACGCGTCGCCGACAAAGGCTGTATTTTTCCAGAATTGCGCCCCGCCCGTGTGCGCGCGATGGTCCCCATGGCGACGCAGATAGCGCCGCAGCCATTTTCCTATCTGCTGGAGTCTATTATACTGCGGGATTAGCTCATCTCCAGGCAGGTCAAACCCAAAGTCACACAACCTGCGGCGCTGGCCCCGCCCCCGGCCACCCCTCCCCCTCCCTGGTCCTGGGGTGGCCGGGCGACCCCAGCCCGCGGCCCATGCGCAGGCGCAGAGCGCCACCTGGCGGCCGCGGAGGTCTGGCCGTGTCTCGCACGGACCGCGGAGGTGGGCTGGGCAGGGTCCTTTCCAAAAGGTGGAAGCAAGCAAGGACTTGGTTTTGTCCCTGGCAGATAGGCTGGCACACAGGGAGTGCCTCATCAATGTTCGTGGAAAGGACGGACGGACAGGAAATTATAGAGAGGGCCCGATTGCCAAAGGTCACGGCATAGTTGGCAACAGAAAACTGTGCGCATGGAAGTTAAACTCCTTGGAAACTCGTCGCGGGCCTCTAGGCCTCGCTGCTGTTTCTTACCCCAGCGACCATCAGTTCTTCACATAGGTCAGGGCAGCCCACCCTTTCTCTGCAATACTTTGGGAATCCTGCCTCACACGTGTATAACCCCCGCCCCCCACCCTCCGTGATAAACTTGCTGTCCTCTGCCCTGTGTTCCGTTCTGTCCTGCATCGCACAGCGCAGGGCACCCTCGCAGGTGATTTGCTTCCTCCCAGTGCGGCTGCTACAGTGGAGTACTGGGTGTTCCCGAGTCCACTGTGTCCCTGTGTATAGCCCAGCAGCTGAACGTAAGCACTGTGGACACAACCATGCCTTTGTCATTATTGCTGTTTTCCGCACGCCCGTTCCCCCTCCCCGCCCCTCCCCACTTGTCCCAGCTGCAGCCAGAGGTTGAGGGAGAGAAAGATGCAGCTGTTGCTTCACATCCCGTGTTCTACTGGGCGACACCTCGCTCTTAATATGAGACAATTATGCCAGAGGTGCTCGCTCGGAGCTGCGGTGATTAATTGCTGCTCAGGCTTAAACAGGTTCTGGAGCAGGAAGGCCGCGGCTGGCTGAGCAGGGGCCAGGCCAGGCCTGCTTCTGCACAGGAGCCTTGGGACCAGCCTGTGGCCCAGTCGGGCCGAAGGCCACTCTCGTACACTCGCAGGCCACTTCACTCCTGGAGTCCCACTGAGTAGGGATTGTGAGTGAGCGTGTGCCAGGTGTGACTGACATACGTGAGGGGTGTTTCCATTTTAACTTATCATAGTAAAAGACACATTACTGTGAAAGTCACCCCCTCACTTCAAACACATGCGTAGCTCGCCATCCTTGCCACTCTCTGTAGCAGCTCCAGAAGCCCTGTGCCATGGGTGTCTTTATGAGGTGCAATCAGAATCTGCTGAGTGCCCCCCAGTGGGAAGGCAGACCTGTAAGAACAGGACGCTGCCTCCTTCCACCTTGTTCCCTGGACCTTCCTCAGAATCCTTCAGGACAGGGAGGCAACTGTGACCCTGTGCCGAAGATCCCCACGAAAGAGGACTCCAGAGTGTCAAGAACATGGGACAAGTTTCAGAGTGATGGGGAAGATTTTGAGGAGAATTAATGGCAATGTATCTTTTACTGTAATAAAATTAAATAAAAAGGGAAAAAAATCTCTGTATTTTTTGATCATGCCTAGTATTTCAATCTTGTGACCAGTCTTTGCTCACTGACAGCCGGGGCCCCTGAGTGCCAGCACTGCACCGCCAACTCCGTGAGGTGGGAGATTTCACAGCGGAGTCTCATTTGCCACTTCTCTCAAAGTTTCATGTAGACAATCACCCCACAGTTGATGAACGCTAAAGTCTGTAGAGCCACCCTGTGCAATCACTGTGCCAGGCCCCGTCCCCAGCCCTACATTTTGGACAAGTCCCTCATAGAGATGCTGGGTGCTGGATTTGGTTGGTGCTGGCTTTTCTTCCAATATCGGGACAGCAGTATCTCTCTCCCTCAGTGTCCATATGCCACTTGGTAATTATTCCGTCAGTGAACTCACTCATAAAGGTGAATAATTCACTTTTAAATCCTGTGCTGGGCCACCCACGCTGGATCTTGGGTGTATAGCTGTGGGAACTTCATTCTGGGACAGTCAGTCCACTGACCAAATTAGATGAGATCAAGCAAGCCTCAGAGATGATAACAAGAATTCCGAGGGCAGGAAGAGCACATGCAGGCTGATGCGAGTCCTGGGCTCAGTTGCTTAGACCTGTGAGAGCCAGGCAGTGAGGTTCTGACCGATGAGGCTTGGAACTACAGGCTGCCTGCTGAAGGGAGGTGCTCACTCTCACCCAAGAGCACAGGATGGAAAGAACCTGACAGGTCAACAGGAACAGTGGAACAGAGCAAAGGCCAAGGGTACAAGTGGAAAATTCTTCAGGAAGAAAGAGGTAGCTCTTAAATGAACCAAGGCATGCTCAGTCTCGCTCAGAAAAAATGGAAATTTAAAGTACACATTTGGGGTGAAAGGAAATGAGCTGAAATAGAGGTGGATGGGACCCTATAAATTGATGATAGCGCATTGAATGACACATGTAAACCTAAATATTACCAGGGATAAATAGCTCAGCGGCATAAGCAACTGTCTGGCAAGCACAAGGTCCTGATTTTGGTCTCTGGTACCACAAAATTAAATAAATAAACCTGAATGTTACCTTTATGGTACATCACTTATACCACAAGAAACTGTTCAAAAAAATAAATGACAACACTTGGGGATACTTGTGGTAAAGCCCTCGCTTAAAATGTAAGAGGTGCTGGGTTTGATCCCCAGATCACAACAAAAATAAACAGCAGTCAGGTATGGTGTTACATGCCTCTAACTCCAGCTACTTCAGAAGGCTGAGACAGGAGAATTGCAAGTTCAAGGCCAGCCCAGGCAAGTTAGTGAGACCCAATCTCAAAAAAAAATTTAAAGGACCAAGGGCGAAGCCGAGTGGTACAACACTTGTTTAGCACATGTGGATCTCTAGGTTTGGTCTCCAGAACCATAAATATTATAGCCCTAAGGGGGTGGGCAGACAGGTTGTTGGGATTGTCAGATGTTCGTGGGTGGGTGGGCAATGGGACCCTGATACACATGTGACACACCTTGAGCCAGGATTCCATTTGCAGGGCTTCATCTGACAAATGTGCTCTCACCTCTGTGGAATTTACAAGGAAATTCACTGCAGCTCATACATTATGGCAAAGATTAGAAACAGATGTTCTGCTACAGATGGAATGTCATGCTGCCATCAAAATTAAAAAAGGGAGGAAGATAAAAAGAAAAGAATAGCTCTTAGTTGGGCATGGTGACACACACCTGTAACCCAACTCCTTAGGAGGCTGAGGAAGGAAGATTGTAAGTTCAGGCCCAGCCTGAACAAGTCAACGAGATCGTGTGGCAAAATAAAAAAAGGTCAGGATGTGGCTCAGCATGAAGACCTTGGGTTTTAGCCCCAGCAAGACAAAATTCATCCATCAATGTGCAGATGGGAGATCAATGTACACACTGATTAGGAATGGGGGTAAGGAGAGAAGAGGCAGACACGTTGGCTCGCAGTTCCACACACTCTGGACAGCCAACAAATAGGTCGTTAGCAATGTCTGACATCTACACAAGACCTGGGTTCATGGATACAGAGAATGGAAACAGGTACGGGGGCAGCTTCCCCACGCACCTTTGATTCAGGTTAAACTTGCATAGATAGATAACAGATAGGTGGGAAACACAGAGACAGTGTACAATGTTAAACCTTTTTTTCTAGGATTGGAAATCAAGATCAATCCATAGATAACCCTTAGGATTAAAAGAAAAAGAAAAATGGAGAAGAGCAGAAAGGAAGAAGTTGGGGAAATTTTCAGGGTCTAAAACACACAGAAACCCATTTTCTCCTGCCCTATTGACAGAAATATAAATTCGTGCAAACATTTTGCAGAGTCATCTGGATGTATCTAGAAAGTTTAAGACAAACACCACACAATGCTGAGTGTGGAGTCATGCACCTGGAATCCTAGCACTCTGGGAGGCT
The DNA here is from genome assembly GCF_000260255.1 of Octodon degus. NCBI lineage: Eukaryota > Metazoa > Chordata > Mammalia > Rodentia > Octodontidae > Octodon > Octodon degus. The sequence continues at coordinate 479,626 of NW_004524830.1, read as the reverse complement.
GAAGCAGGAGGATTGCAAGTTCAAGTCCCAGCCTGGACAACTTGGCAAGAATGTTTCAAAAGAAAAAATGGGCTGAGGATGTACCTCAGTGTGAAGGTCCAGGTTCCATTCCTCAATCACCACCAGTCCAAGAAAAGCCAAAGATATTTGTGTGCTGACACTCCTCGGGTGCTGTTTGAAAAAAAGAAACTAAGATGGAGTGAGAGAGGGTAAGTTTTGGGCTGGGGATGTGGCTCAGTGGTCAGGCACGTGCCTGGAACACGTGGAGCCCTCGTTTCCATCCCCAGCAGGAAGGGCACGGTACTGGAACACAGCTATAACCTACCCAGTGCACCGGGCATGTAAGCCAGGCCAAGAGCCACACAGCATGGGTCCCTGGGGCTGGGGACAAGGCGTTACAGAGCCTTGGGCAGAAGGAACTGGGGGAATTTTCGTCCTGAAGCCTTGACTGTTGATGAGGAAATGAAGCAGATGGAGTAAAAGCATAGAGACATAAGTGGAATGAAATCTTCTAGGAGGTTTTTAAACCAGCTGTAGAAAAGAGCAAGCCACACCACCTGCTCAGACGGGGAGGTGCCAGACCTTCAAAAGTCAGTTCTCTTGTTTTCAGGGTAAATCTAATGTAACTCAAGTTAGGATACCAAGGGGAATTTCTATTTTATTTATTTATTTATTTACTTATTTATGCATGTATGTACTTGGTACAGGGTCTCACTACACAGCTCAGACTCCTAGTGATCCTCCTGTTTTCAGCCTCCCCAGTACAGGGATTACAGGCGTGGGCCACCACACCCATTCTCAGTGGTGGCTCAGTGTGCCTGGGCTCAGGGCCCAAGGGGAATTTTTAAAAACTGGATAAAATAGACGCAAAGATTTTGTGACAGAATAATCATCCAAGAAGAACCAAAGAATACTGGAAAGAGAATTATATGGGGTTTTGTTTTTGTTTTTTGCCTTATTGGAAATAAGAACATGTGCCAAAGCCTCTATAATCAAATCAGTATGGCATTGGCAGAGGAACAAACAATGGAAAATAATGGAGCATCCAGAATTAGATCCCAGTCTGAAGGAGAGTGTGACATATGACAAACAGTATTTCAGGTCTGAGGGAGAAGGGCACACAGGTCATAAATGTCACTGGCACCACCAAGTATCCATCTGGAAGAAAATAAGCTTGGATGTGCTGCCAGATCAATTCCAGATGAAGCAAAAATTTAAACAGGAAAAGTGAGTCACAATCTTACAAAAGAAAAGGCATGATCTTAGAAAGAAAGAAAGAAAGAAAGAAAGAAAGAAAGAAAGAAGAAAGAAAGAAAGAAAGAAAGAAAGAGAAAGAAAGAAAGAAAGAAAGAGAAAAAAGAAAGCATGTGCAAGAGCCCAGGGGCAACAGGGATCAGCTTGTCCTAGGAAAGATGGGACCTCCCCGTGGCTGGGATGAGGGTGGAAATCCAGGGTTTGGAATACCTCAGGCCAGGCCTGAGTGGTCCAGCCATTTTCCTGGCAATCTGCAGAAATTTTGTCATGTGTGTTCCTGTCCTGGGAGAGTTCTTTTTTTTTTTTTTTTTTTTCTTCTTCTTCTTCTTCTTCTTCTTCTTCTTTTTTATGTATTCGGTTGTGGCTGGCTCAATGCACCTGGGGGCAGGGCTGGTGAGGCATGCAGTGCCAGGGATGGAACCTGGTCCCTGAGTTTGCCTAAGCAGGTGCTTAATCTGCTGAGCTACCTTGTGGACTCTGAGAGTTTCTTAATCTTTTCCTTTAAATCAGTTTCCATCATCATCATTATTGCTATTGTTTTAATTTTTCATGTGTGTTGCTTTTCTATTTATTTATTTATTTATTTTTATTTTTTGCAGTGCCGAAATAGGACTTGGGGCCTCCTCCATGCCAGGCAAGTGCACTAGTATTAAGCTGCACCGCTAGACTTCAGATTATTTCTAAAAGCCAAATTGCTATTCCCATCAAGTGTGGGAATTACACTTGTAATCCCAGCCTTGGGGAAGCTAAAATGAGAGGCCTGCTATGAGTTCAAGGCCAGCCTAAGCTACATAGTGAGACCCTTCCTCAATTAATTAATTAATTAATTAAGATATTCCTGCACATGTCAAGGGTTCAGCAGGCCAGAGGATGGCAGAGGATAGGAGAGATTCAGGGCTCCATGCGGGGCTGAGGCCCACCCTGGGCCCATCTACACTGCCTGCATGGGACACACAGTTGCAGAGCTGGGCACAGTGGGTAACTGAGCAGGATCCAGGTCTTTGTATTCAGGTAGCTGCACCCTGACCTTCTCTCCAGGAATCCTCCAGGGTATCCCAGACCAGAGTCAGTGTGCAGCAACCCTGCCCACCGGCTTAGCCAACCAGAGCCTTCCTGGCAGATGATGGATAAGTTCAAGGGTGTGCACCTGGCCCAGGTGGCTCAAGGGAGAGTCCCACCCTGAGGCTAGGTGGAACCCTTGGTCAGCCTCCAGACTATTGTTCTTGCCCACTGCCTAGGAGTTGAGGCGGGCTGAGATGGAGCTCAATCCCTCGGACATCATGCACACCCCAGGGCCTGAAACCAGACACACCCCTGGTTTTTGGGTCTCTGAAGCAATGGACATCCCCCAGGTGACTTCTTCATTTGGTACTGAGGAGTACACCCAGCCTTGTCTTCACTCAGCTACAGCCCCACCCCTTTTTATTTTTTATTTTGAGACAGGGTATAGCTAAATTACCTGGGCTCAGATCAAATTTGTGATCCTTGTGTCTCAGACTACCAGAGTGCTGTGTGTGTGTGTGTGTGTGTGTGTGTGTGTGTGTGTGGCCAGCTCAGCCCACCAGGGGGCGGAGATGGCTGGCATGAGGTGCTGGGGAATTGAACTGTGGTCCCTGTGCTTTGCTAAGCTTGTTCTAAATAGGTGCTTTAGACCACTGAGCCATCTCACCAGCCCCAATGGAGGGGTTTTTAATGTAGCAATACTCTAAGGTAAATGGAGCAGTAGTTATTATCAAAGTGATTATTATAGCTTCAAACACCTGTTGGGCTGAAGGGGGGAGGTAGGAGGGGCTGGTTCACATCCTGGGGCTGCCTACACTTGTCCACCACCTGTAGGTGGACAAGGAGGTGGTGGGTTGACAAGTTTCAATGGCAGGTGACCTTAATTTAGAGTCCCCAGAGACAACTTCCCTTTCCTCTCTGAGAATCAGTATTTTTCATTTGTCAAACAAAAATACTAGTCCTAGGGCAGGCCAGATAGCTCAGCAGATTAAAGCACCTGCTTAGGCAGATTCAGGGTCTGGGGGTTCGATCCCTGGCCTGCCATAATGGCCCCACCCCCCCGAGTGTGCTGAGAAGGCGATTGAGACTGGGTGTGGTGGTGGCGTGCCTGTAACCTCAGCTCTTGGGAAGCTAAAAACAGGAGAATCACTAAGAGTCCGATCTATGTAATGAGACCCTATAGACCCTATACTAAATACAAAAATAAATAAATAAATAAACTAGTCCTGCATTACAAGGACTAGATTCCACTGCACCTAATAAGATAGAAGTTTAGGGGGCTGGTGAGATGGCTCAGTGGTCTAAAGCACCTACTTAGAACAAGCTTAGCAAAGCACAGGGACCACGGTTCAATCCCCCAGCACCACATGCCAGCCAGCCCGCCCCCTGGTGGGCTGAGCTGGCCACACACACACACACATACACACACACACACACACACATAAAGAAATAAATAAAATTTTTTTAAAAAAGAGAGAAGTTTATCCCTTTGTCATATAAAAATTCAGAGGTGCACAATCCAGGGTTGCTTTCTCACTCCCTGGTATCAGAGACCAAGACTTTTTCTAACATGTAAGTCCTGGTGAAACATCATCTCACAATCCAAGGGGACTGCTACTCTCCCACCATTGTGCCTACGTATCTTCCAGGGAACAAGAAAGAAGGAAGTAAAATATCAGAAGGGGAAAAGTAGACATCAGCCATCTGTTGGAGGTGACTCTGGAAAGCCAAGATACCCATATCTCTCATTGGCCAGAGTAATCACATGACCAGGCCTAGCTGCAAAAGAGTCTGGACAAGGTAGTCTTCCCCTAGGAAGCCATGTTAAACTAACACGGTGCAGGAAGAGGAAGAAGGGATTTGGGAAGATCCTGGCTGTCCCTCTGTAGAGACCTGTGGGTGCCGTTCTTGTCAGGATGATCATTGCCCTGAAGCCTTTGTTCTGAACGCCTGCTGTGCTGGGTCTCATAAAGCTGATTATGAACCACCAGGTAAAGGGCACGGCCGGAAGCAGACACTTGGTGGACCCTCAGAAACTTCTGGCTTCCTTCCTGCTCCTCTGGTTGGATACCCCATCTCGCTCCTCTGCCCCCAACCCCAGTATCTAGCTCCACTCCTAAGAAGAGCCCCTGCACCATAGTTTGATCCCAAATGTCCCCATGCCCTCTGTGTGAAGACTTGGCCTTCTACCTGTGGGAAGCCTTAAAGGGCAGGGCTGAGCAGGAGGAAGTGAGGTCCCTGGGGGCATGGCCTGGAAGGGCTGTTAGAACTTGGTTCCCCCTCTCATCCTATCCTCTCTTTGCCCACCATCAAGTATGACATGTATGACCATGGCCCAAACCTCAGGGACCATGAGCCAAATGCAGCTTTGCTGTTTTCAAGTTGTTTAGCTCAGGTGTTTTGTCACCGTGATGGTAAGCTGATCAGCACACTCTGTCTCATTTTCTCCATGGCAGGTGATTTAACTGTCTCTTTATCCATTTATCTCCATCTCTCTCCACTCCTGTATAAAGAACATGAAGACAGGGCTGATATCCCAGGGTGCAACCAACAAAATAGGAACCACTGGAAGAGGAGAGGGAGGGAGGAAGAGAATGTGGGGCTCGTGGGCTGGCCTGGATTCTTGCCAACCACGGCCCCTGCAACCTCCCTGGCAGAAGATGCCACCCAGCTCCCAGTCAAGATGCCCCAGAACACCACTGAGGGGATGGACCGCTGCAGGTAGAGCCAAGAAGCATCATTCAGCCCCCAGTAGGTGGCCCGTCATGGCTCCCCCAATCCAGCAGGACACAGTGGCAGAATTAAGGGACAGGGCAGGCAACAGAGGTTCTGCGTCACTCTGGGTATTTGTGTCAGAAGGCACTTGGGGAGGAGGTCAGCAGTCATGACAGATGCATGCATGGTGTCTTGGTGTCCCACACTCAGGCATCATGGGAGTAAATTGACCACAGGAGTACCACACCTGGGAACAGCCCAACAGCCCCTTAATTTTTTTTTTAGAACTGAGTTTATTGAACTCAGGCCCTTGCGCTTGCCAGGGAAGTGCTTATTCCACTGAGCCATCTCCCCGGCCCCAGCCCCTTAATTGTGTGGTGACCATAGGAAGGGACATCAGACAGCCCAGGCATAATGGCAGCGCCAAGCACGAGTGAGACCAGAGCTCAGCAGTGGCACTGAGAAGGAAGGTGAGTCTCTGTTATGATCTGGACATGAGGTGTCCCAAGGGGTCCACGAGGAGTGGCACCGACTCACTAGGAGTCACCTCTGGGCAGCAATGCCAGGCTTGTGTACCACAACTGCTCCCATGTGGAAGCTAATGGCTCCCATTAGGAGAATGTGATCTCAGAGGGAAAGGGGCTGCCTGGACACAAGTGGCCCTAGGGGACAATACTGGGACCCTTTCCAGGCCTCCTGGCCATCTCTGCCATCCCCATGATGCAATTTAATGTTTAGAGTTTTTCGACTTAACTGGTTGGATTTGGGGGATGATTTTCCTGTTGGACAAGAAAGGACCGTGAGACCTTTTGTCCCTGCCCCTCTTTTATGGGCTGAATTGTTCCCCTACCTCCTAATTTACATGTTGAGTTCTTTTCTTGAGCTAGAATATCACTATGTAACCTAGGCTGGCTTTAAACTTTTGGTGATCCTCCTGCCTCAGTCTCCTGAGTGCTGGGATGACAGGCATGTGCCACCAAGCCTAAATTATGCTTTAGCTCCCAAAATCTGACAGTGGGACTGCAGCTGGTGGCAGGGACACTTTCTTTTCTTTTTAATGTATTTGGTTGTTATAGGGTCTCCCTATGCAGCTTGGACTCCAAGTGATCCTCCTGTTTTCAGCCTCCTCAGAGCTGGGATTACAGGCCTGCGCACCACGCCCGGACTCTGTGGCTGGCTCAAGCAGCCCTGGGATGGGGCTTATGAAGCATGCAGTGCCGGAGACCGAACTGCACTTGCCTAAGCTTGCCTAAGCAGGCACTTTAGTCTGCTGAGCTACCTAGCTGGCCCTGGTGACAGGCACTTGTTATGGTTGATAGATTGTGTCAACTTGAGAAGTCTAGAAGCTTAACTAAATCCTTCTGCAGTTCTACCTCCTAGAGAGGAGAGAACATGCCCTAGAGTGGCTGTTTATGTTCTAGGATGTTGTAATGGGTGATTCATTGTGTCAACTTGAGAAGTTTAGAAGTTGAACTAAGTGACTCAGGAGGGGTCAGGGTCCCCACTTTGTTTTTTTTTTTTTTTTTTTGAGAGAGAGAGAGAGAGAGAGAGAGAGAGAGAGAGAGAGAGAGAGAGAG
>NW_004524830.1:471497-472978 GCF_000260255.1 Octodon degus | reverse complement strand
GGGGCTGGCTGGCATGTGGTGCTGGGGGATTGAACCGCGGTCCCCGATGCTTTGCTAAGCTTGTTCTAAGTAGGTGCTTTAGACCACTGAGCCATCTCTCCAGCCCCAGGGTCCCCACTTTGTAATAAAACTTTTCTTCTTTAATTTGGGCCAATGGTGAGCTACAGTGGAGTCCTGAGCCAACACTTGGTCTCCAAGGGCAAAAAGGGGCCTGGAAAAGCCTGAGCTGTCTCTGGTTTGCAAAGGCAGCAGGAAGGAGGCAGTGCACGCCTGTCATCTCAGCACTCAGGAGGCTGAGACAGGAGGATTGCCACAAGTTTGAGCCAGCTTGGGTTACATAGTGAGATCCTATTTCAAAAAACAACAGCAGTAGAAAATGAACACTGGAGGGACTCGCTGTTCCTCCCAACCCCCAGGTCCAGTTCCCAGTGGGACCCCAGAGGCAGTCCAAGTCCAGTTTATCTCCCCCATCACTCCAACATCACCTGAGCTAAAAAGAAGAAGGAACTGGAGGAAGGGGGGCTGAGAGACCACAGCACTGGGTGCTCCTAGTTCACATGCTTATCCACAGGCCTGCCAGGATACAAGAAATTCAGACATGAAACTACCAGACGACCCACAATGCCACTCCTTGCCATCTGCCCAACAGAAGTAAAAATGTAAGTCCACAGAGAAACTTGTACCTAGTGTTCATGCAAACATTATTCATGTTAGCCTAGAAGGAGGAACTACCCACATGTCTGGCAGGCAGATCAAGCCATCCCAGGGAGTATTACTCAGCAGTGAAGAGGAAAGGGCCAGTCTGATAGCTCAGCAGACTAAAGCACCTGCTTAGTCAGAGCACAGAGGCTGGGGTCTGATCCCTGCCCTGTTGTGCCAGCCCTGCCCCTCCTGGAGTGTGCTGAGATGGTGATTGAGACTGGACATGGTGGCGCATGCCTGTAATCCCATCACTGGGGAGGCTGAAAACAGGGGAATCACTACCAGTCTGATCTATGTAGTGAGACCCTGTAGACCCCGTAGACCTTGTTCTAATTACAGAAAAAAAAAAAAAAAAAAAAAGAGAAAGGGGTTCTGAGGCAGGCTACAAAGTAGATGGATCTTGAAAACATTAAGTGAAGGAACAGGGCACCAAAAGCTGGGGTTGGGGCAAAAACAAAGCAGCCAGTGATACCTTTTTGTGAGTTCATTAATATGAAATGTTATAGCAGAGACAGAAAACAGACTATAGTGGTTATAGGGAGCCAGGAGGAACCGGGAGCACTCACTGATAAGAAAGGGTTTCTGGGACAAAGAGCTCTCTTTCCCGGGGCGATGATGGCCATGAGGTTGTGTGGGCTTGTGCCAAAGCCCAGAGTGCTCCTCTTTACCTGACTGGAGGCTTCTGTTTGTCTTCTGTATGAGGATTGAAATCAGAGCATGCTGGCCATTACCCCAGCCCCTTCTCTCTCTCTCTCTCTCTCTCTCTCTCTCTCTCTCTC
>NW_004524830.1:469696-471397 GCF_000260255.1 Octodon degus | reverse complement strand
CCCTTCCTTCCTTCTTTTCTTCCTTCCTTACCGCAGTCCCTGCATGCTTGCCCAAGCTTGCCCAAGCAGGCGCTTTAGGCCACTGAGCTATGTTGCTGGCCCTTCCTTTTATTTCCTATTTTGAGGCAAAGCTTGGCTAAGTTGCACAGGATGACTCTGAATTTGGGACCCTCCTGTGTAGCTGTGATGTTGGGCATGTACCACTGAGAGGACGGGTGAGTTTACTGAACATGCAGTGCTGATAGACACGGATCCATGTTGGGACCTGTGTTGCTGGGGGTCTGGTTGTCTCGCCAACATCAGGCATACCTCCATGGACTGCAGCAGTGTCATCTGCCCCTGAAGCTGTGCTGTGTCCACACTGGGATCACAAGTGTCCCCTACACCCTGGGGTCTCAAGTCCTCAGCTTGGCAAGGCCAGGACACTGGGAGGCGTGGGGACCTTTGTGAGAAGAGGCTCAGGGGAAGGTCATTCAGTCAGCCTGCCTTGGGGACAGGCCCTGGAAGAGGATTGGGCCCCAGCCCCTTGCACTCTCTCTGTAGTGTCCCAGGCAGGAATTGAGCAGCGAGAGTTCACCTGCATGACACGCTGTGTGCCACGGGCCCAGGAGCTGAAGGGCCGCGTGAGGACCCGGCCTCTGAGCAGCTCACAGTGCACGCATGTGCACCACTGCACGTTCTCCTCGCCCAGATCGTGGCCAGTGTTTATGCCACATCCTCGCAAACGTGAGGAGCAGGCCTCAGCCCCACATCATCAGGACATGGGGATTCTTTAAGTCTGTTTTGGGAGTAGCGCAGTGCTTGTGGCTCTTGGGGCACAACCCCGGGCCTTACACACGCTGTACACTCACCACGACACACCCTGGGCCTTTAAGCTCATTATGTTCTTGCATGATCCCGTCTTATGGGTGACCCTTGTTGCCTGAGACATTATTATGCTGCCTGTGAATGTAGGTGAGTTGTAAAAATTATGATGGAAAAGGTTTTTACTTAGCCAGAGGCAGGGGCACGTGCCTGTAATCCCAGCTACTGTAGACACTAAGGAAGAAGGGTCACAAGCCTGGATAATAGAGGAGAGCTGGCTCAAAATGAAAAATGAAAAGGGCTGGGGAAGTGGTAGAGCACCCTCGGGTTCCATCCCCAGGACCTCACCAAAAGATCTTTGTCTACATAGCAAAGTATAAATAAAGACACGAGGGTTTTTGTGTATCTTTAGTGATATAAGGAGTACTGGTCATGTGTCCTCGTAGGACAATGAATTTTGTGCACTCCTGGTTTAACTGTCTGAGAGCCCTGTCCCCATCCACATCCACATCCACACCAGGCACCACTCCCGGTAGGACAGGGCTCAGATGCAGAGGCTGCTGAGGCTCGGAGATAATGTCACATAGGCTTTGGGAAAAAAATCACTTTGTTTTGTTCTTAGCCAGGCTTGGAGTTTTTCTTGCAGTACAACCCAATCAAAAACTTATTGGGGCCGGGGAGATAGCTTAGTAGAATGAGTGCTTCCCTGGCAAGCGCAAGGGTCTGAGTTCAATTTCTGGCTATGCAAAAAAAAAAGAAAAAAATTATTAGGGGGCCGGTGAGATAGCTCAGCAGTCTAAAGCACCTCCTTAGGCAAGCTTAGGCAAGGGGGCAGGGACTGCAGTTCAATCCCTGGCACCACATGCCGCACCAGCCCCACCCCCAGGGTGGCTGAGT
>NW_004524830.1:463971-468910 GCF_000260255.1 Octodon degus | reverse complement strand
GAGATGGCTCAGTGGTCTAAAGCACCTACTTAGAACAAGCTTAGCAAAGCACAGGGACTGCAATTCAATCCCCAGCACCACATGCCAGCCAGCCCCGACCCCTGGTGGGCTGAGCTGGCCACACACACACACATAAATAAATAAATAAAATTTTTTAAAAAATAAAAAATAAAAACAGGGTCAGGGAGACAGTTCAGGGACAGGGGAGATAGCTCAGCAGCATAAGCTCCGGCCAGGCAAACGCAAGATCCCAAGAACCAAAGAATAACAACAAACAGTGCCCCAAAAACCTTACTAGGCTTTCCTCATTCTCTTTAATTTTTTTTTATTTTTACGGAGGGGTCTACAGGATGGTCAGGGTCTCACTACTAGATCCAACTTATAGTGATCCGCCTGTTTACAGCCTTCCAAGAGCTGGGGTTATGGGTGTGTGCCACCACGCCCAGTCTCAATTGCTGTCTCAGGGTGGGGAGGGGGCGGCACAGCAGGCCTGGGGATCAAACCCCTGGCCCCTGCACTTGCTTGCAGGCACTTAATCCGCTGAGCTATTTGGCTGACCCTTTTCCTCATTCTTTAAAAAAAACAAACAAACAAACAAACTCTTTTGTACCCAACTGTGATCTTAAGCATAAAAACATGACATTCGGGTGAAGCCCAGGATTAAAAAGTACAACTTCTTTTGTGATTTTTGAGGTCACAAGAGATCTTCTACATATTTCCTAGAAAGAGGGAACACCTAACCGAAAGGTCGGTCCAGGGATGGCATGGGAAGTTTCCACACCGGCTTAGGGAGAGACACTGCAACCAAGTTTGAAGACAGAACAGAAGAGGAGCACGTGACACGGGAGAGTCATTATCTGTGACACGCAGTGTTCCTAAAAAATCAATATGGGAAGAAAAATAACCCAATAGAAAAGTAAGGAGTTTGCGCAAGAAGAAATCTAAAGGTCAATGAAGAGATGAGGAGAAAGTGTGCCCTCATCTAAATCAAACAAATAACATCCCAAAACAGCCGGAGGGTAGCATTTTTCATTTAGCAGATTGGCCAAGAAGGAAAAAAGCGGCACAGATTCCAAGGGTGCTGACGCTTAGGCAAAGCTGCATCCGCCCGCAGCAGTGGAGTGAGGCCCTCGCAGGGATGGGAGTCTGGGCGGCTGCAAGGAGAGAAGAGAGTCAAACACTGCGGCCCCAGGATGTCACTATGTCACCAAACCAGCGATGGACCGTGCAGAAATACTAGCACCTGGGAAAATCAACGCACCATGGCATTTGCTGTGACAATAAATATCAGAAACAGCTCTGATGTCTGTAGCAGTGGGGGATGTTGGGGGTGTGGGGGGAGCTGAGCCCATAAGAGCACAGAAGGTATTTGGGGGATCTCTGTAACTCCCTCTTCATCTGTATTTTACTTTATTTTATTGTTTGGAGAAAGGATCCGGCTGTGTAGTCTAGGATGGCCTCTAATTCAAGGAGATCTTCCTACCTCAGCCTCCCAAGTGCTGGGATTACAGAATGTGCCATCGCACCTTGCTAACTTCCGTTTAAACTTACAGAAAGCATAAAACTACTCTTTACAAGACTCTTAAAAACCCAAGTTATAATTCATAGCTGAGTGGGTGGCGGCGGTTGCTTCCCAACGCCGGCTGCTGCGCACGTTGTAGTCCTGTGAAGCCATGTCAGGCGACACAGCCACGGAGCAGGCAGCTGAATATGTCCTAGAGAAGGTGAAGAAAGCTGAAAAGAAATTAGAAGAGAATCCATATGACCTTGATGCTTGGAGCATTCTCATTCGAGAGGCACAGGTTTAGTGATATAGGATTACATTTCCTTCTCTATGGGTCCAATCACACTACTTGGTTATGCAGTAAATGATATTTTCATAATCCTAAAAAAAACCACCCAAGTTATAGTACAAATATATTATGATCCCATTAAATATCCTCTTTGAGAACCAGGGATATAGCTCAGTAGCATAGTGTCTACCTGGCAGGCTCAAGTTCCTGAGTTTGATTCCCAGTACCCTCCCCCCAAAAAATCCAGTATGCTAATGTGTATAATATATTTTCATTCCATAAGGTTTATGAATAGCATTGTTTGAATTGTAATAAAGACATAATTCTTTTATAATGTAAAAAAACAATAAAGGATTTAAAAACAAAGTAGAAACAGGTGATTTTAAAATAATGAAGATGGGGGCCAGGGAGATAGCTCAGTGGAATAAGTGCTTGCCTGGCAAGTGCAAGGTCCTGAATTCAATCCCCACTACCACAAAAAAATAAAATAATGAAGATACCATTTATCTATTTTTTTACTTTTATTTTATTTATTTATTGTGGTACTGGGGATTGAACTCAGGACTGTGTCCTTGCCAGGCAAGCACTTATTCTACTGAGCTATTTCCCTAGCCCTTTATTTATTTATTTATTTACTTATTGATAGTGGATTTTGTATCTTATTTTAAAAATCTTCACCTAAAGCAGAGTTGGAAAGTTTCCCTTTGTTTTCTGCTAGACTTTCCCAAGGTTTGGCTTTTCTGTTGAGGTCTGTGATTACTGAGCAAGTTATAGGCTAAAGCCAGAACCCTTCTTCCTCGATATTTAATCTTGGGCACCATACATTTAAGCAACAGTACTGTCTTCCCCATTGAGTTGGTTTGGCACTTGGTAAGCGTTAGTTCCCCCTTCTTCTGTGCTTATCCTGACCTCAGGGGTGCACTGTCTTCCTTGCTGTGGCTTTGTGGAAGATCCTGGCAAGGCACAGGATCTTCACTTAGGAAGCTGAGGCAGGAAGATCGCAGTGAGTTCGAGGCCAGCCTGGGCTACATAGTGAGTTCAAGGCCAGCCTAAAGATATGGTGAGACCCTATCTAAAAATAAATAAAAATTAAAAAATCAATAAAAGTTTTTTTAAAAGATCCTGAAATCCGACCTTCCAATACTGTGTGATCTGACCAGCTCTTCTTTTTCCATATTGTTTTGGTTCTTCTAGGTCCTTTTCCTCTCTAAATACATTGTAAGATATATTTGCCAATTTCTGCTCTTCATAAGGCCTGGACACTTTCTATGAGGCTTGTGGGGAGTATGCAGAGCTGTTGGAGGGTCGCTGTGACCTTAACATAGTGGGTTTTCCTGGGCATGACATAGTTACATCTCCCCACTTATGGCCTTTCTAATTTCTTCATTTTTACAGTTTCAAGTGTATAAACCTCACATGTCACATGCTAAATTTCTTCGTATTTTATTTTCGATGATGTTGTCAAATGAGTCATTTTAAAATTCCTTTTTCTTTTTCTTTTTTTCTTTTTTTCTTTTTTTTTTGCAGAACCGGGGATTGAAATCAGACCCTTGTGCTTGCTAGGGAAGCACTTATTCCACTGAGCCATCTCCCTGGCCCCGTAAAATTCCTTTTTCTAACTGTTCTTTGCCAGCATATAAAAATATAACACCTTTTGTAAATTGACTTTTAACATGAAAACTCCTTGTGTTCACTCCTGGCTTCTGGCTCTGACTCTTGCCCTCCCTGGGGTTCATGCACACTCGCATCTCACGGGCCAGGGGGACAGGTTTATAAATCTCTTTCCTATCTTTCCACCATTCACTTCCCCTTCCAGCCATATCATATCAGTGAGGATCTTGCAACAGATGCGGTGGGGCATGGTGAAAGCAGACTCCTGCTCTGATCTGATCCTCATTAGCTGGAGTCTGTCACCAGTGAGTGGATGCCGCCTGGCCTTCTTGTCCACATCATCGCTCAAGCCATGCTTCTGTTCCTGCTTTGCTGAGAGTTTTCACTGTGGCTCAGTGTTAAATCTTGTCAGTTTTCTCTGTGCCTTTGAAAATGATCGCATAGTTCTCCTCCTATCCTGCCAATATGCAATGAATTACACTGGCTGGTATTGGATATTAAACCAACTTTGCATTCTTGGGATAAGCTCCACCTGATAAAAGTGTTACCCTTTTGATATATCAGTGCATTCAGTAGAATTTTATTAAACATTTATTTTTGTTGAGACAGGGTCTTGCTATATAATGGGCTGGCCACCAATTTGTAGCAACCCATCCACCCAGCCTCCCAACTGCCATACCTGACCTTTAGAGACTTTTGAATCTGTGCTCCTGGGCACTGTTGGTCCCACGTTCTCTTCCCGTGATGCTATGGTCTGCGTTGGGCAGCAGTGTAATATTTGCTTCACAGATTTAGTTTAAAACCAGTCTTTCCTCATCTGCCTTTTTTTTTTCTTCTGTATTTTAAACAGGGGAGCTCCAGTGGCACAATCGGGTAGCGTGTGGTACTTATACTGCATTTAAGACAGGATCTACAGGGTCTCACTACACAACAAAACTTTATCTTATTCTATTTTATTTTATTCAGTGCAGGGTCTACAGGGTCTCACTATACAGATCAGACTCATAGTGATCCTCCTGTTTTCAGCTTCCCAAGCGCTGGAATTACAAGCTACAGGTATGCACTGTCACACCCAGTCTCCATCGCCATCTCAACATGCCCACGGGGCAGAGCCAGCATGGCAGGCTGGGGATAGAACCTCCAACCCCTGTGTCTGCCTAAGCAGGCACTTTAATCTGCTGAGCTATCTGCCTGGCCCTCCTCATCTGTTTTATAAAATAGTCCATGTAGAATTGATTTTTTTCTTAATTTTTTTTTCATAGAAAGTTTTGAATAACAGATTTATTTTCTTTAGTTGATAAAGAACTCTTCAAAATTTCTAATTCAAAGGCTGGGGATATAGCTTAGCAGGACAGCACCTGCCTGGCAACCACAAGTTCCTGAGTTCAATTCCCAGTAACAAAAAAGAAAAGAAAATACCAACAAAATTTCTAGTTTTTGTGGGGTAAGTTCTGGTAAGTTTTGTTTTGTCCCTTTTTTCTACACTGTCAATTTTTATGTTATTTTTTATGTGGTTTTTTTTTTTTTTTTTTTTT
>NW_004524830.1:462706-463241 GCF_000260255.1 Octodon degus | reverse complement strand
GGACTGAAACCTCCACAAACAGTGACCTAATTAAATCTTTCCTTCCTTAACTTTGGTGGTCAGGTATTTTGTCCCAGCAGTGAAAGAAAAGTAACAAAGATAGTTTCATTAATCACTGATTTTTTTTTTCTTTCTGTCTTTCTTTCTTTCTTTCTTTCTTTCTTTCTTTCTTTCTTTCTTTCTCTTTTCTTTCTTTCTTTATTTGAAGCAGGGTCTCATTCCAGAGACCAGGCTGGCTCTGAACTCACAGTGATCCTCCTGCCTTAGCCTCCTGAGTGCTAAGATTACAGGTGTATACCACCATACTTATTCTTCTATTTTGTTTTTTATTTTCTTTATTTTTATCCTTCTATTTTCTATTTCTTTGACTTCTGTTCTTTTTATTTCCATTTTTAAGAAATATATTTTGAATTTGCTTCATTCTTTTTCTAATTTCTTCTTATTAAAATTCACAGGGAACAGGCTGGGGAGATAGCTCAGTAGTATAAGGGCCTGCCTGGTAAGTATAAGGTCCAGAGTTCTATCCCTGGTCCCG
>NW_004524830.1:459885-462367 GCF_000260255.1 Octodon degus | reverse complement strand
AGAGAGAGAGAAAAGAAAAAAGAACCGTCTACAACTTAATAGTACAATTCTTCAATAGTACAATTGCCTGATTATTTTTCCCACAGCAGTTTATTTTTTATTAGTGTGTGTTCATAGTGCATACTGATTACATTCTTTGTGAGGTGTGTGTGTGTGTGTGTGTGTAATACATCATCATTCTTTTTTTCCAACTCTCTGTCTCCTCCCCATTGACAGAAGCTCTATTTCCGTTTTTTTTTTTTTCTTTCAGAACTGGGGATTGAACTCAGGCCCTTGCGCTTGCCAGGAAAGCGCTTATTCCACTGAGCCATCTCCCCAGCCCAGCTGTTCAATTCTTTCCTATCTCCTCCTGCTCCCCCTCCATCCCTTGGTCCCCTCCCCTTTGAGAAAGTTCTGCCTCCCTCCTTCCTGTGATCCCTCTTTTGTTTTGCTCTTTATGTATATTCTGGGTTTTTCATGTAAGAGAATACCTGATTATTTTAAATAAACAAGTGACTCCAGCAGGTCTTTCATTAAAAAGGGATGGAAAGGCCAACAGAAGCATGACAAACTGCTTCACATCTCTTGCCATCAAGGAAATGCAAATTAAAGGCCCTGAATATTCATAACATAGCCAGTACTGGAGATGAGGTGCAGTGAGTGGAGTTTTTGTCTCTTGCTAGTACGAGTACAAAATGGTATGGCTAGTTTGAAAAACAGGTATGGTGGTTCCCACCTGTAATTCCAGCACTTGGGAGGCCGAGGCAGGAGGATCGTTAGGAATTTGAGGCCAGCCTGGGCTACATAGTGAGACTCTGTATCCAAACAAACAAACCAACCAGCAAACCATGATCTACACATTCCCAAACAAACCCAGTCCTATTTATACACATGTGAAATGAAAATGTGTCCACATGAAGACTTGGAAGAACTCATAGCAGCATTATTCATGCTAGTCCCCCAACTGGAAATAACCCCTAGACTCATCTGTTGGTGAAGGGAATAAGCAAAGCAGGACATACCTGTACTATGGAACATTACTCAGTCATGGAAAAGAATGGAAGGTAATCCACATAACGATGTAGATTAAACTCAAAAATATTAGGCTGAGGACTCAAAGTCAGACACCAAAGTTCATATACCATATGGTTTCATTTATGTGAAACTCTAGAAGTGTGAACATTCAGTGACAGAAAACAGCAGTGGCCACTGGGCAAGGAGTTATTGGTTGCATAAGATATAGAGAAATTGGGGGGGTGGAGTTGTTGTCCTTGATTATAGTGGAAGCTACACGACCATACTGGGTTAGCCAAATTCATCAATTAGTGCTTCTAAGATGAAAGAATTATAAGTAATTGATACATCAATTTAAAAAGCTCCTTGGAAAATATTTTAAATGTTCTGATATGAGTAAACGTGTTCAGTACCCTAGTAAAAGTCTTAATTATTAAGGATTCAACAATATAAAAAGTACAAGAGATCTGGCGACTTCTAATAGCCACACCAAGTGTGTGACTTCATACGCCACAGGCAAAGGGAGGTGGAAGGGAGGAATGACCGTGGCTGAGATCAGAAATCAGTCGAGTACCCGATCAGTTGGCCAATCCAGGAGCAGAGATGGCCAATGGCAGCACATTCTACACCAGTGCTGTGGCTGACGCGTCCACAACAAACTACTGCACCTATAACCCAGGAGCCCCTCGCAGTTCTCCCAAGGTGCAGGGGCTCTGGCCTAGCTCACTGTGTGGCTTGTAGGCCTTCTCCCAAAAGGAAGAAATCAATAAAATTGTGATACTATCCAATCTTAAATCCAGTAAAAATAAATATTTTAAGGCCTAATGAAAGGATCTCCCTTTTTTTTTTTTTTTTTTTTTTTCAGAACCAGGGATTGAACTCAGGCCTTGCACTTGCCAGGGAAACACTTATTCTACTGAGCCATCTCTCTTTCTTTCTTTTTTTGTATATCAGGGAATGGAATGAGTGGCCCACCAGGATAGGCAAGCTCTCTACCATGAGCTACGTCCACAGCCCCTCCTTTCTTTCTAATATTTCAGTTTTTCAATCTGTTTCATTCCCTTGAAGCACAGCATATTTTGTGGGGCTTCGGGGGCGGAGGTTAGTAAGCTGGAGAGGAAATGCTGGCCCTGGCCCTCGCCTTCCCCAGGCACTGGAACCAGTGCCCACAGGGCTGAGCCCCAGCGTGACTCAACCGGGGGCTAGAAACGAGTCCTCTTGGCTGGCACAAGGGGCTTTTTCTTTCTTTTCTTGGGTCAGGTTTTCACTATGTAGTTCAGGTTGGCCTTGAAATTACTATATAGCCCAGGCTGGCCTCGAACTCATGGTGATCCTCCTGCTTCAGCCTTCTGAGTGCTGGGATTACAGGCAGGGTCACCACACCCAGGTGGCCCAAGGGGCTTTGCAGAGGGTCCCTGTTTAAGGATCCCAAGGTGTAGGAGTAGCCTACATCTCTAGGAGTAGCCAGCCCTGATGTCGTCATGAAGAG
>NW_004524830.1:450107-459474 GCF_000260255.1 Octodon degus | reverse complement strand
TGTGCAAGGCTTGGTCCCAGCCCCTGGTACCATTGGAAGTGGGGCTTATAGGAGGCAAGGCCTGTGGGAGGAGGCGATATCACCACAGAAATGTCCCTCTGGGAACCATGGGACACCAGTGTCTTCTGTCACGAGGCAAGCAGCCTCCTCAGCCATACACCAGCCACACCACAGGGCTCAGCCTTCCCACAGGCCCAGAGGCACTGGGCCAGGTAACCATGGGCTGCAGCCAGAAAGTCAGACACAACAAAACTCCTCCTGACAGCAGATTGTTTCAGATGTTCAGTCATAGTCGCTGCCATGGGGTGGCTTTTACCCACAGCAGGGATGGATACAGCAGGGATGGAGCCTTGCAGGGCCGCCTGTACTCCGTGCTGAGACCGTCTGAGCCAAAGGCCACTGCGGCTCCAGAGTGCGATGGGGTGGAGCCAGCCCACCCCTCTCCCCTCAGCAAAACCCACGGAGCCCATGCCACCAGGGTCGCAACATGGATCCAGGCCAGGTCCACAGCCCCCCAGGAAGCTCCTGTCCTCTCCCTAGCACCACCTTGCCAAATCCTGCCCTGCGAGTCAACCTGCCCCACCATGAGACATCTGTCCCCAGTCCTCAGCAGCACACAGCCCACATCCCTGACGACCCATCTGTTCCTGTGGGCTCTAGATGGTCCAGGCATCTGCAGGGCGAAAGGACCAGCTGAGGGGCCCCGGGGGAGCCTGGGGGGGCTGGGCTGCAGGAGCAGAAGTAAAGAATCAGCCACTCTCCTGTGCACCTTTCGTGGAACATTACACTTAATCCCCACAATAGCTGGGATTTTTTTTCTTTGTACCAGGAATTGAACTCAGGACCAGGCAGACACTCCGCCACTGAGCTATATTCCCAACCCTCTCCCACAATAGCTTTTGAGTCAGGCACTGTTTTATGTACATTCTGCAGATGGAGAAATCGAGGCATAATGAGGTTTCAGGAATTTGCCCATAAAGTCACCCAGCTTTGAAGAAGAGTCACAGGTGAACCTTGGTACAAAGAAAGTGTCACAGCCATGACACTGCACACCCCTCCCAGGCCTGACCACAGGCATGAACACCTGCCACCTCTGTGACAGCTCAGCAGGAGGCAGCAGCCAGGAACAGAGTCAATGGGAACCAAATCACATAGCATCCAGGGACCAGACAGCCAGCCTACCGGAGCCAGGAATAGAAGCTCAGGCTTGAGTCCTGGTTTTGCCTTTCACACTCAGTGAGACCTCAGCCAAAGCATTCCGCCAGGGGCTGCCTCGGTTGCCGCATTGGTAATGGTAGCTTTGTGTCCACTTGACCAGGTGCAGTCTCAGATTTCAGAAACAAATCTGAGTTGTCATGAAGGTGACTGAAGAATCCTTAATTGGCTGGTGGGGATAGTGCTGAATACCTTGTAATCGCAGCACTTGGGAGGCTGAGGCAGGAGGATCCTGTGAGCGTGAGGCCAGCCTGGGCTATATAGTGAGATCTGTTTCCAAAAAAGCAATCAATAAATCAGTAAACAAACAAACCAGACCTGGTAGGAGTGGAGCCCTAGGCAACTGTGCATTGTAACACACACGTGGGACTGCCTTGGTGGCCAGGTTCTGCCCAGATAGCAAAGCCAGGGCTGTGTACCCCCAGCAGAATGCTCAGATCCTCCAAGCCACCAGTGACAGCCTCATCCGCATGCCTGGGGAGAAGCCAAGGAGGCAAATGCCTCCAGTCCTTCACTGCAGGATCACATAGGACACGCAGTGTCTCAGCTGAGTGTCACCTCTTCACGAAGATTTGCCTGGCCACTGTCCCCAAGCACAGCCTCTGGCTGGTGACAGAAGCCGCTTGGTCAGTGAAAAGCCCCAAACCTACACAAAAGCAGAGGGCACGCAGGGATCTCTGGTGCCCTGTGACAGAACAGCATCCTCCCGACAGAGGGCCACACCCTGACCCAGGATCTGGGGACCTGCCACTCCACATACGAGGGGGTGTGGATGGGACCACAGGAGGACTGAAGGGAGGACCTGGGGATGGGAGAACCCAGGGCCTGTGGGGAGGCAACATCATCACGTGAAGGCTTAGAAGTGGGAAATCTTCCTGGCTCCAAAGGGCTCATGCGTGAGGAGCAGACCTGAGGAAGGGAGGGTATGGGGCCGCTGGGAGCTGAAGAAGCCCGAAGCTGCTTCTCCCCCCGACACCTGATGGGCCTGCACAATGGGCAGCTGAGAGGTGGCACAGGTGGTGCTCCACACCCCAGAGCAACCTTGCCCGAAGTCTCTTTCCCTCTGGCCCTCTAATTCTCTGCTTCCTGGCCATCATGAGGTGAGCAGCCTTCTTCCACCAGGTCCTTCTGCCACATCTCTGCAATGTCTCTGTCACCAAAGCAATGGAACCCGGAGCCAGGTCAAACCCACACTTCTTTAAGTCATCCTCAGGCCTCTTGACAATAATGAACAGCTAACACAGCAGCTTTTTCCACCCCTGTGACAAACACCAAGGGTGTGTTCCTACAGAAGCAGATCTGTCCCAGCTCAGGTTTCAGAGGTGTCATATGGTGGCCGCTGGCCCTTGCCATGTCCCCGTGGTGGCCTGGTTTGTCACGGCAGGGGCTTGAGGGGAGGAGACCAGTGGGGTTGCGTATCCTAAATGCGTCTGTTTGCCTCCACCTCTGTCGGGCCCTCTATGCCCCAGCACCCCAGCTCCCACAGTGGGGACCCTGAGGAAAGGACTCCCTAAAGCATCAAAATCAGCATCTTGGGAGGGAACAGGATGAAGGACCAGGCGGAGGGTGTTAGGCCACACCATGGTTATGGCAGAGCTTGGCCACCCCCAAAGACCTCAGGGGTGGCTCAAAGGGGTCCCAGGTTGGTGTGGGGCTCTGACCTTGGGTGCGGTCAGCTCGGGGGGAGACCCCTGCTGGGGCCATCCGCAGCTGCATTCCCAGCACAGGGGATGCCGCAGGGCCTGGGGGTCTGGGGTGACTGTCAGTGTGTGCTACACTCTCTGATCTGCCCACAGCAAATGCACCAGTGTCCCAGGCCTTCCTCCATGGCTGGCTCCACTCTCCTAGAGCCTCCTGAGGTGTGCTTTGAGGAAACCACAGTCACCTGGTTTATCCCCCAAACTGTGCATTAACTGTTGACAAGTGCCTCTGGAGATAGCCAAGTCTTATGCCCACCTGCCACCATCTATAGCAGTCCTGGGTGAGATGACCCCTCTCTTCCTGTGTCGACTGACAGGCCCCCACTAACCTCCTCAGATGGCTGCGGCCTGCATCTTCCTTCTCAGTATCCTTCACCTCCTCAGGGCTCTGGGTGTCACCACATGTGCCTAGGAGCTGCCTCCTGGCACTCACCCTTCATGAGATTCAGTTCTGAATGACAGGGGCTCCCTCTAATGGATCTGGGGAGAGACCTCCACACGGGCTCAAGAGCAGCTCCTGGCAATGGTGGCAGCTCCTCCGAAGGCCCCACCTACCCTGTTTGGTCTGTGAACTTCCCGTCCCCCCTGGGAGAGAAGGACCTGGGACCCTGGTGCCTCCTCTTCCCACCAGGGACTGTGTGCCTGGGATGGACAGGCCGCTGCCAGGCGCTGTCGGTTGCCCCCTCACTCTCAGACTTCCTCCGGCTCTGCGGGAGGCCCAGCCGTGCCAGCCAACACGTGTGGCACATCAGTCTGGGTTGCAAAACATATCCGGCATGGCAGTTGGTGAAAAGTTATGCAATCGCCACCAACTTACGGAAACCACCACGACATGGTCCCAGGCAGGAGAAGCGCCTGGCTTTGCCACCCTTGCCAAGGCTTATGCAGTGTGTCAGAGACCTGAAGGTGGCACAGGCCACTGTGGGGTGTCAAGAACCAGGACACATCTGCTCTGCAGTTGTTTGAGAGCATGCAACTCATGACGCCCCCAGAAAGTCGGCATTCTTTCCTTTGAGGGTCCCCTTCATATGCTGTAACCCCCAGCAGCCATCAACCCCATAGGCCCCAAGCTTCTCTGTATGAGATCAGCCTTGGCTTGGGGACAGGGACAACCAGTGAGAGGCTGGAGAGCCCAGGCCAAGGCAGCTTAGCCCAGAGAAGGAAGATCTGGGGTCTAGTCCCACTCCCTAAGGTTCCACAGGGCTATCCCAGGCAGGTAGCATTCAGGGACACAGGCAACAAAGATAAGGCTGTGGCAATGTCCCACAGGGCAGAGTGCCGCTCCCCATCAGACCATCCTGCCATCAGAGAGCTCTGGGAATAGCAGGGGAATTTCTTACCACAGAAGGAGCCCAAAGGTCACCTGGGCCCCTGTCCTGGAAGGGCCACTCACCTGCCATGGGTGCATCATCTTCTATTCCTGAGCAGGTGCTCAGCAGTGTGTGGGAGGGATTCTACAACTTAAACAGGACAGCAAGCGAGTGCAGCCCCCCGAATTCCTCCTGCACCTCTGAACCCCTCCACGACTGACCAGGAGGGTCAAGTTCAGTCCTCTGGAGCTGAGGCCCAGCTCTGTTCACTCTTACCCATGTGGCTGGGTTGGGACTTTCCCTTCACTAGCCCTGGTTTGTCCTCTATGGATGACAAGAATGGACAGGAGAGCCCAGGTACAGGCTTAGTGCTCAAGAACAGAAAGCCACTGGGTGTGATGGTGCAAGCCTGAAATCCTGGCACTTTGGGAGGCTGAGGCAGGAGGACGGCAAATTCAAGCCCAGCCTGAGCAACTTAGTGACTTAGAGAGACTCAGACTCAGAATAAAAAAGGAAGAGAGAGAGAGAGAGAGAGAGAGAGAGAGAGAGAGAGAGAGAAGGAAGGAAGGGAAAGGAAGAAGCATTTAGTTTGATTTGCAACCCACTGCAAGCTGCTACCATCCCAGGCTACAGCCTCATACTCGGAGCTCGTGGTCCCTGGGAACGCGACCTTCTTCATCTTCTCTGGTGCTCAAGGTGGGCATGATGAGCACTGGCTGAGGGGTTCTGGTAACCATTATGTTTCATGGGGGGCTCTACACCTTGCTTTTGCACCTGGTAATCAACCTGAGGCCCCCGTGCATGCTGGGATACACAGGTCTCTTCCATCCTCTTTGAGGCTGTGCTGCTCAGTGAGTGCCACCATGTCTACCTCTTCCTCTGCGGGTGGCGCGAGGTTTTTTCTATGGCCTCACTGTGCCAATGCCAGGAGTCTCCACTGCCTTCCAGGGTGGGGCTTCACAGGCTGCTCAAGAGACTTCCCAGAGACCCAGGGTCCCCATCACACAGGACAGGCAATCACGTTGCAAAATAGATGCAGGCAGGTGGACAGTCCTTAATAAATAAGGCCACAGGAAATCTCCAGCCGTATACTATATGTTTTTCAGTGTTTAGATTGTCTTTATAAAACTGCAGAGGAAGGGTTAGGGTGGGGCTCAGTGGTGAGCGCTTGCCTAGCATGCACAAGACCCTGGCTTCCATCCGCAGCGCTGAAAGATAAACAGACGAACCAATAAAATTGCAGAAAGAATGAATGCTCTCTGTACATAAAAAATAGACACTCTTGTGTTGTCTTACAAGTGCAAGTTCCTCCCCTGCCTCTCCCATCCCCTTCCAGGTGTGAGCAGCTGGCACGTGCACTTCCAGACTGTGGGCTTTGCAATTACAAAGGTCCAAGTAAATGCAGACCTTTGCCCTTGTAACTGATATACAGATAAGGGTTTTTTTTTTAAAATAAAAAAAAACCTTGATTTTTACTTTCCTAGCATATCTTGGATGTTGTTTTGTATCAGCATATTCATGTCTGGGTCTCCTCTTTTATTTATTTTTTGTAGAGAGGGGTCTTCACTTTTAATAGTTGCATAGAATGTTATTGTAAGAGATGTCATAGGAAACTTGCTGTCTTCCTTCGTGGACATGTGGGTTGTTCTCCATCTCTTGCTGTCATATATAAGCTTTCAGTGAGTAGTCTCAAATTCACATCTTGTATGCTTTGAAAATACACTGGCCTAACACAAATAAAACTAGTCCTAGAAGCACTGAAAGTCACGTGTTAGAAGATAGGAATTTATTACCCCAGGGGTAGGGATACAAGGTGGGCTTCTGGGGTGGGAGCTGGGAATGCACTGGGTCTTGACTTTTGTAATAGTTACAGGGATTTGTACAGGTAGCGAAAATTCACCCGAATGTGCGCTGGGGGCTGGGATGTCCCTCAGGGTACAGCCTTCGCCTAGCACACGTGAGGCCCCGAGTTGCTTCCCTACCACTGAAAGGAGGAGGAGGTGCATTGGCAAGCTAGCCGTGCACTTCTCTCTGTATGTCCAATACTATAACTTAGCATTTTACCATAAATTTTACTTTCTTAGGAAAGGTGAGATATGATTAAAGTTCTATAACAAGGTAAATTCTGGCTGGTGCAAAATGTATATGCTGAACAGTTAAATAATTTGCTCACGGGTATGAGGCAAACAGTTGGAGCAGACATAGGAAGAGATGGGAGTGAGTTTATCCAGGAGTTGAATAGGTCCAGGGAGTTGAGAAGACTTTCTGAGGAAATGACATTTCAGCTGAAACTGGAAGCACTATGAAGCCTGCTCTGTATTTTTTTTCTTGGTTTTCAATCACATCCTGTATTCTTGTCTGCCTGGTGATTCATAATTTGTTAGCATAGTGTAAAAGCATACATATTATTTTTCCTCTGCAAGGACTTAAATGGCACTAGGAACATTACCAGTCCTACGTCATCTTAATCAAACCAGGGAGATGATTTGAAACTAGCTGTCAGTTCCTGTGAAGGATAGCTTACTTCTGGTTTGTTCTTTTTTTTTTCTTTTTCTTTTTCTTTCTTTTTCTTTTT
The DNA here is from genome assembly GCF_000260255.1 of Octodon degus. Lineage (NCBI taxonomy): Eukaryota > Metazoa > Chordata > Mammalia > Rodentia > Octodontidae > Octodon > Octodon degus. The sequence continues at coordinate 452,674 of NW_004524830.1, read as the reverse complement.
CTTTTTATTTTAGGGAAGGGTCTACAGGGTGCTCAGGGTCTCACTACTAGTTTGGACTTGTAGTGATCTGCCTGTTTACAGCCTCCCAAGAGTTGGGATTACAGGTGTGCACCACTACGCCCAGTCTCAAAATTGTACTTGTTTTATTTTATTTTATTTATTTTTTGTGTGTCTGGCTCAGCCCACCCTGGGAGCAAGGCTGGAGCAGCATGTAGTGCCAGGGATCCAACCACAGTCCCTAGGCTTGCCTAAACTTGCCTAAGCAGGGGCTTTAGACTGCTGAGCTATCCCACCAGCCCTGGTTTGTTCTTGCTTGGATTCTGTTTTTGCTCTTCAAGGTGAGTCTTGTATGTTCCCCAGGCCAGTCTCAAACTGCTGAGGTCAACTGGTTCTCCTGCCTCAGCTGACCAAGCAGCTGGGACCATGGACATGCATCACTTCCTGGTTTTGTTTGATTTTTAATAACAGGTCTATTGAGGTTTAATTCATACATCATATAATTCTCTCATTCAAAGTGTGAAATTCAGTGTTTAGTATATTTTCACATATCTGCAAATGTGACTATACTCAACTTTAGAATATTTTCATAGATCAAAAAGACCCTGTATCAGTTGAACAAAGCTGCTCATTGGCAAAAGTCATAACTCAGGCCAAACCCTCAAACCCACTGCAAACTCTAACACTCCAAGCCCTCAGCACCAGTTCGCTTGGGGCTGTGAACTCTCCTCACTGACCCACTCCCACTCTATGGAATGGATCTGGTCTTTTTTCTTTCAAATAAATCACTGGTTCTACTGAAAAAATAAAACAGACTCCATTGTTTTTTTTTTTACTGTGACTCCTCTTAACAGTGTCATCTCTGTATCTCTTGTCTCCACACAACCACTAGCCTATCATTTGTCTCCATAGTTTTGCTTATTCTGGACACTCCATATAAAGGGAATCCCATTATACGAGCCCTTTGGTGGCTGGCTTCTCTCCCTGAGCATGTTTTCAAGGTTCCTCCAAGTTGGAGCGTGCGTCAAACTTCATTCTCCTGTATGAGTGAGTAACATTCTCTTGTAGGCATATACTTCACTTTGCTAGTCCACTCACTAGTTGAGTTGCTCAATAATAGCCAAATAGCACAGGACATATCTATCAAAAGACTTACATAGACATTTCTCCAAAGAAGAGGGAGCTTGCGGGTTAGCTTTGGGGCTTGCAGGTTAGCTCAGTTGTTTAAGTACCTGCTTGGGCAACCCCAGTCAGTCAGGCATAGAAGACCGCAGTTCGATTCCCCAGACCCAGCCTTAAAGCAGCCTGAGCCAGTCTGAGCCAGCCAAAATAACAAAATCCTTCCCAAAAAAGAGATTCCACAATAAACACACAGGAAGATATTCAGCACCCTTAGTCTTCGTGGAAATGCAAGTTAAAACCAGGAGATACAATACTGTTTTCTGTCTGGTACTGTACAACTGTTTTCAACACCTATTGGCATTGCCATCAGCATTTCTCTAAGCATTTCTGTGAACACGTTTTTGGTTCCCTTGGGTAGGTATCTAAGAGCAGGTTTGCAGAATCAGAAACAGAATCACCTGTGCTTACCCATTTAAAGAACTGCCAGTCTGTTTTCCAGAAAGCTCACCCTATGGCACATTCCCAACTGCCGTGTATGAGGCTGCCAGTTTTCTCCTCTCTTCACCAACACTTATTTTTACCCTCTTATTTTAACCATCCGACCAGATAAAAAACAGTCCTGGTTTTAACTTACATTTCCATGAAGACTAAAGATGCTGAATATCTTCCTGTGTGTTTATTGTCTATTGGCATCTCTTCTTTGGGGAAATATCTATGTAAGCCTTTTGATAGATATGCTTGTGCTATTTGTCTACTATTGAGCTGTACAATTTCTTTACATATTCTAAGTACAAGTCCTTAATCAGAGACATGATCCTGTGAGTTGCTGCGCCACTTTGTTGATGATTTCCTTGAAACACTAGTGCTTTTAATTTTGAAGAGATTTTATTTCTCTGTGTTTTTATTGGTTGTTCATGTTTAGGTGTCACACCTGAGAACCTATTGTCCAACTCAAGATCTTTCTTGTAAAAAAAAAAAAAAGTCTTTCTTGTTTACCCCTACATTCTTCTAATAATTTTCTAGTTCTGAGTTTTATACTTAGATCTTTGATTCATTTGAGTTAATTTTATATGATGGAAAGTGTTATGGTTTGCATATAGGTGTCCCCCCAAAGCCTCAAGCAGTCATGGGGCTGGGACAGCTTCTGGAGTTGGAGATTGAAGTTAGCTGCTAGAACTGCTGCTGCTCCTTTTGCTCTCTTGCTCTTTGTCACTGCCATGAAAGGTTGCTCTCTGCCATGGGCCACCCTGCCTTGGAGCCAGGTGAGTATGGACCGAACCCTCCAGTAACTGTGAGCTGAATGAGCCTTTCCTTCCTTATTTTGAGTGTCAGGTATTTGTCCCAGCAACGAGAGAAGAGTAACTGAGACAGAAGGTGAGGGTCTGTGGTGGACTGACTAATGGTCTACTTGTAGCACTCAGTTGAACTGAGTCAGTGTGGTGCTGGGC
>NW_004524830.1:444410-448572 GCF_000260255.1 Octodon degus | reverse complement strand
AGCTGATTCCAGCAGAACTGTTGACTCTGTAGCATTCGAGGGAAAGGTGTCACTGTTTTGTTTCGCTGCTGTTGCTGTTGTTGTGGAGGCAAGATCTCATTATCAGGTTGAGGCTGGACTTGAACTCACGATATATCTCACGCTGATGAATTCACCATTATCCTCCTGCCTCAGCCTCCCAAGTGCTGGGATCATAGGCATGCACCACTATGCCTAGCATGTCATCTCAAAAACATTGTTTTCACACCAGTGAACATGGAATGGCTTTCTGTTTATTTCAATTTCCTTTAGTTTCTTTTTTTTCCTTTTTTTTTTTTTTTTTTTTTTTTTTATTTGGTTTTTTTTGTATTTTAGGGAGGGGTCTACAAGGTGTTCAGGGTCTCACTACTAGATTGGACTCATAGTGATCTGCCTGTTTACAGCCCTCCAAGAGCTGGGTTTACAGGCGTGTGCCACCATGCCCAGTCTCAGTTGCTGACTCAGCAAGCCCTGGAGGCGAGGTTGACATCCTTTAGTTTCTTTCAGCAATGTTGTATAATTTTCAGGGAATATCTTTTATTAAAGTTATTGCCGCTGGGGAGATAGCTCAGTAGAATAAGAGCCTGCCTGGTGGGGCTGGTGAGATGGCTCAGTGGTCTAAAGCACCTACTTAGAACAAGCTCAGCAAAGCACAAGGACCGCGGTTCAATCCCCCAGCACCACATGCCAGCCAGCCCCGCCCCCTGGTGGGCTGAGCTGGCCACACACACATACACATACATACATACATACATACATACATTAAAAAAAGAGCCTGCCTGGCAAGCACAAGGGCCTGAGTTCAATCTCCGGTATGGCAAATAAATAAATAAAAAAAAATAAAGTTATTGCTAAGGTTTTTTTTTTTTTTTTTTTGGTGACTTGGAAGTTGAATTATTTTCTTTATATTCAAATTGTTTATTGGAAAAGTATAGAAGTATGACTGATTTTTGTATATTGATCTTGTATCTTAAAACCTTGCTTAATTCATTTATTAGCTCTAATAACTTTTAAAAATTAAGTTTACTGATGCAATCTAAATATGCATAGTGATTATATTTATCATAGGGAATTTGTGCTTGTACATGATATATCTTAGTTCTCTAATAATTTCTTAGTGATTTCCTCAAGATTTTCTGTATATAATATCACATCATCTGAGATAACTCACTTCTCTCTTTCCAGTCTTGGTGCCTTATATATATTTCAATCAACTAATTGTGTGGCTGTGACATCTGGTATGATGTTGATTAAGAGTGGCAAGAGTGGACATTCTTGACTTTTCCTGATTTGATGTGTGTCTTAGTTATTTTTCTCATTGCTAGATCAAAATACCCAACACCCACAAGTTAAAGGAGGAAAGGTGGAACAAAAACATAAACAAAGGAGGAAAGATTTACTTAGCTCACCGTTCACAGTGGCTTCAGTCCATAGGTGGCAGGTTCCAAGGCAGGACGGCAGGGCAGCGGGGCGTCGCAGAGGAGCAACTGTTCGTGGTGGGCAGAAGGCAACAAAGCAGTGAAGAAGCAAAACAGCAAGCAACAAGCAACCAGCGACAAGTAATGACACAGCGGCCTGCTTCCTGTTCCACAGTGTTTCCAGACTCCCTGTCCTTGTAGCACTCACCCCATGATGCCAGCGTCACACTGCAAGTCAGTGCCAGCATCACACCCTAGTCCCAGCAGCACACACCTGAGCGCCAGCCACCTCTGAAAAGCCCCACCTGGGGCAGCCCGAGGCTTTAGGAGACATCTAGATACAAACCATGACAACAGAGATGTTTTGTTTTTCAGCATCAAGTGTGATGTCACAGTGAATATTTTTTTAAACTGCCCTTTATCAGGGTAAGGAAATTCCTTTCTGTTTATGGTTTTATTTAATTTTTTTTTCTATCATGAAAGTTGTTGGGCTTTTAAAATGCTTTTTTCTGCGTGTACTGAGATGATTGTGTGTGCTTGATCCTTCCTTCTATTCCTATAACATATTCAAATGATTCATTTTCAGATGTTAAACCAAACCTGTATTCTTGGGGATAAAAAAAGGGGATAAATCCCCTTTCAGCGTGATAGATGTATGCATTCCAGGATCTAGTTTGCTAGGATTTGGTTTGGGATTTTTGTATCCATATTCATAAGAAATACTGGTTTGCAGTTTCTTTTCAGATGATGTCTTAAGTTTTGGTTTTAGGGCAGCGCTGGCCTCATAGAAAGGATGAGTTCAGAATTGCTCCCGCCTCCACCATCGCTCTTGCTCTTCCTCCACTTCCTCCTGCTTTTTATTTCTGTGTTTGAAGCTTTCATAACAATAAGTATTAATTATTGAAATGTTTGAGAGACTTCATTGGTGAAGCCATCTGGCTCTCTGTGTGCGTGCGTGCGTGCGTGCGTGCGTGTGTGTGTGTGTGTGGTTGCACACCTAGCCCCTGTGCTGGGCAGGCGCTCTGCGCTACGCCTTCACCCTCCAAACGTCGACTTTGTCTGACGCTAGCACAGCCGACCCAGCCTCCTGAGGGCTGACGTTGGCACGACGCAGATATTCCTCGTTTGATCGCCCGCCTGGTTAAGGACTCTCAGACTTAGTTAGGATCCACCTTGCTTTGCACAGTTCGGTCCTTGTTTATAGATCCTGTGCCTTTTGGGGGTATAGTACACCTTTTTATGGTACTATAATTTTTGCTGATTGTACTGTACAGCAAAGTACTATAGTTTTATATTCTGGTATGCATTAGAGTACCGCACGTAGAAGTTATGCAAGTAAAAGCAAAGTCGCCAGGTTGGCATTTCCTTTGACCGCTTATTTGTCCTAAGCACTGTGGAGCTCACATTGTGTACAGCTCCTCACTTTGTAACCAATTCATTTAACAGCCTAGTCACAGGCATGGAGCTTTGTCATTAAACAAGGAATTCTGCCGATCTTCTTTAGCCTTTTACTTTCAATTTATTTATATCATTGACTTAAAATGTATCACTTTTAGTCAACATACAATTGAATTTTTGATTTTTTTTGGTGTGACAACCTCTAACTTTTTTTTGGTTTTGGTACTGGGAATTGAACTCAGGACCTCGCACTTGCCAGTCAGGTACTTCACTGCTGAGCCATATCCCCAGCCTGTAACTTTTGATTAGATTATTTAATCCATTCATATTCAATGTTATTATTTTTTGAAGGTTTTGCAGTTTATTAAATCCTCTCATGAAAAAAGTCGCAATCCCTGCCGACAGGCTCTGCAGAATCTCTCCTCCTTCGGCTGTTCTCCAATCTCCAGCTCACGTTTTGCCAGCACCAACGTTAGCCTTGGCGATGCTCCTGACTTTCTTCATTCTGTTCTTGCGTTCCTTCACTGCTTTCTCGAGGTCTTTTTCTTCTCATACAGGCCATGTCTTACAAGTCTATGTTTGGGCTCATTTTTCTTCGCATAATCCAGGGAATCATAAATCATGCCAAAGTCAGTCGTCTTGCCACCACCAAAATGGGTTCTGAATCCAAACACAAAAATGACATCTGGCGTGGTCTTGTACGTTTTGGCGAGTTTTTCCCAAATTTCTGTCTTAGGTACTGTTGCTTTCCCAGGGTGAAGGGCATCAAAGACCATTTGTTTCCTTTGAAGAAGCTGGTTGGTCATGAATTTCCAGGTTCTGATAGTTACTGTGTCATTCATGGTGGCAACGGATCCTCAGACAGCCCAAGAGGAAAAGAGGTTCAAAGTTATTATTGATATGAGTAGATTTATATCAGCCATTTAATTTTTCCATCTATCTCCTTTCTACTTTTCTCACCCTCTTTCCTAAGCACTAAATGATTTTTCTAGTGTAGTATTTAAATTTATTTATAATCTTATTACTATATCATTTTTTCTAATACTGGAGACTGATTCTACAATCTTCATAATGAAATATATCCCCAGTCCTGTTTTTATTTTTTAATTTTGAGGCAGGATCTCAGTAAGTTGCTACATTTCTCGGGCTGGGCTCAACCTTGTCATCCTCCTGCCTCAGCCTCAGCCTCCCCAGTCCTGGGATGACAGACACGCACCGCCAGGACTGCATCACGATATCTTTCTGAGGTATTTCACTTTTTTAAAATTTTTGTTTATTTATTTATTTTATTTTAATTTTTTAATAGATTGCAAATTGAAAATAAATTA
>NW_004524830.1:413554-440853 GCF_000260255.1 Octodon degus | reverse complement strand
GTTCCTTCTCTTTGTCATTTTGTATACCGCTGTCTTCTGACCTTTGGTGTAGAGCTTAGATAGAGTTATTACCTTAGCACCAGGTCCGGATCTACGAAGTTCAGATTCCTCCAGGTGGGTGTTGCTTGGATCTGGCTGTGTGCTCCACTTCTTCCTGCTGCAGCCCTTGGAGTTGAACCCTTTTTGTCACTCTGGCAAGATGTTCTGCTCCTGAATCAGCTGGGTGGGTCTTGCCTCTAGCCTCTTTGCTTGGGGGTTCTGCTGAAGGGTTCTGCGCTGGGCCTGCACTCTGGGTCAAATGAGGATCCAGTGGACCCCTGGTCCTCTCACTCACACGCTGGGCCTGCGTTCCGGGTCTATTCAGGATCCGGCAGCCCCGGTCATCTCCTTTCTGAGGTATTTCCTTTGTGGTTGCTACAGGCTTCCCATCATCTTCTGATTTATACTAACTCAGTTCCACTGAGATGTATTCTCATGTAACCTCATTCATGTTCCCCTTTTTGTGGTTTTATTGATGCATCTTCACGAAAGTTACAACCCAGCATCGCACTGTTACACGTGTTACTTTCCATTTCACATCTCTCTCTGACTCTCTACATTTGTTTCTGTGAATTCAAGCTACTAAATAGCTGAGTGCATGTCCTTAGCCTAAATGGTTTCACTGCCAGTTTTGCTGCTGCCTGCCTGGAAAATCCTCTACTGCCCAGGCAGGCGTCATCCCCATCTTGCTTTGGACAATTGGGCGAAGAGCGATGAGGAAAAATACGGATTCATATTTTACTCTCACTTTATATCTTATGTTTAACCCTAAGGACAAAATGTTTTCAATATAATTATTTTATCATCACCTTTATAGGCATTGTTTTTGGTTGGCTTTCTATCTCTGTGAGGATCTTTGTGACTGCGTGGAGTTCCTTCCTTCCAGCCTGAAGAACTTCCACCAGTACTTCCTGTAAGGCTGACCTGCTCAAAGCAGATGTTCTCGGTTTGCTTGCCTGAAGTTGTTTTCATTTCTCCTTCATTTCTGGAAGACAGGTTTGCTGGATGAGGATTCTCCGTAGACAGTTTTCACCTTTGATGATTTAAACATACCCCCGTGACCTCTCGGCCACCTCTGATGAGACTGTAGCTGTTACTCTCTTTATTTATTTCTTTCATTTTGAGAAAGGATCTCACCAAGCTGCTCAGACTGGGCTCCAACTTGCATCCCCCTGCCTCAGCCCCCGAGTAGCTGAGGCCCGCTTAGCTGTCAGTCTTACTGTAGTTCCCTTGTAAGCGTGGTTCGGTCTTCTGCTGCTTCTCAAACCTCCTTTGTTCCCTTGTTAAGCCCCCTGCTTTGAGGTCTTGGATGTGCGCCTTGCGATTATTTCTCTGGGTGCTACTGTGCTGGTGCAATAAGTAGACTCAGATTTTTAAAATACAATTGGGAAGTTCCCAGTCTCGAGTTTATCAACTATCTGTTCCTCAGCTTTCCTCAACCGTCCTCCCATGCGCATGCTATGGTTGTGCTCAAGCTTGGTTTCTTCTTCATCATTTATTGTTTGTTTGTTTAGTTGTACTACTGGGAATTGAACCCAGGGCCTTCTGCAGGCAAAGCCAGTGTTCTGTACTGAAGTGCATCACCAGGCTTTTGTTTGTTTTGTTTTTCCAAAATAATTTATCTTTGAGGGTTTTTTTTTCCTGTTTTATTTTTTGTTTTGCTTTGCTTTGCTTTTTGAAACAGAATCTCACTTTGTAGCCTGGGCTGACCTCAAATTCATTGCGCACCTCCTGCCTCAGCCTCCCTAGGGCCAGGATCACAGGCATCCACCAACTTGCCCGGCTGTACATGTTCCTTCTCTGATGTGATGTTGTTTATCATCACTCCTTTCCTTGCTGCTCCAATCGTGGTTTTCTTTATGTTACAGTTTGTGCCTAGTTATCTCCCCAAACCCTCATGTAGTCACTAGGGTGGCTTTCAGAGTTTGTGATTAATTCATCACCCAGTGCTGGGATTATGGATGTGAGTGCTGCGCCTGCCCTGGGCTGGGTAATCTGCATTACAGTCTAAGGAGGGGAGGGAGGCTTGCTAGCTGCCTCAGCTGCTACTCCTGTCTTTGCTCTTTGCTGCTTTCCACCACCAAGAGCTGCTGCCCTGTGCCATGTGCCGCTCAGCCTTGGGACCAGCTGAGTACAGACTGAAACCTCCACAAACTGTGAGCTAAGTAAACCTCTCCTTCCTTAATTTGGGGTGTTGGGCATTTTGTCCCAGCAATGAGAGAAAAGCAACCGAGACATCTTAGTTCTCAGATATGTTTATAGCAATTACAGCAAAGTTTTTGTTAGGTCAGGGCTGTAGCTCTAACAGCCACTTCCTGTTGCCTATGACCCTGGCTATGTGGGTTCCACTTTCCTGTCTCTTCCCCTATCTCACTATTTTCATTTAAAATTGAACATTTTAGAGACCACACTGTAATGACTGGGTCCTGGTCTCTCCCATCCCCCCAGGGTGGGGTTGGGTTTGCCTGGTTTCATTGAGTAATGAATGAATAACAACAATGAAGCCATCTATCTCTGCTGCCTAGCCTCTGCTATCCCCCAGGGACAGGGACTTAGCAGCCAGAGGGTGCTGACTGTCAGCTCCACTAGCTAGGGTGACATAAAACACCCCAATCCAACTCAGGCCCCTTTGAAGGGGTCAATAAAAACCTTTATCTTACCCCAAATTCATCTGGCCTCTGTCCCCAGCTTCTGGGAAGTCGTCTCTAATCTCCTGGACACTGTGTCTGGTAAACAGCCCTTGCTTTCCCTGAAGACTTGAGTGACATTAGGTGAGGGAGGGTGTGGCCCAGGGGGTCATCCACACCCTGTGGAGGAGACAGCCACCCTGGAGTGACCCTGACCAGCAGAGGGACTTGGGCAAGAGCTTGGGGTCAGCAGCATTCACCTGAGAGGCTGGGGTTAACCCTGTGAGGATGGGACAGTCACCCTGAGAAAGGAGCCCCAACAAAGCCAAGTCCTCTGGTGGGCAGTGCCCCTGCGTGTTGTCGCACAGCGGTGTCACGTGCTGACTCACAGAGCACAGCCAGCCGCACACTGCCCTCCCCTTCCTCTGACCTCATCCCATCTGTCCCTGTCATAAACCGTGGCTTCTCTGTGTCCTGGTGAGTCATCAGGACCCCTGAGCTGCCCTGAGGGAGGGTGGTCCATGGACGTCACGTTCCTTCTGGCTCCAGCTGCCCAGCACCACACAGTTCCCAGGCTCAGGGTTGGAGACAGCCCCTCCCCTCTGTCCTTGTCCCCATTTCTACCCCACACGGCTCCAGTTTCACCAGTTTTGCCTGTGACCCCATCTCACTGTCTGGCTATGCCCAAGACATCCTTGGCCTAACCCTTCACATTTTGACTCAGAGCTGTGGGGGAGCTCACATTTAAGGCCTGCTTCTCACCTCAAAAAGTCTCTGAGCCACACTGGTGCTGGGGTGGGGACAGCACCCTCTGGTTTTCAAATCTGATTGGATGGGGCCCTGGAGGAGACCCAGGCTGGGGTAGGAATCACCTGTCCCATCATGGATGTCCCACCCCATGGGCCTGGGAGGCAGCAGGGACCCTGAATCCTCCCTGGGGTGCCCTCCCTGGGGTGCAAGCAGCTCTGCCCCTCTGTCCATTGTGGGGGAGGGGCGCAGACCATGGCATGGCCTCAGCACTGAGAGCTCAAGCAGAGGACAACCTAAGAATGATTGGCCTTTAGTGGGCACTGGGGAAAGCGAGTCCTGTGACCTTTGCCCTCGGGACAGGTGGGTCTGTGTCACAGCACTGAAGGGGCAGGGAAAGGGGTTGTGGCTAGAATGTCACAGACTATGCCTGAATTTCAGGTTTTCTTGAATAAATATTTTTTCATTTCATGTACACTCTTAGGACCATTTCCAGAGACTTGATTTGATGCTTTCAGACAGTGTCTCTCTATGTAGTCCAGGCTGGCCTTGAACTCACTGTGCAGCCCAGGCTAGCCTTGAAAGTCTGGTGATCCTCCTGCCTCAACCTCCTGAGTACAAGGATTGTAGGTGTGCACCAGTGTAACCAGCTTCCAGAGACTTCTTGTAATAGTTGTTTTAAATATGTTTTTCATGGGCTGGAGTATAGCTCAGTGGTAGGGCGCTTGTCTACCGTACAGGAGGCCCTGGGTAATGTCTCAAGCACCATGAAAATTAATTAAAATAAAAACCATGTTTTGGAGCAGTTCTTGGAGAATGGAGTCCACAGGGCTCCTCATGGTGTCAGGCAGATGTGGAAGCTCAGGTTTGCTCTCCTTTCCAGGAGTGGCTTTTGGGGGGTCTAAACCTGGATCCTTTGTCAAAGCCCCTCTATACTGGTGGCATCCCCCGATTTTCACGTCCCCAGGTCCATGGTGGTGATGGGAACACTATGGTCAGAAGTGCACTGGAGAAGGGCACAGTACCCCTAGGGACAGCTGTCCTCTCCTGTCCCTCTACCCTGCTATTCTTGAATACTCAGTCCAGATCATCTGGTTATTCTCTAAGAGGCAGTTGTTCCCGGAAGGCGCTCTCTGCCCTCAGCACAGGCTGGCAGTGAGACAAACAGGGTGGGGACAGTGGAACTGACAGATGGGGGTGGATCCAAGAGCCCTGGGGAGCTCATGGTCTTGGGGCAGTGCAAGGGTAACAGGATGCAGGGAGATGTGGGCACCTGATGGCTTCATGACTGTCTGCAGGACAGGACAGGGACAGAGGCACAAGATGAGGGGTAGCAGTACCAGCAGTGCTGCACCACAGGTTCTGCTACCCTCACGCCCAGGGGTAGGGTGGGGCCACAGATGGTACAGAGCAAGAACTCAGCCATGGGGCTGAGCGGGATGAGTGGGGAGCTGGCATCGGAGAAGGCACAGCCAGGACACCCTGAGGATCCAGGAGAGAACAACAGATCAAGGCAGGAGACTGGCCATATACCCCAGAGCTGCGGGTGGCCCTGGTAGAGGATGGGGGCTTTCCATAGTTTTGGTGATGGAGCAGAATCAGGTTGTATAGGACGAGGAAGAAAGCAGGGATGGGGTGGGAGCAGCCCCAAAGGTCCTGCCCCCTCTGCTGCCTGCAGAGGCCCTGCAGAGGCCTGTGGTGGCGCAAGTGCTAGAACTCCCCCAGAGCCTCGTTCATCCACGTAGGAAACACCCAACGCCCTCAACCATCCGCTCTGTCTCTGGTCCAACATGACATTTGTGTTGGGTTTTCTGGAAGGTTTTTGTTTTTTGCAATGCTGGGATGGAACCTAGGGCCTTGCACATGCTAAGTAAGTGTCCTCCTACCTCTGAGCTGTTTCCTCAGCCCCTTGGGGTGATTTATTCATTTATTTACTTTATTATGTAGTTATTTTTGTGGCACTAGAGATTGAACCCAGGGCCCTTGAATTGAGTCCCATCTCCAATCTCTTTTAAAATTTTTTGAGACTAGCAGAGATCAGTACACTTACCCAAGCTATCTTGTGTATATACCTATATTTCTGCTGGTCTATTGAAAGTTTTCTCTTCCTTTTAATTTTTTTATAATTTCTGGCCAATTTTACACGCTTATGTCAGGTAATCTAAACAACTAATTTGAAGACAACAGTATGTAATATAGTAGCCTTTGTTGAATTCTTATCCTTTTGTTCAGTGAAATTCTGTATCATTTCTAATGTTCTTTTTTTAACAATTTTTTTTTAATTTTGAGATAAGGTCTGGCTAAATCACAGAGTTATCTGAAGTGGGCTCAGACTCGCAATCCTCCTGCCTCATCCTCCCAGAGTGCCAGGATTATAGGTAGGCACCACCGTGTCTTGCTTTTGTGGTTGATTTCAAATGGAGGTACAAGTTCTCTTAACATTTGTTCACTTTGCCCCTTCCTCTCGAGCTCAGGCAAGTTTTCGTCCATTCTCTCATTTAGCATAGTGGAAACTATGCTATGTCATCCTTAAGGCTATGCCATAAAAGAGCATGCAGCTTCTGTCTTGTGTAACGTTTTTGAATTCATCCCTACTCTGGAGGTCCCTAACTCTTCTCTTCATTACCTTTTGGTATTCCTCCATATGGATACACTACAGTTGTCCTTTCACCAACTGGCAGAAATTGTCTTGTGTTTCAATTGAGTCAATTATGAATAGAGCTTTTGTAACTGTTCTATCCTGTGGTTTTGTGTGGACAAATATTTTTCTGCCGTGGGCACATAACTAGGAATGGGATTTGCCTTTTCTTTGCCTTTCTTTTTATCCTAATACCTGAAATATGGATGTGATATCTGGAGCTCTTGCTGCCATCTTGGGCTATTCAGTGTCAGCAGTGCACTGAATTAGAAGGATCCCAGGTCTCTAACCCTGCAGGAATCCACAGTAGCAATAGATGGCCCACCTTGGGACTTTTCAAGTTGAAGGTGTGAATTTTCATCTTAATTTTTTTTTTTTGAGTCAAGGTTTTACTGTGCAGTTCAGGCTGGTCTTGAGCTCACAGCAACCCTCCTCCTCAGCCCCCCAAGTGCTGGAATTATAGGCCTGAGACACCAGGCCTGGCAATCTTCATTTTTAAGAAAACCACATTATTGTGGGATATTTTTTTTTCTACTTGCAGAAAATCTCATTTTAACTATGTACCACCCAGAAAATTCCTCTTGGGGAGTGGTGGAAGTGTAAATTACCCAGAGTCAGTTTTGGTTGCTGGCAGATGAGCGCCCGGATAGGAAGCAGCCCTGTGTCTTCTCAGACGCGGCATCTCTGCTCTTGGCCCTGAAGCCGCAACAGCCAGCTCATGACCACAAACATGCTGATGACTGGCACCCAGGTGTTTGGTGGCATGTGCGAGCCACTAGCTTAGCCAACTGAAGAAGCGCCTTACCCTCTGGGCTCCACAGGATGGAAGGAAATAAGCACCCTATTGACAAAGTGCTAAGTCACCTGTCACTTGCAATGCGTGGAAACCAACTGACCCCTTCCTCTCAGAGGCCCCTTCACCTAGCATCCAGGACTGCACAGCCAATGTCTCCCACATCTGTGTCCACCCCTCTCCTTTTCCCTGATCATGAACTCCTTTCCTGTATTTGTTTATCTGATGAAATCCTCACAAGGCTCTGCTACAGGACATTTAAAAATCCCCATTTCAGAAGTAGGGAACCCTAGGCCAGGCAAAGTAACGACTTAAGCAATATCCCAACAGGTAAGTGGCAGTACCTCTTCCGGTCCACCCAGACCTGTCACACTCACCCTGAGTACCTGGTCTGGATCTCAACTGCCTTTGTCTTGAACTTCATGCCATGGATACAGGGGTTTTCTCCCCTTGTCCCCTTCTGGAACACACAGTGTGCCTCTGTTCAAACATTGCCATTTCCTGCTAAACCCTTCTCCCATCTCCACCTTCACAAGTCTCTGTCTGAATCCAAGGTGAGCTCCTGCACCTCTCCAAGAGGAAGACAGCAACAGCCTTTCTGGGCCTCAGTGATTGGATTGTGAGGAATCACATGACCTGGATGGACCAATCACAATGAATTCCAGGACTTACGGGAACGTTAGAAGTTATTTTTCCCACAGGTGGCTCAGCAGGCAGGATGAGGGTGCGGTAGGCTTCTGGGGTACCCTGTAAGAAGCCCATATAGAAAAGCATAGCAATGGAGAGTGTTCTTCATGAGGTTGCCTTTGGTGCCTTATACTTCCCAGTCTGTCAGTCATAACCGCTTCATCTTTGTGCAAGCATATGAATTCAATTGTATTGCTTACAATCAAGATCTTGACCAATAAAAGTCCCTAACTTATAGTATCACACCTTTATTCCTTTATTTTTTTCAAAAATCAATATAATGCATTTTTCACTAGCCAAGTGTTGGCTGTGTTCAACTTCACAGCCTGAGGAAGAAGACAGATGTCATCAAAGAAGAAATAAAAGTTAACATGAGACTAAAAAAAGAAGAGTGGAGTATGCTCTAGAGCAGCTGGCCAGTGTCGTGAAAGTGCCCAGGGAACCCACTCTCGATTAGGACAGGACAGGGCCACACCTTGGCTTTGATCCAGGATCTGGCTAGAAATGGCACAACTGTGGATGTGTTTGGAATTCTGATCTCACCCTGACAGCCATGAGAACCTGCTGCTTTGGGATTATGTTTTTAAATGCTCAATTTTTACATCCAGACTTGCTCCAACTACTCTTTTACCTCCTCTCCCACTCAAGGCATTCTGATCATTTGCACACCCAGGTCCTTCCACCTTACTCTTCTGTCAGCTCCTCGGATTTTATCTTTGGCTATACAGTTACCTCCATCTTTGCATTCCAGCCTACTGGAGGAAAGAGGAATCCTGACACAGGTCACGGTCTCCTGGAATCCCATTGGCCTGAATATGATCATGTGATCTTCCTGACTGCAAGGAAGGCTGGGAAATGTAGTCTTATTCTGGGTGGGGCCATGGTTTGAATGTGTGTTTCTGTGCAAAACTCATGTCTTGGAATTGAACCTCAAGGTGAGGTCTTTAGGAAAATAACTAGGTCAAGAGGGCTCCACCCCTGTGAAAGAGATTAGTGACTTTTTAAAAGGTCTAAAGAAAGTAAATTTAGCCCTTTTCACCTTTCACCAAAGGCTCCTAATCTGCTGGTCCTTTCATCATGGACTTCCAGGATCCAGAACTGTAAGAAGTCCCTGACACTGTTTACAAATTCCTCCATCTAAGGCATTTTCTTATAACAGCAGGAATAGACAAAGACAAAGACAATGACAATGACCATGACCATGACCATACTCCAATTTTTTTTTTTTTTTTCCGGAACTGGATTGAACTCAGGCCCTTGTGCTTGCCAGGGAAGTGCTTATTCCACTGAGCCATCTCCCCGGCCCATGTTCCAAATTGAAATTGGGCTAACTTATTACTTTTTAGTACAGTGGTACCTTTTTAGTACAGTGGTATCTCAGTTCATGAACTTAATCTGTTCCATGATTCTGGGAAAGATGGCTAGGTTCATGTTTGTGCAGGAAAGATGCCCATGATTGTGTTTGTCACCAAGAGTAGAGTTTGCAGATAAAAGTAAAATTTTGCCAAATGCTTCTGTTTCTCAACCAAATTGTTAACAAACAAAATTGCTGGTGAATCAAGGCACCATTGTGCTTTTCAAGCCATCCTCCACACACTATACATACATTCATGAGGTGTAAGAACCTAAGGGCTTTCCACTATGACGCACACATCAATATTTGACTCTCTGCTCTTTTTATTCACAGTAATAGCTTCAGGGAAATAAGATGTACACTTTTTCATACTTTTTATGACCAGAAAATGTTGCACTGCATGACCATGTCATGCTTCTCTCTCTTCGTGCCTACTGGTGAACATTCAGGTGTTTATACTGATATCTGACATGGCTTTTCCCCCCACAATACTAAGGATTGGACCCAGAACCTTTTCAGTCAGCTATATCCCCAACCCTTTTTTGAGACAGGATCTTGGTCATTAAGTTGCCTACCTGGGCTCAAACTTGCAATCCTCCTGCCTCAGCCTCCCAGAGAAGCACAGCCATACCCAGCTGATAGCTTTGTTTGTGTGGACATTTTTTCATCCTTTTTGGAAGTTAGGGACCACCTTCTGTTGTTTCCTTGACCCAGTTCACTGCCTCATATGTAATGCTTTAATATCACACTCTGGCTTTTCTCAAAGATCTATCTATGGATTCACTGAGGAGGTATGATCAGGGAGGACATGCTGATGTCTACTGAGCTGTCTCGAGTGTCTGTGTTCAGTTGTCACTGAAGGACCTGGGACAGTCTCATCCATATGTGGCAGGGGCTTGCTGTTGTCCAGAGCTATAAAGTCCCAGGCCACAGTGGCCCTTATTGTCCAGTGGGCTAGCCTGGAATGAACAAACTCTTGTGTGCACAGGTCTTTCAAGCTTAGGCTTGAGTCACTTGCAGCTCCATCATCTAGTGTAAGGCACAAGCCCCAAGCCCAGACCCAAGTGTGGAGAAAGAGATCCTGCCTTGGAAGAGCTGTGTCAAGCATAGGCAGCTTTGCCAGCTATTCAGCGATGCTTTGCAATGTCATCATAGTGCAGATGGCAGTGTCATGGATTGTATCTGAGATGTCTTCAGAGTCTGAAGGCTTAGTCACCAGTGTGTGGTGCTATCAATAGGTGGGGAAACCTTTAGGAGAAGAGCCTGGTGTAAGGAAGTCATGTCAATGGACCACACAATGAAGGGGACACTGGGACCTCACCCTGCTTATACTTTCTGACTACTGTGAGTGAACAGGATCCTCTCCCAGTGTAATGCTCTGAGATGCTGCAGGCTTGAAGGGATGGAGCCAAGTGACCATGGACTGAATCTCTGGAACCATGAGCCAGATTAAACCTTTTCCTTATAAATTGATTGTCTCATCTCAGGTATTTTATCACAGCAACAGAACACTGAAGAACACACATGTGACACAAGCTTTCGAAGTCCATGTTCCCCATAGCAAGCTCTGGTCCATTTCTGGTGCAGCAGGTCTGGCCTGTGGCCCTCATCCCAGAGATGGCAGAACAATCAACCCCTCAAATCCCAGTCACGTCCAGTGCCTTAACTGCAATGGCACACAGCAGAGGTCCTTGCTAGTCTTGAGCCTCTGTAGGGCAAGCAGAGACAGTGATGACATGTGTCTTGTCTGACAGGGTGAGGAGAGAGGTAACCAACCACTGCGAAAGGAGGGAAGGTACAGCAGGAGTTCCCGGCCCCCATAAGCCACATTCTCGGGGCCTCCTGCCATGGGAATGCTGAGGCTGGCCATCGCTGTGGAACAAGGCAGTCCATGTGCCCTGGGAACCTGCTCCCCAGACTGGAGGCTGCAATAGTCACACATTCCCAGCCTGCCAAGTGCTCAGGGCTGTTTCTGCATCCCTGAGGAACTGCCATGCCTCATCCTCACAGCCACCCCAGTGAGGAAGGGGTCTTTTGCTCAGTGAGGGGAGGCCACATACTGGGGTCACCCACAGGATGACAGTCCAGGGCCTAGGATCTGAGTGGAAGGGAACACTTCCCCCCCACTCAGCTGCACATCTGTCCTGGCTATCAATGTCTAAGATGTACAGTCCCTAGACCCCAGGCCAGAATGCCAAGTGCCCACTGGGCATCAAGGCCTTTTCTGCAATTTCTTCCAGGCCATGGAGTACCTGTTGGGTCTGTACCCAGCTCTCCTTTCCAGATCCCACACCAGGGGCTAAGGCTGTGCATCTCACTCCCGCCTTGCATGTGGTCACCAAGGGTACACAGGATAGAGGCTTGGTCCTTGATAAGGTAGCACTGAGAAGCAGGGCCCTTTAAGAAGTGGGACACAGGTGGAGAGGTCATAAGGCATGGCTCACAGAGGAAGCAGCACTGCTATTGTGCTGTGAGCTGGTGTTGTCTGAATGGCTTACCATGCTGGCATGAGCCTGGCTGCTTGGTTGCCCTGGCTTCTGGTCTTGCATGTGGTCTCCCACCATGAGGTCATCCACCACAAGGCCAGGCAGAGGGGCTTCCAGAAACCATGAGATGAGCAAACCTCTTTCCTTTATAAAGTACCCAGCCAAAGGTGTTTTGTTATAGCAACAGAAAATGGTTCAAGATACTGGTTGAGGAGGACACATCCTTTCCTCCCACTTCTTGGAGAAAAAAATGAATATGTGATTGTTAGAAAGACAGCTCTGTGTTTCCAGCCAGGCGCCCCTAAAGTCAGCAGTATAAACATGAGAGATGTTGGCTGCCTCCTTCTACTTCCCTCTTCTTCCCAGGGGAATTCCTTAGGATGTTCTGGGAGGGTTGACAGCCACCAGAATATGTCCACAGCCCACGCCTGGACAATTGGAGTCACTGTAGGGGCCAGGGATCAGAGCAGAACCCAGTGCAAGCCGAGCCTCAGCCAGCTGTTCTTTTCTGGGCCTCATGGGAAAGAGCAGCTGTCGTTTGACTGGAATTCCAAGCAGGTGAGGTAGGAGCCTGAGTCCTGGGAATACTCCTGCTAGCACAGGCAGAAGCCAGCGGAGGCCCTGGAGCCAGCCAGGCCTGAAGCTGGTGTGATTTCCAACTTCAGAAGCCAGAAGTCACGTCTCTTGTGGGCTTCTGTCCCATGCATGCCAGTGATTCTCTGTAAATGACAGTCAGGGTCCCGTGTGTTGTGCTAGGCATAAACTTTGTCCTTTTCTAGTTGATTAAGAAAACAAAAAACTCTGCACACCCTGCCTATCACTCAGCCAATATGGAGCCTGTCAAGCCTGCCCCACCCTGTGGTCCTAACACCTGACACCCAGCAGAGCTCCACTGCAGCCTGGGCCAGCCCCCACGCCTTTCCTAGCACCGCCTTCCCTTATCCCTCCAAGGAGGCCAGGAGGAACTGAGAAGAAGTAGGTGAAAGTCATCAGACTTTGTAGATAATGCAGCCTAATAGAAAGCCATAATCAAAAGCCAAGCTGGGTGTGGCAAGACAGGCCCCGTAACTGCAGCTACTCAGGAGGCTGAGTCAGGAGGATCACAAGTTCAAGTTCAGCCTGGGCAACTTACCAAGACCTTGTCTCAAAATTAAAATAGGGTGCCCTGAGAGTTCCCAGTAGAGCAAATAAAGGAAAAAGCCCTTTCAACCCATAGCCCAACCTTCATATGTTTATAAACAGCCTGCTTTGCAGCAGTTTGCTTTTTAGGTGGTATTCAAACTCTGCTGACCTGATTTTAGGCAAATAGAAACCTTTAGTTCTCTTGTCCTGTCCCTCGAGGTCTCCTGGCATGGTGGGTCCTGGACGCCCCTTCCCGCCTGAGTTGTTTTCCAAAATTCTCAGGACAGTGAGTGAAAGGCGGCCTGGGGGGAGGGCCGGTGAGTCACCCGGGGAACAAGCTGGGCTGGGGGCAGGGCAGGGGGCCGGTTTCCAGGAAGGGCTCGGCAGGAAGCCAGGCAGGAAGGGGCTGGGGACTTTCTGGAAGGGCTGGCTGCAGAGGCCTGGGCAGGCTAGCCCGGGGTGTCCCCTTCCAGATGTGGGGACCCCTGGTGGTCCCTGGCATATGCCAGCCAGGGGGTGGGCGGTGTTGAGGCCAGGCGGGGAGGTGGCCTCCAGGAGAGTGGCCGTGGGTGTAGAGGACAGCAGGGAGAGCCTGGAGGAGATGACCACTTCCAGCCCAGGAAGGGCAGGGCCACTGGGAACCCACAGTAGGCTTGGGGGGGCAGGGACAGGACACGGGGCTGTACCCAGTCTAGGAGGATCAGATTGGGAAGGTCACTGGGTAGAGAATCCTGTGCTGGGATGGAATGCCCTGGGGTGGGATGACTGGACCGCTCCTCGGGGTCCCCAGATTTCTGTGGCCTCTCTTTCTGTTAGCTAAGTCACAGGACTGAAGGAGCACAGGTGACGATGCACTGGGGGCCTGGGTAGAGCCTCTCACGCTGACCAGTGCTGGGGACCTGGGTTCATTCTGCCTTGTTTCTTTGCTATCTCGTGTAGTCTCAGATGGCCCATGCACAGGGCAGGAGGACAGAAAGGGTCCTGAACTCATGTGTCAGCCCACCCTTGTCCCAAAGACGCTGATGGCCTCTTACAGGTGACTCTTCCCATGGCAAGAGGGGACAGAAGATCTCAGTGGGGGGCAGCCTCTGCCCATGGAGCTGGAAGTCTTGCGCTCCATGAGAACAAGCCCCTCTCACTGGCCAGTGTCCCCCAGACAAAGGCTACATTAGAGGGCAACATGCCCAGGGTCCTGCAGTCCCTCGTAGCCTGCTGGGGTCTGGGTGCAGCTCATCTTATCCCCTGAGGGGAGCAGTGGCAGGGAGCCTGGGAGCAGAGAGAGGGAGGCCCGAAGGTCCTAAGATCACCTGAGCACGAGGTGGTTCTCAGGGAACGGGAGCAGCCCAGCCCACTCAGCCTGTGGTTGCCTGGCTTGAGGGGTCATCTTGCTCCCTCTGATGCTCCTACCATTGCCATCCACAGGGCTGAGCCCCCTAGGGGGTGGGCCTACCACAAAGCCCACAGAGGTCAGATGTTCTTGGCACCTCTGGAACTGTGAGCTAAATCAACCCTTCTTAAGTAACTCATGGCAGGTGATCTGTGAGGGAAACAGAAGGCTGACTGACCCGTCAGGCCCATGGCCGCCTGTCCCCGGCCCAGGTCCCTGCTGTGATAGCTGAGAGCACCAGCAGCCCTCAGGACGGACTCACACCTTCCTTCTCCTCTCAGCCTTGACGTGGATTGGTCCACAGCCCTCCTGCCTGCAAATTAATCAGTGAAAGCCTACTACTGAGCCCCTTCCTAAACCCTGGCCTCACAGAGGGGTTCTGACTTGTACCTGCAGATCCCAGGTGCCATCCTGCAGGGACTGCGCTAGGTCCAGAACCCATCCCCACTTGCCCAATGAGGGCGAAGTCTTGAGGAGGATTTGAACTGGGGGTCATGAGGGCCCTGGACAGATGGGGCCATTTGTCACATAGCCGGAAGAACTTTGTAGAGATTGGAGGCAAGGGAGAAGAAAACAGAACCAGGGAACTGGAGAGACCAGCCTCCGTGACAAAGTCCCAGTGCCTGGATCCACCAAGAGCTGCAGCAGGATCCACCCCAGAGCAGTTTCCACTTGGGCCAGTTAGAAGCTGATGTTCCACTACTTGCTGCCCACATGTGCTGTGACATGACTGTGTGACAGGGCTGTAGGAGGGCGGAGAGCAAGGGCCAGTGCCACCCAGGCTCCTCCCCCTCGGTGTCCCCATCAGTCTCTCTCTTCCCTCCTGCAGTGCCCCAGAACACTGACATCATCGCAGTGCAAGTTCCAGAGGGAAACAGGAACCTCTGTCCCTTAGGCTAGGAGCTCCCATCTGTTAGAGCCATCGGGCTGGTGGGGCAGACAGGGAGGCAGGTGGCGCCCAGGCCAGTTCTGATTGATTCAGGAAAAAAAGCTTGCATGGGGGGGTTGGGGTGGGCAGGGAGCAGTTCCTGAGTCCTTATTTATTCTGAAGAAGGACTGCCACATCCAGGTCAGCAACAACAAGCCTGGGTACCAGTGTGTGCCATTTGGGGCGTGTCCTCATTGCTTCAGCTGGTGCCCTAAGAAATGACTCTTTACATCTTTAGCTGGGCGTGGTGGCGCACATCTGTAATCCCTGCAGTGGGGAGGCTGAGGCAGAGGGATCACCATGAGTTTGAGGCCAGCCTGGGCTACAAACCATACACAGATTTGTTTTTGTGTGTGTAGTGCTGGGGATGGAAACCAGGGCCTCAAGCCTGCCAGGCCTTACCACTGAGCCCCAGTGTTGTTTACTACCTGTTCCTTAAAAATCTTTGTGTCTGCAAGGAGGCATAGTTCCTGCCATCCAGAAGAGGAAAACAGAAGCAGCCTAGGCAGAGGTGTGCAGGTGGTTTGAGGACCTCATAGGGCAAGCCTGGCCAGAAATGCCTGGGGTAAGGGGGCTGTAGTCCCTCCCCCTGCGAGGGCTGGGTGCATGCAAGTCTCACAGGGAGCTGAGCCTTGACAGCAACCACATGGGCACATCGTCCCCAGGAGCAGGCTAGGGTCAGGAAGTCTTCCATGAGCTGCACTTGTGACCCAGGTCCTTAGCTGCTGTCCCAGTCCTCAAGCACTTCCTGTGCCGCACAGGATGGGAGACTTAAAAACATTTCCCAGAGACGTCTGTGCCTGGGGTTTGGGCCCCACCAGTCAAGTGACCCAAACGGGTTTGGAGGAGGAAGCACCTCCGTTCCCTACAAGGTCCCTAGGCTCAAGGCTGTGAAGAGGTCGCCACTCTGCTTCTCAGGTATCCACCAGCAACTGAGGGTGGCTTCAAGTGTCAGGGCTGGTGGTAGGCTGAGGGCGAGGCCTCGAGGGATGGGTGTGGCCACGAGGACCCTGGCATCTCTAATCAATGAAACTGTGAGCAGCACAGACCTTTTCTCTTTTTAAGTTGACTTGCCTCTGGTGTTTTTACAGCAAGAGAGAGCTGATGCATACAGGAGACCTGAGAATATCCCAGATGCTATGGGCCAGGGAGACCCCATGCCAGGAAAGTGAACGGGGCCGCAGCTCTGAGTGGAGAGCGCAGACACTGGGGGCCAGCGAAAGACAGAGGCACCCCAGCTTCAGCGGCTCACAGCCTAGCAGGGGTGACAGTAAAGGCAGGCAAAATAGCTTCAGGACAGCTGTGGAAATAGGACTGGATAGGAAGGGTCAGGAGGTCAGACTAGACTTCACAGAGGAGGCAATGAGCTTCAGGCTTGGAAGTGAGAGAGGAGGAGGCAGACAGGGAGGTGGAGGGCATGGTGTAGCCCCAGAGAGACAGGGGCCTAGTGGCAGGGAGTGCACAGCAAGGCCAAGGGCAAGCATGTGGCCTAGAAGAAGCCAGGAAGTGGGGACAGTGCTCAGGGGCCAGAACCTGCTCATCAGAGCACCTGTCCACCCTACCTGCCAGCCCCACCATCAACTTGGAGAAGGGGACTGGAAGATGCCACTCAGACCAGATGTCAGGGGCCGCATGCGTAGTGCAGAGGATGGGAGGCCAGAAGAATGATGGCCAAATACCTGGCCCAGAACTGGCTTAACTGAAATGATCACTACTGATGTGAGTAACTGACAAATCCAGGCACGGGTCAGGCTCACAGCTAAAGGGGCATAATAGCCGCCACTCTCCCCTAGCTCTGGCTCTGTCTTGTCCCTTGGTTTTTCTTCTCTGATGGCCAACCTCTCCATCTGGCGGCAAGATGGCTAGTGCTCCAGCCCTTACATCTGCCAGGTCTTGAGGCCATTAGGAAACAAGGAATGATTCTGGTTCAACCTGGATCACACCCATCTCTGAGGCCTCAGCTGTGGGTAAGGGAGAGCAGGGCATTGACTAGCATAGCAGGTGGTCCTCAGAGGGAGTCAGGTTGAGTTAACAAAAGAGGAAACAGATGCTGACTCATCAAGGACTTCCAGCAAAGAAGCACCACAGCTAAGTAATAATAATAAATCATGACATCCCTGAGTGCCACCCTGCCAGCCTATTTCCCATGCATCAGCTCCATCAGTTGCAACAGTTGTGTATCAAGCATCTTCCAGAAGAGGGAGCCACTGTGCAAAGGCTTGGGGCAGACAGGATGTGGCCCCGGATTTCCTGGGCCACAATAGCTGGGAGGAGTTTGAAAGTGTGGCCACGTGGTAGTGGAGGACAAGCAGAGGACCAGATTCAGGATGCAGGGTGAAGGCAGATGGGGTACAAGACTGGGAGAACCAGATTGCCAGTACCCTGGACAACTGTGCCACCAGGGCTGGAGCCCTGCAGCCCACACTGGGCCTCTGCAGGGAGCCTATTCCTGCAGGAAGGAAACCCTCACTCCTGCCCGGGCCAGGCACCCTTTTCAGGACAGGAAGGGGAGAGGCAAGGTGGCATGGAAGCAGCTGTGGAATGCAGGGCAGCCAGCGGCCACTCATAGCCCCAAGCTGTGGGCAGGACCTGGAGGGCAACAGGCACTGTGCCCAGTGCCCAGCACCACGATGCAGGGCTGGCCAGGCCGGAATTCCTGCAGGACGCTTTGTTCTCCCACAGCAGCCCCTACAGCTATGGGGCCCCCGGGTGGCAACCAGGACAAATCTCAGTGCTGGGCACTGCCCTGGGCCCTTTCCTGGGCACCCACACCCACCGGCGCCATGGCTCCGCCCAGCCCGCCACCCTGGAGCCACCAGGAGCCTGGGCCCAGTCCAGCTGGACAGGCTGCATCCACTCTGGCCAGCTGGTCTCA
Source organism: Octodon degus (assembly GCF_000260255.1). Classification (NCBI taxonomy): domain Eukaryota; kingdom Metazoa; phylum Chordata; class Mammalia; order Rodentia; family Octodontidae; genus Octodon; species Octodon degus. Next base: position 423,170 of record NW_004524830.1, on the reverse strand, counting down.
CCAAGGCTGTCGTTTCCTCTGTCTGTGACAGAGGCCGCCCCCATGGGCCCAGCTGCCTCTGTTCCTGCCAGACCATGTCCTCAGCGCAGCCTCTGGGGCACTGTACTGGACCCGACCCATGTCCAGCCCACTGTACAACACTAGGAAGGCAAGTGATCTCCTTGGGCTGCAGCTCCTGTACTGTAGAGCTGGCTGCCCAGACAAATCTGGACGGTGGTACAGGAAGCTGGCACCAAGTCTCATGTCAGTTGGATTTATTTCTTGGGACATGGAGCATGGAGCACCAGCACTCAAGATGCCGAGGGCTCAGCACAGCAGACAGTGTGTGACTGGGCGGTGCAGCCTGGCCTCAGGACACAGGTGCTCTGGAGCACTTCCTGTCCCCTTGCTCTCTGGGCTGCTCACTGCTGCATGAGGAGCCCATGGCCTCATCACAGGGACGGGTGATGGAGGACAGTGGCACGTCCCAATCTAAGCCAAAGCGAGCACATGCTCATGCCTTCCTATTGGCCAAGTTGTTAAGAGATGGGGAGACAGTTTTTGTGTTCAATCACAAAAAATCTAGTGATTTAAACCACCAAGGATTTTCGTTTTTAGTGTTTTTTTCCCACACACACAGAGAAAAATCTGAAGTGCTGTTTGATCGCTAACAAATGTCTGGGCTAAAGTCAGTGATGCTTGTTGTTCATGATCACAGTGTGGCTGCTGTAGCTCTAGCCGCTAGATACGTGCATGGAGAAGGAGAGAGGAAGGCACCAGCTGTCCATCCCATTTCGTCAAGAAATAAAATCTTGGGCCAAGGAGATAGCTCAGCAGTCTAAGCACCTGCCTGACAAGTGCAAGGACCCATGTTTGATCCCTAGTACCGCATGCCACATGCCATGTCGCCCTACCCTGAGCCAGCCACCAAAACCAGGCATGGTGGTGCTCGCCTATAATCCCAGTGCTGGGGAGGCTGAGACGGGAAAATTACTATGCATCTGAGCTGCGTAGCAAGACTCTGTACCAAATAAATTAATTTAAAAGAAATTTAAAAATAATAAAATATTTTCTTGGGCCGGCCAGATAGCTCATCAGATTAAAGTGCCTGCTTAGGCAGACACAGGGGCCAGGGGTTCAATCCCTGGCTTCCAATGCTGGCCCTGCCCCTGGGGCTCACTGAAACATTGATTGAGACTAGGCGTGGTGGCACACGCCTATAATCCCAGCACTTGGGAGGCTGAAAAACAGGAAGGATCACTACAAGTCTGATCTACATAGTGAGACCCTATAGACCCTGTACTAAATACATTTTAAAAAATAAAATTGTTTCTTAAAGCTATCCCTATGCTAATCGCAGGTCATAACTGAGTCACTGGCCACCTCCAGCTAGAGTGACCTCAGGAAGTCCTTGTCTTTCCTGCCTCTGATAGAGGAAGGCACTAAGGGAATTGTGGGGAGGCCAGGGGACAGCAGGGGCTCTTGCATCGTCCCTGAGCCTTAATGCTAATAAACCTCCGTCTTGGCCCCAAGGTGGGCCTCTCGCTACCTCCTGGATCAGTGTCCATTCTAGTCCCACTGTGCATGTGCAGACTTGCTGTGACCACTGCTACCTGATGCTGTCCTGGATCTTTCTGTGCTTTGAGAAAAGGACTCACTGAGTTGCTCAGGCTGGTCCCAAACTTGTGACCTTCCTGCTTCAACTTCCTGAGTAGCTGGTATTACAGGTGTGGATAGTGACACCCAGCACTCCTCATCTAATCTTTTTGCTCCTTCACTGAACAGTTCTCAAGCCTCAAGTGACTTGTTCTGCCTTCACCTGTCTTCCACTTATGCACTCCCTACCCCTTCTGAAATGAAGGATTGGAGAAAGAGCTGTGTTCTTACCATTTCTCAATCTACACCAGATACCTGTGATCTCCTTCAGGGCCGTAGCCCTGACCCAACCACCTTCCCCAAAGTCTTGCCTCTTAAAATCTAACACACTGCCCAGACCACCACCCTGGGACCATGCCTTCTTCTTTTTGGCTTCTTTTTGGGAATCAAACTTACGACCTCACACTCACCAGGCAGGTGCTATGCCACTGAGCTCTAATCCTGGTCCAGACCAAGCTTTCATACTTCATACCTTGGGGGACACGCATCCAAATGACAGCAAAACAGGAGTCAGAGCAGCATTTGGAGATCATTCATTTGGAGATCACCAGGGTGTCTCTGAGACCGAGGGAGGTGGCCAAGGGAGTGACTGTGCAGAAGGGACCCGAGCCCAGGGAAAAGCCAGCTATATAGCCCGATTCAACACAGCTCAGAGAGGAGGCACCAGCCACAGCAGTCCCTGGAGCCCTGGTGCTCTGGCAAGCTGCCCTCGAGTTAAATAAATCCAAGCTCTAATGGACAGTGTGTAAATGCCCTGCAGCACCCTCATCACAGCTACTGCATGGGGTCCCCAAGTAGGGATTCGGGACCAGGCACACAGTCAGCTCTTGCAAGGCTCAGCCCGTTGCCGCTGCACACAGCCTAGAAAGCAAGCTGAAAGACAAAAATGACAAGAGTGCTGAGCAGGTGAGGTGGGCCCTGCCTGGAATCCCAGCACTGGAGAGGCTGAGGCAGGAGGGTCAAGGCGAGTTCAAGGCCAATACAACTAATAACTCAGAAAGAAAGACAAACACCTGCCAAGAAGCGGATCTTGGGGTCTCACAAATAACCCGCACAGAGGGACACAATTCTCCCTCCGAACACAGCTATAACTGCACACAAATTTCGTATGGAGGCTTTTAAAGATCATTTGTTCAAAGTATAATTTTAATTAGCACCACATTGCTTTCTTTAGCCTTTTGAGTGTTTTCCGGAGAAGTGCTTAAGTTCTAAATACAAAGAGTTTTTGGATATCTGGTTTGTTTGTGACAGCCTATCACTATGTAGTTTATTTTTTTTATAATTTTTTTTTAATTTTATTTATTTTTGTGTGTGTGTGTGTGTGTGTGTGTGTGTGTGTGTGTGTGGCCAGCTCAGCCCACCAGGGGGCGGGGCTGGCTGGCATGTGGTGCTGGGGGATTGAACCGCGGTCCCTGTGCTTTGCTAAGCTTGTTCTCAGTAGGTGCTTTAGACCACTGAGCCATCTCACCAGCCCACTATGTAGTTTATTAGCTCAGGTCAGCCTTGAAGTAGACCTCCTGCTTCAGCCTTCCAAGTGCTGGGATCACAGGCTTTTTTGGTTATCTTTTTGATTATTTATAACTTAATTATATCATGATCTGAGGCCTACCTCCCTGGGCTGGGAAAATCTGGGACTCGAACTCAGAACTTTCAGGCTCCAGGGAAGGACCCTGCTGTTGCAGTTGTGCCTGGCTCTCCTGTCGTATCCACTGGATCCACTCTGCAGAACGAAGCAGCCAGAAGTGCTGTGTGCAAGGGACAGATAGCTGCTCCCTGCATCCCGACATTGCTGGCACCCCCATGACAGGAGGCGCATGACCAGCCTTTCTGCAGTGAGCAGCCTCAGTGCAGAAGCCCCGCAGCTGGGGAATCTATCACCTGCAAGTCTTTGGTACCCAGCCTGGATCCAAATGCCACACATTTTGTTTTCACATGAAATAACAGCGCAATATCATAGCAACTATTGATGTTTTAGGCACAATGCTTTATTTATAATAATGTCCAGGCTTTTTTTCGATATATCATCTCATTTAGTATTTGAAACTAACTATTGCTCTCTTCCCTGCCCTGTCCTGACAAAGACAGGAAGTTCTCAATTTACAAGTGATTGTGTTCCTAAAATTCCTCCATAAGGCTGTTGTTTGGATGAGGGAACTGCTTTCCCACATAAACAAGGTTATAAATGGCTCTGCACCAGGAGCCCTCCAACCTGGCTGACTCATCTGCTTGCCCAGAGACACATATGTGTGACAGTGAGGACCCAAAACACAGGGGGGCTTGGTCACAGGCACTCAACACCATAGGGCAAGCAGGCATCTGGCCAGGGAGGGCTGTTTGTTCCGTGCGGCTGCCCAAGAGTGCTGGCTGCAGCCAGCATTGCAGCCTGGTAGGGATGCTGGGGCTGGCTTCTGAGCAGGCTTCGGGTTTATTTTTTGCTTTGCTTTGTTGTTATTTGTGTCTGTTTGCTTTGAGACAAGGTCTCACTATGTAGCCCAGGTTGGCCTTGAATACCTGCCCATCCTCCTGCCTCAGCCTCCTAAGTACTGGGATTGCAGGCCTGTGCCACCACTCTGGAACTGGGCATAATGGCCCAAAATATTCCCTAAATACTGCACTCTGGGATGGGGTTGAGACGAAGACTCAAAGGACTCTGCCCAAAGGTTTTTAGTGAGCCAGCTCCTGGGCCTCTCTGAGAGCCCCCTGGAAAGCCGATACTCCAAGGCCCTTCTGGACTGGGGAGGATTGAAAGGGACTGCATGTGTTAAGCACTGGGCACAGCCTCTGGCACAGAATAGGTACTCAGTAAACGACAACTGGGATGGTTAAAAATAATACAAGTTTGGCAAGGTCCCTGCCCAGGGAGAAAAGAAGGGGAAAGAAAAGACCTAGTGCTCAGGGGTATGGCAGAGGGTCCCAGGTCTGGCCAGGTGGCAAGCAGGCACACATTATGGACAGACAGGGTACAAGAGTCTCGAAGTCTCGCAAAGCTCAACACTGCACGGCACCTGCACATTGCATGAAGGAGACTCACTGAAGTCTACCCTGGGGTGGGGAGTCTGGTGGCTGTTCTTATCCCTGTTGGAAGAGGGACACACACAGGGTCTTGGGTTATCCTGGGCCCTTGGACCAGCCCTCTGTAGAGGACCTTTGGGACTAGACAGGGGCTGCTGCTGTATTCTTATCATTGCCAGTACCAGCTACATCCCTGTGACCGCCCAGCTGCCCCACAGCTGACCTGTGATCTCTTGGAAAGGCAGACACTCCGGGGTCAGTGCTGGGTTGCTCAGCTTGAGTCTCGAGGCCCGTCCCAGCTATCTGAACACCACTTGCCTCCAACCCCTGCACATGCACAGGATGCCCAGCTGAGATTCAACCCAGAGCTCTGATGTCACCATCGACTCCCTTTTCCCACTTTGTGATGGTAAGCAAGGGACACGGGCCTTCTGGGTTTCACTTTTGCCACCGGGAGGTGGGCACCGAATTTCACAAGCTGTGTGAGCTTATGTTGAGAGCCAGCAATAACTTCCATGAAGTGCCCAGAGCCTGGCAGATAAAAGCCACATGATAAATGGGAGTTGCTGTTAGGGTTCAAGAGCAGGGCAGAGGATGCAGCTAGTGCCAGCAGAGAAAATACACAGATGCTCCCTGCATGGGACAGCACCTTCCAGGAGGTAGATTGGGCCTGTTGCTTCTGCTCGGTGTTCCTTTGTCTTCTTTCTCTTTCCACTGCCCCTTCCTATTCCACAGAGCTATCTGCACCCCATGGCTCATGGGTGTTCAAGTCTTGCTGTGCAGTGCTGAGAAAATCACATACCATGTCTGAACCTGAGGTCTTCATTGTAATCAGGAAAAGAAGGCTGACACCTTTCTTTCTTTCTTTCTTTCTTTCTTTCTTTCTTTCTTTCTTTTCTTTCTTTCTTTCTTTCTTTCTTTTTTTCTTTTTCTTTTTTTTTTTTGCGGAACCAGGAATCGAACTCAGGCCCTTGTGCTTGCCAGGCAAGTGCTTATTCTACTGAGCCAACTCCCCGGCCTGACACCTTTCACGTATTTGGGGAGGCTGGGCCCTGAGTAGGGGAGCTGAACTGTGGTAGTCCCCACCCTCCAGCACCCCATGTAAGTAACACCCTCCTAAAATCCAGAATTCAAAGGTGTTCCATCCCTTGTGTGTCAGCAGCAAGACCCCCCTGTTCAGATGAAATCTTAAGACATGGGCATAAAAGCCAAGTCAAAGGGGTGGCTGGGGGAAAGGGGGAGGCCATGCAGCAAGTCCCAGGGGCCCAAGCGCTGCAGGTGGCTGAGCCAGCAGAGCCCTGGTACATGGCAGGCTCCCGGGAATCTCTCTCTTCCTCTCTTCCTCTTTGTCTCTCCATTGCAGACAGGAATAGGGTGTGAAGCACAGGACCCCCTTTGTGTCTCGGCCAAGGCTATCCAGGGCTGGGAGTCTGGGGGGTGCCAGGAGGTGGAGATGTGCGCGTGCCCGTGCTGGCGCTGCAAGCCAGCTCGCCCCCGCCACCAGCCGATTATCTGATGGGCCGCTTCCTTCATCGGCGCTAATATCCCTGTAGCAAAACAATGGGAGGGTTTCCTATCGGGTCCAAAGAGGACGTGAACAGCTCGCAGCTAAGAGCAGAGGATGCTCCAATAGGGCAATGGGAAGCGCCTGAGTCACTGAGGGCCTCTTTGATTCCCAGGGCCCTGTCGCTGAAGAGGAAAAGAAGAGAGAGTGGCTCATTAATGATCCCAGCCAGGGGACAGGAAGGACAGGCCTGTCACATAGGACTTCCCTGAGGCCCTGGAGCCAGTGGGTCCCCAGCAGCATTCTATAGCTGCTGCCTCGATAAATATTCATATAAAAGCCTCTTTGGGGAGGGGTGCTCAGGTGTCCTGCTGCACACACGGCCACTGGTGTTGTGAGCACCTGCCAGCTAGGGGCTGCCAGCTCCAGCGCAGCATGGTAGCATCACGCATCGAGTCGCCTTGGCTGCTTCCTGACCTAGTGTCTCTCATGCTGGGCAGGGAATCGCTCTTCCTTCTCTAGGCCTGGGTGAGGCCAGGCAGGGTGCAGCTGAGGGCTAGGTGCTTGCCTGGCATGAGGGAGGCCCTGGTTCCATCCTGGTTCCAGCGAATGCATTGTTCTGTAAAGGTCAGGTATGAGCATGCCTTGAGGAAGAATGATTATTAACTTCCAGGCAGTGCGAGCTCCTAACATTCCTGGAGTTAATCGTCTATTCAAGGCCACTGCAGCCCTGGTTATCGGTCTCAGAAACTCAGTGGCTGGGCCTCACGCCTGCCATCAAGGAGCCGCTCAAGGGGACCGGCACCCCAAGTCTTGCTGTGGGGTCAGAAACCGTCACGAATGAGCGATTACTAATGGCCTCTCGGCCGGTGCAGGCAGACTGTGTCCAGTCAGTCTTTGAGGTGGGACAGAGCGCTGACCCTGTCTGGGCCACATCAGCCAGATCTGGGTGCCATCTGTCTGCATACAGCAGCTTTTCAGGACATGCCGGTAAGTGCCAAAGGACGCTTGCTCAGCCTGTGTTCTCAGTGCAAAATGCAGATCTCCAGGCTGAAGGGGCTCTGCTCAGTGACAGCAGTGGCGCAGGACCAGAACAATGGGAGCTGGGCTCAGCCCAGGTGTGCGTGGGGACCTCTTCCTGTAGCTCCAGGCCAGGGGCTGGGGCCCAGTGGGCCTGCTGCATTTATTGTCCATTGTCCTGGCTGGGACAGGAAGCACTTTCTGTTCCCAATTGCTTGGCTGGATTAATTTACAGTGCAGAGCTGGGAGCCACGGCCACACCTGTTTTTCCCTTTTAGAGACCAGCTTCCTGGCAGGGGTTCAGAGGGCAGGGACAGCCCCTCCCCAGGGACCCTCCATATGCTTCTGGCCACCTCCCCCTAACAGGCACTGGGCTGGGCTCTGGGAGGCGCTGCCCATTTGCTTGGCTCATGACACCCTCTGCACCAGCCCACGCACTGGGCTGGGTTAGCCATAGGGTACTCACCACATCAGTCAGCAGCCAGCACTGACAATAAAACCTCAGTGATGGCATCTTCTCTTGTATAGTACTGGGAGGCAACCCCATGCAAGCTTCCATCAGGTGATGTTCCCAGGTGATTTCATTTATTGGGTGTTGTCGCCTTTTAAAAACTTTTGAGACAAGGTCTGATGAAGTCAGTGTTGACCTTGAACTTGTGATCTTTGTGCCTTAGCCTCCCAGGGCACTGGGATTAGAAGAAGGCACTGCCCTCCCCTGACACCACCCCCACCACCAGGCCGTGAGTGCCATTTTACAGTAGGAAAAACCAAGGCTTGGAGAGAACTGGTTGCACAGGTCACCTGTGGAGTGGGTGGAGTGTAAACTCAGGTCTGTCCAGGACCCCAAATCTCAGACTCCAAAGTTCCCAGGGACCAGGCCAGCATGGAGCCTGTGAGGCTGGAGTGTGGGGTGAGATGGGCAAGGTAGGGGATACTGTGCCTGCCCAGGGCTGCTGCCCAGCACTGGCCTGTGTGGCCCTGGGTGGCCAGAATCTCACGTGCAACTGCCCCATGTTGCCCTGTTAGCAATGTGAACTATGGAAACAGCTCTGTGCTGTGTGGGGCCCAGCTGGGGCCTCGGCCCTGCACTGCTGTGCTGATGCTAACTGCATGCACCTGTTGTATGCCTCTTCAGGTCCTCCGTACATCCAATAGACAGAAAAGGAAACTGAGGCACATGAGTGCAGGCAGCTTGGCCTTGCCCAGCTCATGCCACATCTGTTCATTCTGCCCTGCGTTGTGTACACAACTGGCAAGAGACAGGAAATAGGTGCAGAGGAGCAGAGGGGTTGTGCTACTTCCAGGCCTCCCTCGTGCTCACAGACAGCACCAAAATGGCAGCCCACCCCATGCTACCCACTAGCTAACACTGCTCTATCCACTCTGAGTACTATGCATGCCCCAAGCTAGTTCTGCTGTCCCTGCCCACCTGCCCCCTGCCCCTGCCCCACCCCAAGCACACACCGTGAGGAGGCTGTGGCCGCTCTGCCGAGCTGCATCCTCCCCGAGGCAGGGTGGGCGCGTTATCGCACAGCACCGATCCAGGCTCGCCTGTCGCTGTCCCCTGAGTGACAGGGCTGCCCTTTGTGGTGGGGGAGATTAGAGGCGGGCTGCAGGCTGCACGGCCCTCGCCCGGATGACAGGAGACGTCAGCCTGTGCGCTGCGGAGCCTAGAGCGAGGGGAGGCTTGACAGCCCTGGAGGGAATCCAAGGGGGGACAGTGCCTACACACAAAGGCCCGGCCTGTCTCACACCTGCAGGGACAGCGCAGCCCAGGGCCCGGAGCGCTGGGGCTGAGGGGGGATGAATAATTCGCCCTGAAAGAAGCATGTCACCAGGAGATAGCTCAGCCAGACACTTCAAATAAAGGCAAGCAGCCACGGTGACAAGGGACATTCTTTGCCACCAATGTGCTGCTGGGACCTAAGTGCTGAGATGTTGTGAAAGAAAAGCGCCTTGAACCCTTTATAGTTATTTTTATTAAAAAAAAATTTGAGACAGAGGAGGGAGGGGGGAATACCACCACAGTCACAGGGCTGGGCTGCAGCGCCCTGGGGGGCCGGAGAGGAATCCAGCACTGGCACTGTCCCTGCTGCAACAAACTATGCTGCCAGGATACATGGGTGCCCTGGCTCCCACTCCACCTGCCTCCGTGCCGTGGCCCCTGGGCCTCACAAGGGCACCCTCCCCACCTGCCCGCTCTGCCACAAAAGAAAAAGGGTTTTCTTTTCATAATTTTATTGAGAAACAAATAGCAATGAGGCAGTTTCAAACCAAATTGGTAGGACAGTTTCAATAATTAACACACTGCATACATTCTTCCTAGTGGTTAATTGCTGTACAAGATACAGACATGATATCCTCTTTACAAACACCATTAGAACAAATCACTCTATTCAAAAGAGAATGTAACTATATATCTATCCTAACCACTTTGAATACACA
>NW_004524830.1:383263-412759 GCF_000260255.1 Octodon degus | reverse complement strand
AGAATTATATACTTCTTATGTTTACACGTAAGTCCAAAAATCTAACCATATACAACCTTGAAGCAGGACAGTCCCACAACATTCCTTTTCCTGTCTCCTGCCTTCATTCACCACCCCTTTCTTTTTGAACAACCATCTACCTGAGAGACAGCACAGCAGCAACTGGCATGTCATGACAAGCAGCCCGTATTCAGAAGACCAGAATGACCGGCACCCCAAGCATGAACCTATTACAGATTACCATCTGCAGTGCAGTTGCTTAGTTCACAGGTATCAGTATATGTCCTCCTGGGTGGAGGTCACATATTGGGTGTGACCCGAGTAACATGTGTGTGTACGCATCCACGTGCTCTCAGGCTATGCCACATTGCTCTCACGAAACGCCCACATGGGTGATTTGTAAAGCTAAGAGCTTCATTCATCTCACCTTTTAGAGGCTGCTAATTCAAACAGCACGTGGTCAGCTCTGCAAAGACCTCCCACGTGCGTCATGCCATGGCAGGTGGCATCATGGTGGCTGTGGGTGGAGGGGGAGAGCATGTACCTGGGACAGGAAATCAGAGGCCTGGGTGTGGCCTGGCTGCTGGGCTCTTCCTCTTCTTCTTCTTCTTTTCTCCTTCTCCTTCTCCTTCTCCTTCTCCTTCTCCTTCTCCTTCTCCTTCTCCTTCTCCTTCTCTTCTCCTTCTCCTTCGCCTTCGCCTTCGCCTTCGCCTTCGCCTTCTCCTTCTCCTTCTCCTTCTCCTTCTTGTGATCAAACCCAAGGCCTTTGCACTAAGCCGCATCCCAGTGCCTTCTATAATTTTCATTTTTTAAATTTTGAGACCACGTCTCACTAAGTTGTTAAATTGCCTGGGCTGGGCTCAAACTTGCAATCCTGCTTCAGACTCCCAGAGCACTAGGATACAAGGGGCCAAGCCTCAACACCACGGGGAGACTCAACCAAACCGTAGCATCCATAGAGCCCTGGGATTAGGCCAGAGGATCCCCAAGACCATCAAGGATGAGCTCTTTTGAAGAGCCAGGATGGGGGTCCAGGGGTGCTGAAAAGCTTCTACTTTGCATTTTACTTGATTCAGAACTATATTAATAGTTTATAAATTAATAACTGAGCATATATCACTTTTGCGATCTAAACCTGCATTGCTTAATCTGTGTGGCTTAGCAGGTATGGTTTCCAGCCCACACTCCAGGAGGGGAGCGAGAAGTCAACAGGTGCTGGCCACACCCTGGTGGCCATGGGAGGGGGATGGTGAGGGCGGGGCTGGCACAAGCCTTGGCCACCAGCTGCTGCCCAAGGATGGCCCATGCCAGTGCCACACCTGCTAGGGCAGAGTTGCAGGCCAGTGGGCAGAGGTCCCTAGGCCTGCGTGCTGAAAACTTTACCCCCAGTTCATCTTAGTGGCATTTGGATGAGAATTCTGAAGAAGCCAGAATGAGAGGAGGTGGCGAGGGTGCAGTCACAAGTGGCCCTGGTGGCTCTGTAGGACGCAGAGAGCCCCAAGGCAGGGCACTTGCTCTGCGTCCTCATATCGCACCACATACTTGGGCCAAGCAAACCTCCCTTCTTCATAAATGGTCCAGTCCATGGTATTCCATTATGGACCAGAAACAGTCCAAACATATCACATCGCCTGCACTGCAAGGGAGATTGTGGCCAAGCTACATTGTCCCAACTGACCCCCCCCCAGGTGCCCGCTGCCCCTCTGGCCCATGGCAACTCCTCTTTCTCCATCTCTACTGTGGTTCTTCCTATGCTCTTGAAACCAAGAACTATTTCCAAATGTAGTTTCCAACTCAGCCCCATCCCTGCTCCAGGAAACAACATCCTCCAGCTACAACGTGTGGGCAGGTGCCTGCCAGCATGATTCAGCAACAGTTCTTGGCGTGTGCGCAAGTACATGTGCGTGTGAGTGTGCATGTGTGTGTCCATGCATGTGTGTGAGCTGCATGTGTATATAGATGTGTGTGCATGTGTGTGCACATGTCTCTACAGACACCTCCCTAGGCATGATTTTTGGTTTGCCTTGGTTCATGGCCCTGAGTGGAACTCCTATGCTAGGCAAGGGATCTACTCCTAAGCTGTATCCCCAGCCCATGACCCCAGACAATTTAAAAGAAAAAAGCAATATGTCAATATTTTCCTTCTGATGCCAGGTTGATGGCAGAGTGTCTCTTAACACCAAAAAGAGAAGTGTCGTGAGTGTGGTAGAAACAGCATTACTGGGGCCAGGGAGATGGTTCAGTGGAATAAGCACTTCCCTGGCAAGCGCAAGGGCCTGAGTTCAATCCCTGGTTCTGCAAATAAATAAATAAATAAATAAGCTTAGAAAGAAAGAAAGAAAGAAAGAAAGAAAGAAAGAAAGAAAGAAAGAAAGAAAGAAAGAAAGAGCATTACCTTTGGGCTGCATAAAGCCCGTGCCTAAGTGGCTTAGTTCCACACTGGTGGCTGGCATAGGTGGCAGTTCCTACACAGATCCACATAAAGCCCAATGTCTCTAACCCATGGATGCTGTGCTGGAGCCTTGGTGCTGTGGTCTGGGATTCCATCCACAGCTCACTGCGGGGTCTCCCCAGGTACCCCAGCTCCAGTGCGCTCCATCATTTGCCACGCAGCCTGGGCCCTGGTCTTCATCCTTGCCTTCTCTTCCTGGTCCTGCAGTCCCCATCTCCATACTGACCTGCAGATGGCCTTGTCCTCCCGAAGACCATGTGAGACACCTGGGGATACGCAGGCTTTGTCAAAGTTTCTGGGCAGTTGAGGCCACAGCACTATACTCCTGAATGGGGAAGGGGAGCCCGGAGCACTCCATTTGGCCACCAAAACCAGGAATGGTGGCACACGCCTGTAATCCCAGTGCTGGGGAGGCTGAGACAGGAGGATCACTACAAATCTGCGCTGCATAGCAAAGCCCTGTACCAAATAAGTGAATAATAAAGATTTAAAAATAAAAAAAGAAATGCTACAAAAAGTGACAAAGACAAGGGGATCAGTGTGTTGGGAGGGGTGTGTGTGAGGGGATTCATGGCCTCATGTCTTTCATTGTATTACTTACATACTGTCCTCTCTTCCATCACCTGGTATCCATCCATACATCATACAGAGCTAGAATTGTGAGGAGTGCATGTGGTAGCTACTGGGGCATAAATTTAAAGTTGAAGAGGGTGTGTCATCCTCCACCTCTGGGCAGCTCTCTATGATGCTTCCTTTTAGTTTTCATTAATTTATTTTCATTGTATATATTTGGTACAGGGTATCACTACACAGCTCGTACTCACAGTGATCCTCCTGTGTTCAGCTTCCCCAGTTCTGGGATTACAGGCCTGTGCCACCACACCAACTTGGTCACAGGCTCAGTGCACCCCAGAGGTGGGGCCAGTACTCATTTTAATTTTTAAAATAACATGTATCGAGCCTGGCACAGTGGCACCTACCTGCCTATAGTCCCAGTACTGTAGAAGCTGAGACAGGATGATGACCTGAATGTCAGAGTCTGAGCCCACCCTGGGTAACGTGGTGAAACTCCGTCTCTTAGAAGAAAAGTTAGGGCAGTTTTGAGTTCACAAAGCCAAACAGTATAACAGAGATTTTCCACGTAACCCCCACCCTCACACATGCACAGCCTCCCCCGCCACCAGTGTCTCCTCGTGGGCGTAGCCTGTTTGTCACAATCAGTGAGCCTTTCCTGGTGTCACAGAGGCCCACAGCTCTGGGAGGGGTCACTCTTGGTGTTGTCATTCTCTGGTTCTGGACAGACATGCGGTGACATGGGTCCACCCTAATGGTGCCACGCCAAAGTGCCCCCCACCACTAATCCCTGGCCACATGGGTCTTTCCACTGCTTTCCTGGTTTTGCCTTATGGCAAATGCCCCATCACTGGAATCACACAAGATGATGTCTGCTTGGAGCCCCTCACTCATAATAAACATTCTAAGTTTTTCTTTTTTCTTTCTTCCTTTCAGTACTGGAGATTCAACCCAGGGCCTTCACACTGAGCTACATCCCCAGCTATTCTGTAATTTTTACTTTAAGACAGTGTCTTGCCATGTTTCTTGCGTCAGCCTCCCAGAGGGCTGGGGTTACAGGTGAAAGCTCAGGAAGGATGTACCGAGTCTGGGAGGAGTTACAGCAGCCTGGGGACGAGGCAGGCGTGTGTGAGAGCGCTACAGGAGGGGACCAAAGACAGCGCTGGGCGGCGCTGGGCCTCCAAGGGAAAAGCCTCGCATGAGGAAGGGGCGTTTCAAGGGTCAGAAATGAAGGTCACAGTGCAGACAGCCTGGCCTGGGCAGGGAGGCCTGTCCTGGAAGAAGCCGTGTGGACCTCTCCCGGAGGCCAGGGCGACAGTGCTGAGAAGCCCCGCGGTCTGGGTCGCGGCGGCGTGGAGCGGAGGTGGCGCCTGTCCTGGGTGTCACTAGGGGGCGGTCTCGAGCCACCCGGAGGGAGCCACGCTCCAAGCTCTCTAGCCCGCGCTCCGCTGCACCCTAGCCGGGCCAGCCGGGCCAGCCGGGCCGAGCACTTCCTGGCTGACGGCCGGCGTCTGCAGCCAGGGCCGCGACACTCACCGCCTGCCTTGGTTTCCTTCCCAGCCTGCGCTGCCCAAGACAATCGGGAGCCGGAAACAGAAAGCGCGCCGGAGCCCGCAGCAACGCCAGTCCGCTCATCCGCCGGCCGGCAGGAGGGGGCGCTGTCTGCGCCGCGGACCGTCCGCGCAGGTGTTAGCCGGAGCCCAGGGGCTCCCCGGTGAGCTGCGGCTCCGGACTCCAGCCTGCCGAAAGGGGAGCGATCTGGTCTGGTGCCCTGGGGGAGGGAGGAGCAGAGGGGGCGCTGGGGACGGTAGGGCACCCTAGGCACCAGCCCGCCGTGTTCCGCGGCCGCTGTGCCCCAAACGCCGGCTGCGACTCCAGTCCTCTGGGTGGGCACAGCGCACCCAGGGCAGTCGGGCACCCTGGGCCTCAAGTGCTTTGCCTGCGCCCGTGTGGGTTTCTGCCCTTGGAGAGCCTCTCTAGTGCACAGCATGGAAGAGGCGGACTGGCCCCCGTGCTCACCCAGGAGACCACTGACATTTACAGGCCGAATCACAGGACAGCCACAGGACTGTGACAGAAGGGTGCCTTTGTCACAAGGGGGCTCCCAGGGGCGGAAAAATCAATCAAGGTTCAGAGAAAAAGAAAGTTGTTGGGGGGGGGATCAAGGTTTAGGGGGCCGGCCAGATAGCTTAGCGGACTGTATAGCGCCCGCTTAGGCAGAGATAGGGGCCGGGGATTCGATGCCGGCACCACAAGCCGTGCCAGCCTCACTTCCGGGGGGGGGCTCTGAGACAGCCACTAAGACTGGGGTGTGGTGGCGCATGCCTGTAATCCCAGGGTTTGCAAAGCTGAAAACAGGAGAATCTCTATGAGTCTGATCTGTGTAGTGAGATCCTGTATACACTGTACTAAATACATAAAATAAATTAAATACAAAATCAAGGCTCAAAATCATGGATGTAAGGAGGAAGAGGCTGGGCATGGTCATACACGCCTGTCATCCCAGAACTCAGGAGGCTGAGGCAGGAATATCACTGTGAGTTGGAGGCCAGCCTGGGCTACTTATCTAGACTCTGCCTAAAAAAAAAAAAAAAAAAAAAATCGGAAGGAGGGGGAGGCGTGGTGCTCAGCAGCAGAGCACAGTATCTAAGGTTCCATCCCGAGCACCACAAAAATAATAATGATGATGGAAGCGGAGAATGTAGAAGCATTCCAGAGGAACTATTGTTGGTTTTGGTTTTGGTTTTTTTGGTTGGGTTTTGTTTGTTTGTTTGTTTTGTTTTGTTTTGAGACAGGATCTTACCATGTAGCCAGGCTGGTCTTGAATTCACAGGGATCCTCCTGCCTCTACCTCTGGAGTCTTGAGATAACAAGCACGTGCCACCACATCTGACTATCTTTAAAATCGTATTTAAATATTGAAAGGAAGGAAATGAGAAAGGTCCCTAGTACAGACATGGACAGGGGCCAGCACGCCTGTGGATAGCGGTGCCTCCCGTGTATTCTTTCATCTATTTTTTTAAGAAAAAGGAAAGAACTTTCACAGGTGTCCTTGTAAGTACACAGAAAGACTTGTGGGACAGTCATGCCCTCCTCGGGTGCCCACCCAACCTGGGGTCCCGTCTGGGAGCCACCACGTTCATCGTGGCCAGTGACAGGGGGGTCACCCAAGTCACTCAAAGCCAAGCACACCGCGCAGGCACGTTGCGAGGCGCAGGTCAAATCAGGCCAATCGGAATAAAATCAGTGGGCTGTGAACCCTCCACTTCCTACTTGTGACACCCTGTTATAGTTTCACAAGAGGTCACCCATAGGTGAACCTCGCAGCGTCACTATTTCTCACAATTTCTCATGCATCTGCAACTATTTCCATCAAGATTTCAATCATTAAAAATGCAGACACACGCTGGGCGTGGTGGTGTATGCCTGACACCCCACACGCTGGGCGTGGTGGTGGAGGCTGAGGCAAGAGGATCGCTACAAGTTCAAGGTTGACCCAAACAAACTATGTATCAAGACCGAGTCTTAAAACTAAGTTAGTAAAATAAATAAACTTCTCAAAATAAATAAATTGGTTGGGGCTGGGGAGATGGCTCAGTAGAATAATGGCTTCCCTGGCAAGCCTGAGGGTCTGAGTTCAATCCCCGGTTCCACCAAATAAATAAATAGGGCTGGTGAGATAGCTCAGCGGACTAAAGCGCCTGCTCAGGCAAGTTTAAGCAACCACATGCCCGGCCAGCCCCCCTCCCCAGGGCAGGCTGAGTCGGCCAAAAAAAAAAAAAAAAACATAAATAAATGCTCAAAGGGGGCCAGGGAGATATCTCAGTAGAACAAGCACTTGCCTGGGAAGCGCAAGGGCCTGAGTTCAATCCCCAGTTCCAACAAAAATAAAATAAAATAAAAATAAATGCTCAAAGAATATAAATAAATAAATAAACTTCTCACCAAGCTCCAATCACCTGGTGCCAAGGACTAGCCACCTCTTTATGTAGATGAGCCTGCCAGTTCCCCATCCCCCACCACTCCTGGTTGTCTCCTGATGTGGAAGCCGAGATTCCTCCTCCACTTTAAAGACCCCTGGTTGTCCCTGTGGCAGGTGCATACTTCCTGGGACCTGTGTCTCTCTCAGAATTGGAACACAGACATCCGCTCAAAGGGCGGTTTGACTTTGTGGAGGTGAAGAGCAGCTCATGTGCTCACAGAGCCGCCCTGGGAGGTGGCCAAGGCTGCACGCTGCTCAGCTCATCTCTGCTCACAGTGGGCGGGAGGGCATCTCCCGTGGCCCACACAGGCCTGGGGCCTCAGTCCCGACTCCACACCGCTCACACCAGGCTGTCTCTCTCTAGAGCTCAGTGGCCACCGTCCTGGGAGCTCCATAGTCCTTCTGGGGCAGGCCCCAGTCTCTCCCCAGAAATGCCCACAGGCTGAGTCAGGTAGTGTCAGCCCCTCAGCCAAGCCCCTTGCACTTCCTGAAAGCATTTCTGATAACGCAAAGGAGATGACTAGATGACCCGAGGTAAAAGGGCCAGGCTAACTGCACCTCCTGCAAGTCCCCATGCCACCAAGATGCATCTTCCAGTCCTGACACCGCTGTCTGACACCACTAGGGCAGTCCTAGTTTAATTTTGAGCTAATAATAATAATAATAATAATAATAATAATAATAATATTAAAGAAAATAGACTGGGTATCACTTGATAGCTGCCAAGAACCATTTTCAAAAGGATTTAAAATCTCTCCTCTTTGCCCAGTTCATCCATGTGTAGGAACCCAGCCTTAGAAAACTACACAAGGGCAGGGAGTAGACATGCTCCCAGTATGATGCGTGCATGTGTGATCATGCCAAACGGAACCCCTCTCCATACGAGAGAGTCCACTGATTTTTAAAAAAAAGAGAGAGTTCATTAAAAAACAAATATAAATTAAAAAAGAAGTCAGAAAAAGAAAATTCAGGTGTGGTGCTGCATACCTGTCATCCCAGCACTTCGGAGGCTGAGGCAGGAGGATCTACTCAAGTCTGAGACCAACCTGAGCTACATAGTGAGACCCTGCTCCAAAACAGTTAAGTGAATAAAGAGCAGAGACTCCAAGCTGTGCTGCCAGGGTCACTGCAGCCCCACCATTACTACCTGGCTCTGTGGCAGCCTCGTATCTGCTCTCAGCTGAGTCCCTCTTTCAAATGGGCCCAACAGAGAACATCAGGTCATCAGGTCAACTCAGAGATCCGCAGTACTTAGGACAACAATCAGCCTTTTCTTGAGACAGAGTGTCATTATATAGTTCAGGCAAACCTTGAACTCACTATGTAGTCCAAGCTGGCTTCGCATTGGTGCTGATTCTCCTGCCTCAGCCTCCCAAGTGCTGGGATTATAGGAGCGCACTGAAGGAGTCCGGTCACCACCATCCTGCCCAGAGATCCATCTTCTCACCCCTCCCGCCACACCTGCACCTGGGGGCTCATAATGATAAAGGGGAACAAAACTCTCAATCTGAAAGGTACCTGGGATGAGTTTATGTTTTCTAAAATCAAAGAATTAATTTTAGGAACGAACAGAGGTTAAGAGCAGAATATTTATTGGGGAAAGAAAGCTTCTGTCCGAGAAAGGGACAGAAGGGGGATGCGAGCAGGTTGCCTCCCAGCAACCATCTTGAAACAGGGACTTGTGTAGGTCTCCCACAGGGAGGTCACTCTCCACCATCTGCTGCTGCCTCCCGACCTTCAGCCCCCTGTCCCAGGGTCCCCTCTGTTGCCCTGTCCTGCCTCAGGACCATCCATTTCCTCAGCCTGTCCCCAACTTGTTAGACTTCAATCTAAAGTTAAATAGCAGAAAAAAATAATTCATTTTATGTACATACAGATGTATTCCAAAGTCAATTAAATCCCCTAATAATTGGTTCCTAGGAAAATAGAGAGGGAACAGTTAAAAATTGATAAAAAAAAGGCCAGGCATGGTGGAGCAAGCCTGTTATCCCGGCAGTCTGGGAGGCTGAGGCAGGAGGATCGAAAGTTTGGGCCCAGCCCAGGTAACTCAGCAATTTATCCAGACCCTATCTCAAAACAAAACATAAGGAGACCTGGGGTACAGCTCAGTCTGAAGCCGTGGGTTCTATCCCATGCATCACTGTCTCCTTTCTGCCCCTGCGTGAGATGCCCGTGTTTCCAGCCAGGGAAAGCATGGCTCCGAGGCCCAGCAAATGTACCCCCAGAGACACCTCACTCCTCCGTTGGAGGCTCTGGGCCACCAGCTATGCCAGGCCCATGGCAGTTTCCAGGTCTCCTGAGGCTGGGCATGGCTGGGGCGAAGGCTTTGGCAGGCACATTGCACAGGGAGGCTTCCAGCCCAGCAGGCAGGCAAGGCTCATAAACAGTAAAATTGGGCCGGGAGATAGCTCAGTAGAATAAGCACTTGCCTGGCAAGCACAAGGTCCTGAGTTCAATCCCTGGTACTACAAAAATAAATAAATAAATAATAAATAAATAAATAAATAAAACAGTGAAATCACCTGAAGGTGAAGTTCAACCCCAAGCCCAAGATGTGAACTACACCCACGTGTGAACCGCACCACATCTGTCCTCAGCCCTGCGGCCCTCACGTGGGTGGGTGCAGAGAGGTGCTCACACGGACTGCAGACTGCAGGTGATCTCTGTACTGCCTCAGCTTGCCAAGAGCTGGGATCTCAAGTGTGCATCACCCCACCCACTTATTCACTCTGTGTGTGTGTGTGTGTGTGTGTGTGTGTGTGTGTGTGTGTGTTACTGAGGACTCAGGGCCTTCACCGTGAGCTATGTCCCTGGCCCTTTCCCCCTTTCCATTTTTTATTTTGAGGCTGAGTCTTACTAAGCCAGCAAGTTACTCAGGTCAGATGTGAACTTGTAGTCCTCCTGCCTCAGTCTCCTAGACTGGTAGATTACAGCTGGGCACCACCACGGTGTTCTTGTTAACTTTCTGGTAACTTTGAATTTATTCCTCAATAAAAAAAAGTTTTAAAAAACAAGAGAATGAGACAGACAGATGCAGCTGGTGTTCAGGATACCCACAGGGCAGACAGGGCAGAGCAGGCCAGGTGGGCCAGGTGGTGACACAAGGGCCCTGGGCTGTGGTGACAAAGGGCAGCGGATGGGTCCGTCCTCCTGCAGAGGACAAGAAGAAGAAATGGGAGCAAAGGTGATTTAGCCTCCTGAAGGAGCAGGCCAAGCTCTGTAGCCCCTCATGGCCTGATCATGAGGCCCAGAGTCCTGAGTTTCTTGAGCCCTGTTAGTCTCTTTCTTTTCTTTTTGAGACAGGGGCTCACTATGTAGCCCAGGTTAGCCTTGAACTCACAGTGACCCTCCTGCCTCGGCCTCCTGAGTGCTGGGAAGACAGACGCGCACCATCACACCTAGTATAGGCCCTGTGGATTCAAACTTCACCGCTCCCCTATAGGCACCCTGGAGAAGGCAGTGGGAAGTCTCACCTGGAGTTTCCCAGGTGTACTGCCTTTGTGGCTGGGCTATGTGGCTGGGCACCTGGGCACTGAAGGGACAGGGCTGCTTTTCCACACCCGGGCTGGTGTGTGCTTCCTTGCTAGCACTGACTGCCACCACCTGGGCAGCAGCCAGCAGCGCTCAGGCCTTGCCTTGGGAGGCCCTGCTGCGGCAACACCAGAGTACAGACCCTTGTGGGGAACTGCGGGTGCCTGATGACCCCCAGCACTTTCTGCCTGTGCCAGAGATGCGGTGCCCCAACCGCCCCCTCCATCCCTGCCATGCCAGCCAGGCCTGGGGGCCCCTGACAGCGCCTGCAGGAAGGACCAGGGTACTCGAGGAATCCCCAGGAGCAAGAGGAGAGTGAGGACCCCTCACCAATTGGTTTCCACTGTGGCCAGCGTTGGATGTCACCTCTCACAGCCCCTCTCACAGTCAGTGGGGTCACCACACAGGTGACAAGGACACCAGGCCCTATCCCAGTGTGAGGTAGAGCATGTTCTGAGGACCTAGTGGTGGTGTCTGCTGGGTGACATGGGAGATAGGCACAGACATACCTCAAACTCTGAGCAGTCTCTGTCCCTGTCACACACAGCACCGTAGGTCACAGGGAATTGTCACTCTTACACTTGCACTGATTACAGATGTCGGCTACAAAATATATATTCTGTTTTGTTGTTATTGTTTTTCTTTTGAGACAGTCTTGCTACACTGTTTAGGGTGGCCTTGAACTCACTATGTAGTTCATACTGGTCTTGAACTTATGGCGACCCTTCTGCATCAGCCTCCCAAGTGCTGGGGTCACAGGTGTGTACCACCAGCCTGGTCTTGAGCATGTGCTCACTGCTAGGCCCTGGGCACACGATGTTCCCACGACAATTCTTAAACTCTGAGGAGAATTCACATGGGCTTTAGTTTTACCAAGCTCTGTTGAATAGAGTGTGGACACCAGCCCATTCTGAAGATGTGGCAACTGAGGTTAGCCAAGTCCTCACCAAGAGCCCAGATGGTGCAGGGGCAATGGACCCCACACCTGGTGCCCTCACCTCTACTTTGCCATCCTGGGCCTGGCATCTCTGTCTTTTCTCGAGCCCCAACCCGGGCTGAGTCCCACCACACTTGGACGTGCAGGGGACAATAGAGCCCACACCACCTGTGGGCAGAGCCACAGTGCCACTGGAGGGGGACACACTACCCCCAGGGCGGGCAGGGGCCTGTGTCAGTCCGTTACTCACCCCCCACTGGCCGTGCCCCCCCCACAGCAGTGATAGATGGTTTGTGAAACACCCAGAGCTTGCGGTTGACCAGAATCCTGAAATAATTCCATCGAGACCGGAATTCATGCAATGCTCACATCCTGATGTGGTGAGCGGCCACCGCGGGGATGGGACAGTGAGGCAGCCTCCAGCCCCCCTCACTCACGGCTCCGGAAGGCCCCTGTGACAGGAGTGGGGCCCTGATAAGCGCCACCTGACCAGGAGGCCCAGGCAGAGAGATTAATGCACGAATTGTCAACAACCTCTGTGTCCCACGGGGGGTCACCCTGGGAAAGGAAGGACACTGAGCTCTCAGCACAGACACCGAGCTGGCCCTGCCTCAGCCCCCGGCCAGGGTGCCCACCGCCACTGCCCAGCACAGGCACCTGGCAGGAGGGGTAAGGGATGTAGTGGACCTGAAGCAGGGTGCCAGCTGTTCCCAAGGTGTTCCTGAATTCTCCCTGGCCTGCGCAGGCCCTGGCCATTCCTGATGCCCAACCTGGAGTGGCTCCTGGGTGACACTTACTACCCAGCCAGCCCTGGGCTGCTGGCCCTGGAAGGAGGTGGCTTTCTGCAGGCCCCACGTCCCCTCGCAAGAGCACCTAGCAGCCATGGATGGCCACACGTGGGGCGCCCCTGTCTGTGGTTCCAGAAGTCGTTTTCTGCCCTCAAAGGGAGCTTATAATCAGGATGCTCCACACATCGCATGAATAAGCCCACCCATCACAGTCGCGGCCTTCGGAGGAAGCCTATTCCTTGTCTCTAGCCCATGTTCCACTCTAGTGAGCATCAGTGCTTGCCACTTAGTGCAAGTCCGTCTTTGTCATTAGCTCACCAAGGACAGGGGTCACAGGCTCAGGGCCTCCAGAGCCAGCCAGGGGCAGGCCCAGGGGCCGAGTGCAAGAGGTGGGAGAGGATGAGGGCATGCAGGCCCTGAGGGGCTTGGGTGCGGGCTGTTTCAGCTGTGCGGGCTGGAAGTGACCCGGTTGGCCCAGCTGTCGCAAGAGACAAAACCTGTGTGTGGAGGGGATGAGTTCGGCTTTTAGTAACGTCAACGACATTCTGTGGAGAGAGGACCCTCCATCCACAGGCCATTCCCCCACAGTCAGCTACTGGGAGGCTTGGCTGGGTTTGCATCTCCACCCTTGCCGTGCAACCGTGAAGGCAGGCAGGGCCTCTCAGCCTCAGTGTCCTGTCAGGTGGGGCAGCACCAATTCCACCTTCAGAGCAAATAAAATCAAGCAGCGCAGCATTTCCTGAGGACCTTCCATGGCCCCAGACCCAGCACTGCCTCTGGCTGCCCACCTCACCCGGCCAGCTCAGGGGCAGCGCGTGGACAGACGTGCAATTAAAGGCCCCTGGAATTGGTGAGCACACTTTACCTTTGAGCAGAATTTCTCAGAGAAAAGTGGGTATGGCTGCACACCCACTTAGGAAGCTGAAGCAGGAGGATTGCTGAGAGTTTAGGCCAGCCTGTGCTAAGTAGTGAGAGCCTGTCTCAAAAATCATACCACAATTTCTTAGGGAATTCATGGGAAATTGGTAACAAAGTTAGCGGGGCACAGGGGCTCCTCACGAGCCACCCCAGAGCAGCCTTCCATCCATGAGGCCTGCACAGTCCACCTGGCCCAGGCCAGGAGGGACCAGCTTCCCCGCCACCAGCTAGAAGCTTAGGGGAGCAGTGACCCCTGAGTAAGGGGTCCCTGTATCTGGCAAAGTTCAGCCACATGATAGGTTGCTGTCCTCTCTATCCCTGGCCCCCATGAACTGGCTCAGCCCCCACTGACTGCCTCAGGGACCTGGGCCACCACTGCAGGATGAGGTTCTGTATCCCCACACTGTCCTCAGAGTCTGGGGATGCCAGGCTTCTGGGACCCAGAACATCAGGGCAGGGATCTGAACCCCAACTGTCGCCAGCCTCCCCACAAGGAGACAGTGCCACCTTCTGCTTCGGCTGCTGATGTGCTGGGGGCTGGCACCCTCTGGTGGCCAGTGAGAACTGCATAGCTGTTCCCTGCCCTCTACTCTGGGTGCACTTTGTAAAGGTGGTCAAGGCTCTAAGAACACGGAAAGCCTTCTCCATGCCTCAGGAGCAGGACAGGGCCAGGCCTGCACCCTGTGGCCACCGCCTGACCTTGACTGAGCACTTCTGTGTACGACCCCCACAGGACAGGTGGCCCCATGCTACAGATGCCATGCCCTGGGGCTGAGGCCCACCTGACTTGCCAGGCCTGACCCCAGGCAACCTCTGGCAACAGCCCCCGTAGCCCCCTGGGATTGGCAAAGAGACTCAGTTTACCCTCTGGAAAGGCAAAGACGTCCCTTGTGGGGTATTTGAGTTACACTGTGGCACCACTTGCCATGCACACCTTTTTGCTAAACTTAAAAACCACAGGCATGGTAGTGCACACCTGTAATCCCAGCATTCAGGAGGCTGAAGCAGGAGGATCAATGTAAATTCAAGGCCAGCCTGGGCCACATAGTGAGTTCAAGCCCAGCCTGAACTACGTAGTGAACCTGTCTCCTAAATAATAATAATAATAACTACTATTATTATTATTCAAGCAAAATGAGACCCTGCCTCCAAAATAAAACAAAAGCACACAGTGATGACAAAGTCCACGTGGTGCTGGGGACCAGGCACGGCCTGAAGCATGCCCACATACCTGAGGGGCACAGCAGCAGCTGCTCTGAGGACAGAATTGGTGTGCTGCTCTACCTGACAGAGGCGACATCGAGGCTGAGAGGCACTGTGTGCCTTCTCCATGGTTACACGACAGGGGTGGAGACACCAACCCAGCCACCCCTCCCAGGCAGCTCTCTCTGAGAGCATGGATGCTGAGCAGACAACTGGCCCACTTAGCACTGCTCGAGCTGTCCTTTCCTTCAATGCATTTATAATGCACTCTGCATCTCTCACATATGTGAAATACCAGTTTCACTTGCCCTTAAAAGGGTAATTGCCGGGGCCGGGGAGATGGCTCAGTAGAATAAGCGCTTCCCTGGCATGCACAAGGGCCTGAGTTCAATCCCCGGTTCCGCAAAAAAAAAAAAAAAAAAGGGGGGGGGGTAAAAAAAAAAAAAAAAAAAAGGGGGGGGGGTAATTGCCAAATATTGAACAACTGGGGATGGTGGTACACTCATAATCTCAGCCCTCTGGGAGGCTGAGGCAGGAGGATCACCATGAGTTCAAGGCCAGCCTAGGCTACATAGTGAATTTAAGGCCAGCTGAACTAGATAGAAAGAGCCTGTCTTCTAAAGAAAAAATAAAATTAAGTCAAATAAAGCAATTTTACTCTGGTGAGAAAGACTACCCAGCTAGCAGCTAGCAGTGAGCCTGGCATCTGGACACAGCTTAACCTGGAAGCACAGGGCAGTTGCTGCGCCACTGGGAGACCTAGAGTATGTCCCCTACCCCTGAGCCCCACCACCCTCAATCTGTCCAGTCCAAAGGTAGGCATGGACAGTAGGCGTGGTGGTGCACACCTGTCAGCTCAGCACCCAGGAGGCTGAGGCAGGAGGATCACAGGTGTTCAAGATCAGCCTGGGCTACACAGCAAGACCTTGTCTCCAAACAAAGTGTGTTCTTTGCCAAATGGATCCAGCATACACAAAGATACCACAAGTTCCACAAGGTGCCCACCCAGGAGAGCTGTCCCAAGGCCAGACCATTGGCATGGGTGTTGGGACACAGAGGAAGGTGCAGCAGAGACAGGCCATACTCTCCCCAACACAAAGAGAAGATCAAAGTAGAAAAATGAACACTAACATGCCCAGGGCAGGACCTGGCTCACTCAAGTGCCAGATGTCCCATGTCCACTGGGTCATCTGTCCCATCTATCACAGTGGCCTCTGGTTTCAGTCCCCCAGCTTTTCTGCATTAGACGCTTGGTTCCCAGCGCCGCAGCGCTGAGTGGTGGAGCCTTTGAGAGGCGGGGTCAAGCGGGCAATGACGGTGCTCTGGCTCCACCCTTGTGGTGGAGCTGAGCTGGGTGTGGGCGGGGGCAGTTATCACCCGGTGACTTTGGAGACCAGAATGTTGTGGCACAAGGCCACCATTCTGATGCAGCCACTGCCTTTCTGTGTCACTGCCACCTTGTTTTTTTTTGTTTTTTTTTTTTAATTTTTATTTTGTGTGTGTGTGTGTGTGTGTGTGTGGCCAGCTCAGCCCACCAGGGGGCGGGGCTGGCTGGCATGTGGTGCTGGGGGATTGAACCGCGGTCCCTGTGCTTTTGCTAAGCTTGTTCTAAGTAGGTGCTTTAGACCACTGAGCCATCTCACCAGCCCAATCACTGCCACCTTGTAACACAAGCCTGGCCATGCTGCTTAGGTCATTCAGCCACCAGAATCACAGGCCACAGAAACCTGTCTGCTTTATAAAACACCCAGCTTCAAGCACTGTATCAACAGTAGCAGGAAGGCAGCCAAGACTAGGCCCTGTGTGCACTGGCTGGACCACCGCCCACGGTCAGATCAGGTGGGTAGTGTCCCCCCAATCACAGGACAGTCACACTGTGGTGGGACTCAGACCTGCTGTCAACACTTGTCATCCCCAAGCCCTCATGAGCCCTGATGTCCTCGAGCCATACGGACACACACAAATGGCTACTGCTGTGCCACAAGCACATTGTGCCAGGGGTCACGCTCACCACATTAAGACAGTTTGGTCTGTTCTTAGAATGGGGACACAGGTGGGAAGACATGACTTATCTGGGTGCACTGTCACATGTCTATAATCCCAGCACTCTGGGAGGCTGAGGCATAAAAGTTTCAAGTTAAAGCCCAACTTGAGCAACTTAGCGAGACCCTGCCTCAAAATAGAAGGGCTGAGGATGTAGATCAGCGCGAAGGCCCTGGTTTCATTCCCCAGTACTGCAAAACCCAAAAATGTTAGGTGGCTTGCCTCAGAACACCCAGTGGGCAGGACCAGGGACCCATTCCAAGTGAGCCTGAGCCCACCCTACTCTGAGTGTCCAGGCGTCTCCCACTGTATGCACGTACCAACAGACGCATGGACACAAACACACTGAGGCACACATACACAGACACACACAGGCATGAACACACACTGCCTCTCCTTTGCCTGGCTGAGCTCAGCCCCTAAGCTGCATCCTCTGTTGAGTCATGTTCAAAGGGGCCTCCTGAGGTTCCCTCTCAGACTCCACCCTGTCTCCCTGGGGCTCCCAGCACCCACCAGTACCCGGGCTGCAAATGGACACCTGTGGCAGGAGACTAGATGCCTCCCACGGGCTGCCATGTGGGAAGGGAGCTCAACCTGCCTGGTGGCCCCAGGATTGCAAGGACTTGGTGCCATTTCTACCACTCCCAAGTGCTCTGAGGGTGGGACAGTGCCCACTCCCAATCACAGGCACAGAGGACCAAGTGCTCTGTGAAGTCTGCATACATAGGCTGCCCTGGAAGAGTGTGTGTGACCCTGGGTGTGGGAGAGAGAAGGGACAGAGAGGGCCCACTGGCTTGGGAAGACCTCAGCCCCACACCCAGCACTCACGGACGCAGTGGCAAGTAGACCCTGCAGCACCAGCAGAATTGGGGGCTAGGGAGGACATAAGCTAGTGACCCTCCTTCCACCTCTAGAGCTTCTCAGAACTCACCCTGCCACACCTGTCACTGCGCAGTTAGCCTGGGGCCCCAGGGAGAAGTGGCCACCAGGGCCTGAGCCTATGTCTTCTCCATACTGGGTGCACTGAGATCGCCATCTGCCATGAGCACCGAGGAGCACAGGGACGCCAAGGATGTGCCTCCCGAATGGCTCTGCTCAGGGCATCTCCGGAGCTGCGATAGAAAGCTTTTGTCCCTCACCAATGTGAGTCACAGAGCTCATCCACAACCCGTCATCATGGTCTGCCTTCTCCAGACAAGCAACGTGAGGTTCTGAGAAGAGAAACGTTAGGCCAGGTGTGACGTGCACCTGGAACCCCTGTACTCTAGTGAGCTGACACGGGAAGATGGCGAGCTCAAGCCCAGCCTGGGCAGCTGAGCGATGGAGCAAGACTCAGTCAAAATTTAAAAGCTGGGCAAGGGGCCAGGAAGATAGCTCAGTTGAATAAGCGCTTGCCTGACAAGTGCAAGGGCCTGAGTTCAATCCTCAGAAAAAAAAAAAAAAAAAAAAAATGTTGGGCAAGGTGGTGCCCGCCTGTAATCCCAGCACTCAAGAAGTTGAGACAGGAGACTCACTTTAAGTCCATGGCCAGCTTGGGCTACATAGTAAATGTGAGGCCAGCTTGAACCACAAAGCATGACCCTGTCTCAAAAACTCCCAAGAAAATAAAAAATAAAAATAAAAAGACGTGGGCGTGGTGATGCATGCCGTAACCCCAGCACTTGGGAAGCTGAGCCTGGAGGATCACTGCAAATTCAAGGCCAGCCTGAACTGTGTATCCAAATTCTGTCCCACGTGAAAAAATGACAGAGTTGTGCCTCTTATACCACACATCTATGGCGGAGTGTGGAAGGTGCAGAAACAGTTCATGGAGCAGTGGAAGACTGAAAGTCTCCAGACCGGAGGACCCATCAGGGTGGCTGCTGCATAGCAGAGAAGTGTGCAGACGCTGTCTGCCTTGCTGGGTAGCTGAGGTAGCTGGAGCTGAGGGGGCAGATGCTGACTTGCATGTTTCCGTCCCAGCACCACCCACTGCCCAGCTGTCCCAGGATGTACTTCCCAGACCCCAGTGTGGAGCCCCGGGGCCCTGCTGCTGATCCTCACCTTCCTGTGTATTTTTTCTATGTTCTCTGTTTTTAAAAAGAATTAAATTATTTTTTTTATTTTTAATGCCTTATTCTCTTCTGATATTTAAATAAAATTCTTTATTTGAAAATTTTTTTTAAAAATCCCGGTTTCAAAAAGACAACAAAACAAAAATAAAAACAGCTAAGAATGCAGCTCAGTAAAAAAAGCCCTAGGTTCAATCCCCAGCATCAAAAAATGAGACAGAGACAGAGACAGACACAGAGACAGAGACAGAGACAGAGAGAGAGAGAGACAGAGAGAGAGAGAGAGAGAGAGAGAGAGAGAGAGAGAGAGAGAGATATTATGCCACAAGTCTGAAGGGAGTGGGCAGCAGCATCCCAAGGCTTGGCATAGGTATGACTTTACCTTGACATGCAGGCTGGGGTAACCCAGGGGGACGAGGCCACTGAGGTGGCCAAGCCTACAGAAGGCTCACAGTGGAACCCAACTTGGAGCTGGAGGTCCTGAACCCCAGGGGCTGAGCTGGGGTGGCACAGGGAGGCCAGCAAGGGCCAGCAGGATGCAGGGGATCACAGGATACTTTGCAATGCCAGGGTGCCTTCGGATAAGCTCCATTCACACACTACCCCACACTGCACTGCCTCCCTGAGATGACTTCTTTTCTTAGTGCCCTTTGGGCCTAGTGCAGTGCCTGGCACAAGGTGAAGACACATAAGAAATGAGCTTGGGAACTGCTGAGTCCATGAGACAACCAAGCCTTCCAGTTTTGGGGCAGTGCCAGGTGCTGCCAAGGTGAGACCACCTGGGTACCTCCATCTTGAATCTTCAGTCCTGCTCCTCCGGCTCGTCTGGGCTCCTGACTGGCCACTTCTCCCCTGCACTTGCAGCCTGTTGTCACTGCTTCCTTCCCCTGGCATTTGATGGATTGCATCTTTCCCACGGCTATCAACGGAATGTTTGTGTCCCCATCCCACCTTGATTCCTATGTAGAAACGCAGCCCCCAAGCTCAGGGTCTGGCAGGTGATCACCTCCTGAATGAGGCAAGTGACCTCATGAGAGTGCCTTAGGAGGCGCCTCACCTCGCTGGCTTGTGAGGATGCCGCTGAAGGTGCCATCTGCGAGCCAGCAAGCGAGACCTCACCAGGCACTGAATGCGCCATGCCCTGGGCTGGGCTGCTCGGTCTCCAGAACCTGTGGCGAAGCCAGCAGTCTGTGGTCTTCTGTTACTGCAGTGGAAGCAGAGAGACACCATCTTAAGATGATTTCTCTGGATCCTCTTGTGAGCACAGGTCAAAGGGGAACCTGGACTCTGGGTCTCTTTCGCCATCAGCCCCACGCACAAACCCTTCATCCCCTGAGATCTGCCACAGCTCCGCCTCAGTCTGCCCTTCTGAGGCCCCCACTGTGATGCTCCCTCTCTGCATGCGGTGGTTGGGTCTGGCCTGGCAGTGCGCTGGGCACCAACCGACTGGTGGGAGCTGAGACTCTGAAGGGCTGGGTTGGGGCACCACGCAGGGCACAGCCATGGTGGCACACAGGCCACATTCAGCTCTGGGCTCAAGCCTGACCCAGCCTGGAGGTCCTCTTCCTGTCACCTCCCAAACCTGTCCTCCCAGGTGACAGCACAGTTGCCAGACCCGAGGCCACGCCAGCCCAGGCCCAAGCCCAGCTTCAAGATGGCGCCCGGCCTGGTCCAACTCAGCAGCCTCTGTGGAGAACAAGGGCTCTCGGGTACACTCGGGGGCGCTTCCTGTCTGAGCTTGTGGCCCCCAACCGCTGGCAGCGCGGGTTTCCGG
Source organism: Octodon degus (assembly GCF_000260255.1). Taxonomy (NCBI): domain Eukaryota; kingdom Metazoa; phylum Chordata; class Mammalia; order Rodentia; family Octodontidae; genus Octodon; species Octodon degus. The sequence goes on along the minus strand of NW_004524830.1, from coordinate 392,507 downwards.
CGGGGCTGCGGCCGGGGCCTGCACTATCAGCTCGGCACCAGACGCCCGGTCAGGATACTTGTGGTGAAACTGTGAGGGTGCACTGGTCCTTTGGGGTTTTCTCCCATGTCACTTCCAAGACAAATGGAGGCGGAGAGTGACACCAGCCCTTCTTCAGCCCTGCTTTCCCCTCTCTGAGTCAGGGGCTGGGCGGCAGGTACCTGTCAGGGCTGGGGCTTTGACCCCCAAGCGATGGCTGCAGGGACGTCCCCGGACTGCAGCAGAGGAGAAGGCCGGGCCCAGGCCCCTGCGGACCCTCATGGTAGTGGGGGCTGCAGGGACGGGCCCTCTCTGGGGACCTAAATATTGGGGGGGCGCTCCTCACTCGATGTGCAAGCCACGCGGGGGGGGGAGGGTTTGGGTCCAAAGCCTGGAGAGGTGCCCGGTACCTGCGCATGTCGCCCTGCGCCCAAAAGCCAGGCCTGGGCCAAGGCTTTGCAAGGGTCCCACATCACCACCACTCTGAGATTTCCAAGGGGGAAACCGAGGCAGTGTTTACTACCAGGGAAATGAAAAGCCAGGGAAATGCAAGGATGCTCACACCCCAAGATGCTGCATGCACCCCAGAGAGCCACAGATGCCAGGGTCGGCGTAGGATGGGATGGTTCGGTGGGCTGGAGGGGCCTCCTCGCGGTCCTGCCCCTGATGCTGCGGCGACCATCTGCTCCGCAAGCCTTGCTGTCCCCATGGTCCAGGCAAGGAAGGCATCTGCGAACCCAGCTCCGGCCTATGGACCCTCATCAGCCCTCAACTCTGCTCCTGCAGACCCCAGACCCAGTGCGGTGGGGGTAGGGGCGACTGATCGATCCTAGTTTGCATCGCTAGGTGGCGCGCCAGCCGGTCTTCCTGAGACCGCTCCGCCCAAGGGGTCTTTAAGGCGAAGCAGTCGCACGCGTGCGCGAATCCTCCGGGCCCCCAGCCAACCTGCTTGCTGCGCCTGCGTAAATCCTAGCACCACCAGCACGCACGCGCAGCTCGCTTCCCGGCCTGTGAGCAGCCGCCGGTCCGGCAGAGGGCGCCCTCGCCCAGCGTGCGGCCAAAGCGGAGGGTTCTGCAGCGATTTCCGGAATCTGCTCCAAAAAGTGAGCAGGGTTGCCTGTGGGTCCGGGAAAAGCCTCACAAGGAGGCTGGGTGCACGTAATGGTGGGGTCAGGCAGCTCTCGGAGGAGCGAGCCCTCTACCCCGACCCCGGGGGCCGAATTACCTGGAAACGCCGACGATCACTCAGGCCCGTTATGCCAGCACCCCAGGGACCAGGGCCCTGACGCTGGAGCAGCGGGTGCCACCTCCAGGTGACGAGCACTTGCTGTGCCACTGGCTATCATTACTCGGTGGGAACTCCGAGCCGTCCTCGGCCAGGGGACAACGCTGCTGCAGTTCACTGGAGGAAGCCGGTGCTCCGAAATCCCGCGGTGCAGAACTTGGAACTTCCCTGTTTCCGGAAGCCCTGGGTCGTCCTCACCCTAGGTGGGCTGTAGGAGCCCTGCAACCTGCTTCTGACCCATCCCTGGATTTGGGGGAGCCTGGTTCTCCTCAGCTCCGACCCACAGGGGAGACGGACCCGGCTGCACTGTTGGCTGGTGTTTCTGTGAACCCACTCCGAGCCCGGGCACCGCTGTCTTCTTGCTTGGCCTCCTGGCAGCATCTGCTGATGGTTCAACCCTTGACACTTTTTTTTTTTTTTAAGATTAAAAAAAAAAAAAGGGGGGGCTGGTGAGATGGCTCAGTGGTCTAAAGCACCTACTTGGAACAAGCTTAGCAAAGCACAGGGACCGTGGTTCAATCCCTCAGCACCACATGCCAGCCAGCCCCGCCCCCTGGTGGGCTGAGCTGCCACACACACACACACACACACACACAATAAATAAATATTAAAAAAAAACTTAATAAAAACTATACAGAATTTCAAAACAAGAAAAGAAATGAACAATGGTTGTTATACTACATCTTGTTATCTTCAAAGTAGTTGTTCAGATCACCAGATAAGGGCATGCAAAATTGATTAAACGATATAAGCATTAACTGTTCCTTTCAATAAGCCAATAGGAATTAGTAGTACAATTACCCTAGCTATTCTGTGTATTTTTCCTTTCCCCGATCCCAGTTCTTCCGTTTTGATCAATTTTTCCCTTTTACGATATCTGTTATACCTTTCAGATTTTATTTACTTTGTTTCTTACACTAGGGAGACAATACAATGTTTATACATGCGGATCTTATTTATTTCACTTGAGTATGGTCTCTAGTTGCATCCATTTACCTATAAAAACCTTGAGTTCATAGCAGAGTAGGAGTAATTCTCCATTATATAAAAATACCACATCTTTTTATTTATTCCTGTTGATAGGCACCTAGGTTGTTTCCAAGATTTAGCTATTACAAATTGTGCTGCTAGGGGCTGGAGAGATGGCTCAGTGGTCTAAAGCACCTACTTGGAACAAGCTTGGCAAAGCACAGGGACCGCGGTTCGATCCCCCAGCACCACATGCCAGCCAGCCCCGCCCCCTGGTGGGCTGAGCTGGACACACACACACACACACTAAATAAATGTAAAAATAAATAAATAATAAAAGAAATATTTAAAAAATTGTGCTGCTATATACATACATGGGTACACATATATTGCTGCGGTGTGGTGTTTTCAATTCTTCTGGAACAATACCAGAAAGGGAATAGCTGGGCCGAATGAAACCTCTAATGCTAGGGTTGTCGTTTTTTTTTTTTAGGAATCCCCACACTGACTTGTTATTACACCAGTCTTTCAGATTTTATTTACAACACTCCCACCAATGGTTGCCAAAGGTTTTCTTCCCCAAAGACTCACCAGCATTTATTGGTTATTATTTTTTTTTTAAATGTATCTGGTACAGTCTTACTATGCAGCTCAGACTCTAGTGATCGTATTTTCAGCCTCCCCAGTGCTGGGATTACAGGCATGCACCACCATGCCCGATCTTGTGGCCGCCTCAGCGAGCGCAGGGGCAGAGCCTGCGCGGCATGTGGTGCTGGGGATCGAATCCCGGTCCCTGCGCTTGCCTACACAGGCGCTTGGTGTGCTGAGCTATTTTGCCAGCCCTGGTTGATTTCTTGATAATAGCCATTCTTTCCAGGGTGAGATGGAATCTCAGTGATGCTTTAATTTACATCTCTCGAATGACCAATTATGTTGAACATTTTTTCATGTATTTATTTGCCATTTGTATTTCATTGGAGAAGTGTACTCTATCTCAGATGCCCATTTTTTTAATTGGCTCTTTGAATTTGGGGAGCCTGATTTAATTACTTATATGTTCTAGATAAAAGTCCTGTCTCAGGGACAGTTGGCTAAATTTTTTCCCAGTTCTTGAGTTTGCATTTTACTCCACTGGTGACTCCTTTTGATGTTTTGTTTTGTTTTGAATACAAATTATTCCAACTTCTCTCTTTTTTTTTTTCGTATCATTTATTTATACTAAAGATCTATACGGCCCATAATTCAAGAGAGATGCAAGAGACAACCTTTTTTTTTTTTTGTGGAACCGGGGATTGAACTCAGGTCCTTGTGCTTGCCAGGGAAGCGCTATTCCACTAAGCCATCTCCCTGGCCCCAAGAGAGAACCTTAATATAACACTGTATATAGGAGCAGCACTAAAGACAGCATTAGAATTTTAAAAATAAAAATAACCTGTAATAGAATGGCTGAGGGGCTGGTGAGATGGCTCAGTGGTCTAAAGCGCCTACTTAGAACAAACTAAAAGCACAGGGACCGCAGTTCAATCCCCCAGCACCACATGCCAGCCAGCCAGCCCTGCCCCCTGGTGGGCTGAGCTGGCCACACACACACACACACACACACACACACACACACACAAATAAATAAAATTTAAAAAAAAATAGAATGGCTGAACAAATTAGGCAACGTTTCTATCAGAGTATTTTATGTATGCATAAAAATGAATAAATGGTAATGACATGCAGCAAAATAGATGCATCTCATATTTACTATTAACCAACATAAGTAAAATAAATCAAACATAAAATACTATGTGCTAGGGGCCGGGGAGATGGCTCAGTAGAATAAGTGCTTCCCTGGCAAGCACAAGGGCCTGAGTTTGATCCCCGGTTCTGCCAATTAAAAAACAAACAAACAAACAAACAAAAACAAAAAAATACTACGTGCTATATGATTCATTTATGTAAAGACTCCAAATGGTAAAACTTAATCATATTACAAAGGTACAAAGAGAATCAAGGTAGTGATTACCACGAAGAACAGAATAGCAGTAACTCTTAGGGGAAGGAAAAAAAATTATTGCTGTGAAATGTGAAGACTTCCATTTTTTCCTTTTGATGTTGACACATCTTTTTACTTGGCTTCCTGATACGTGTCCTGGTCTTTCTCTTACCATTTCTCAACCTGTGAACAGTGATGTCCTCCCAGTCCTGATATTCTGTTGAGAACTGTGTTAACAAGTTGCCCAAGTTGTTACTTAATTTGTATATTGGAGCTCCTCCTTCCATTTTGTATGTGTATTCAAAATGGTTAGGATATATAGTTACATTCTCTTAATGAATAGAGGGATTTGTTTTAATAGTGTTTGTAAATAGGATATCATGTCCGAATCTTGTACAGCAATTAACCACTAAGAAGAATGTATGCAATGTGTTAATTATTGAAACTGTCCTACCAATTTGGTTTGAAACTGTCTCATTGCTATTTGTTTCTCAATAAAGTAATGGGGGGGGGGAAGAGCTCCTTCTGCCTTGGCCTCCAAAGTAGCTGGCACTACAGGAACATACTATCACATATAGCTGAACCTCTTCTGCTACACTCCTGAATCCAGATAACCTCATCCCACCATTTTCACATGGAGACCCTGTCTTGAAAAGGTCTGGAGGTGTAGCTCAATGCAAAGGCCCGGGGTTCAGTACCGAATAGGTGCTGGCATCAGCTCTCAATCCTCACCTACACTTGAGTTGCACCAACTGTTACCCTGCACTCAAGTGAATCTCAAGTGACACAGTGGGCAAAAACTGCAGCCTTGGGAGCCAGAGCAGGCATCACAAGCACTGAGTGCAGTGAGGAGAACCCAGAGGGCAGAGGCTGTGGTGGGTCCTGACAATCTGAAGTCCCGAAGGCTGACCGGGTGGCTGGGTATAGGTGGAGGAGCACCTCGGAATGAAAGTGCTGGAACCCCTAGCCTCAGTACCACTGCATCACCACAGCAGACCTCTTGTGGCAGCTCTACCCCGTCTTCTGCCCCACGGATGGGTTGTGTGTCCCGCACGTGCCATAAAGTTGGTCAGGACCTGGATTTGTGCTCGGTCCCCTGAACGTCCGTCCCCTGTGAGAGCCATCTCTACTGTGCCCCTCACTGCCTCCTTCATGGGAAGGAGGAGCCAGACACAGATCAGGCATAGCACGAGAGGCCAATGTGACCTGTAACCAGAGGCTTGAGGGGTTTCTGGTACTAAATGACTTCAGGATCCCAAGAGACACAAGAACAATGGAAATGTGATGTATGTGTACCAGTCCCCCAAGATGAATGTAATTCTGCATTACAAAGATGTACTAACAAAAAAGAAATTAATGTGCTAGTCTTCTAATACATAAAATCTAAATACTTGCCTTGCAAACAGGCCCAGGGGAGCAAACCCACTACTGAGCTAAAAGCCCTTAATTCCAGTGCTGTCCCCAAAGTTAAGCTGTAAGTGACTTCCAACAGAACCACAGTCAAAGTTCACAGTCTCTGCTTTATTTCCACTTAGTCACACACAGTTTCAAAAAAATACATCCTCACCAGAGAACCAAATATTAGGAATTCAAAGGTGGAAAGGAAGGGGCTTCCAGGCTGAAAACATACCTGAGCACCAGAAAGAAACAGTGCCAATAAAGTCTTTGTTCAGAACTTAAAAATGTTTGGGGTTTCTGGGATTAAAATTTTCAAAAAAGGAAGGACTTGGAGTAGAGGGGCCAGCTGCCTGCTTGCCCATAGGAGCAGGGCCTGGCTCCTCCGAAGTTGCAAACCTCACACTCGCAGCCCCTGCATCTCAGTGCTCAACTCCCCACAGGCTCGTGCCACCCGCTCCCTCCAGTTATAAGGCATCGAGGATGTGGTCGATCTTGGTGACCAGCTCCTGGCGCTTGGCGGAGATTAGCTTCTCGTTCTCCAGGTACGTGTCCTTCTTCAGCTTGCCGGCCACCAGCCGCTCGGCCTCCACAGCTGCCTTCAGCGCCAGCTCCTTCACCTGTACATCCAGCTTCTGCATTTCACTCACCTGGAAAGGCAAGGGGGCCCGAGTTCAGCCTGTGCCCCACCCCAGCCCACCACACTCACCTGGAGCCTGGCACAGCAAGGACACGGGGGCCCGCACTACCCGCTGGGAAACCATCCCTCATGCATCACTCGCCCTACAGATGCTCCCTGCGACAGCACTGTGGGGCCCTGTGCAGAAGCCGTGCAGGCACCAGGTACCATGCTGGCACACAGGGCACCTGATGAAGGCTTGTCCTTCCCTGCTGCCTGCCCAGAAAGATCTGTGGACCCAGGCAGACAAGAGACCAACCGTCAGGGTTTGCCAGCCCAGAAGCCAACAGGAAGGATGTGAGGATGAGGTCCTCATGCAGCTGGCACACAGTGAACACATAAGCTCGTGAAGACATTGTTCCAGAAGCAGTGGGTACCAGGCAGGGGGCACAAAAGTGGGGCACCTGTCCAGGCCCACATGGTTCTTCCCACCTGGGCTGGGGCAGCCTGCAGGCAGGGAGCGAGGAGCTACTCTCCACACCAGCCATGTGGATCACACAGGCAAACAGCTTGCCCAGCGCACCCCATCACGAGAACCCCACCACAACCTGTGCCGTGAAGGTGGGCCCCACACAGGCCCAAGGTGGGCCACAATCTCACCTCATAGGACATGTGAGCAGGACGCCCCCCACCCCTAACCTGCCCAACAGAGAAGGGTGCCGCCCTTGACAGCAGCGCCCATAGTGGCCGAGAGGACCACACACCAGCCACTTACTCTGTCACACAGGTCGGAGCCTTCAGTCTTCAGCCTGGACTGTAGCAGTGCAATCTCACTAGTCAGGGCCTTGTGCTCTGTCTCAAGGCTCTTCTTGCCGCTATTGAGGGTAGACATGTCCCGGGACTGCTTGTACCGATTTATGGTCTCATCAAAGTGGCGGTAGAGACCTATCCTCTTGTTGACCAGGGTCAAGACCTGCTCAGTGATGCAGGCCACCTTCATCCTGGCCTCTGCAGCCGGATCCTGGAGGATAGAAACAGCTAACAGAGGTGCCCACTCTGCCCTGCCCCCATGAAAGGAGACCCATCACTACAAGGCACCCAAACAGGAAGTCCAAACCCTCCCAGCACTCAAGACCAGACTCAGCAACACACAGGGCAAGCAAGGGCTGCGATGATGAAGCTGACAGTGACTGGGCAGACCCAAGGACACACAGACATGAAGGCAGACAGTGAATCCTGCCAGCCTGCCCTGTCTCATATCCACACCACTGATTGCTGCTCACAGTCTCACTCAGGTGTCCACAGTGTTGACCTGCTCCCAAGTACCCTCTCCCCAAGAAATCATCAAAGTTCTGCAATAAGGCGACAGTATACTCAGAATTAACTGACAATGAAAGTTAGTTGGCCCAGCCTTGCACAACACAGGGAGCAGCGGAGAGGTGGCTCTCAGCTGGGGATGGGGGTGGGGTGGGGAGTGTCTTCAGGACAGATTTCTCAAAAGAAAAAGCAGCACAAAAATGTGGGGGTTTGGTTGTTTTCTTTTTTAAAATCAGGAACACCAGGGACTGATGAAATTGATTCCTCACACAAAGTAGGGGTGAGGAAGAATGAAACAAACCACACCATCTTTCAGTTTTAAATTTAATATTTTCCCCCTTAATGGACTTGGTACAGGGTCTCACTACACAGCTTGAACTTGTAGTGATCCTCCTGTTTTCAGCCTTTCCAGCACTGGGATTACAGGCATGTGCTACCACACCTGGACTTCGAATTTTAAATTTAAACCTGTGAATTGATACTCAAAATTAAATATTAACAGTAATGTAGCAGAAACCAGAATAAAATTCAAACATAAATAAATGAACCTGCTACGTGTGGTGGTGCATGCCTGTCGTTCCAGCCCTCAGAAGGCTGAGGTAAGGTCACTGTGAGTTTGAAGCCAGCCTGGTCTACATTATCAAGTTCAAGGTCAGCTTATACTACATAGAACAACCTTGTCTCAAAAAAAATAAAAACCATAAAAAGAACCTGACCCTTCAAATGTACAACAAAGACAGTAGAAGCCAATCCAGATTCTATGGGGCTGCAGCGCCACAATGCTGTGTAAGGACGCAAGAACTGCAAACCATCTGTCACTGTCACAGGTCACTGTCGGTTTGCTGTGGGGCTGTGTGGTGGGGGCAGTTCTGTAACTGCTGTGTGTGTAGACACTGCAAGTGAATACTCTCCAGCTGTTGGATTCAAGAGAATAAGAAGAGCAGCAGGATTCCAGGGTGCTGGATGCATGAGGTGTGCCAGTATGAATTCTTTTGTAGAATTTCTTCCCAGCTGCCTTCTAAAAGTGCTTAGACTCAAGGACCACAACAACAATCACCCCAGCTCACAGAGGCCATGCAGAGTGCCCCACCAAGCAGCCCGGGCTCCTGGGAGAGGCTGCTGCCCTGGAAGTAAGAAAATGCTCAGAGTCTCTTCCTCGGTGCTGCCTACAGAGGTGGCAGCCATCTCTCTCTTGGCACCATGGCAGCCCTCAGACCCCTTGTGAAGCCCAAGATCGTCAAAAAGAGGACCAAGAAGTTCATGCAGCACCAGTCAGTCCCATATGTCAAAATTAAGTGCAACTGGCAGAAACCCAGAGGCATCGACAGTAGGGTGCAGAGGAGGTTCAAGGGCCAGCTCTTGATGCCCAACATAGGTTATGGAAGTAAAAAGAAGACAAAGCACATGCTGCCCAGAGGCTTCCGGAAGTTCCTGGTGCATAATGTTAAGGAGCTGGAGGTGCTGCTGATGTGCAACAAGTCTTACTGTGCAGAGATTGCTCACAACGTCTCCTCTATGAACTGCAAGGCCATTGTGGAAAGAGCAGCCCATGGGCTGGTGAGATGTCTCACTGGTCTAAAGCACCTACTTAGAACAAGCTTAGCAAAGCACAGGGACCGCGGTTCAATCCCCCAGCACCACATGCCAGCCAGCCCTGCCC
>NW_004524830.1:369151-383163 GCF_000260255.1 Octodon degus | reverse complement strand
AGAAAGAGCAGCCCAGCTAGCCATTCGAGTCACCAATCCCAATGCCAGGCTTCGCAGTGAAAAGAACAAGTAGATGGTCTGTGTGTGTGTTTATTTGTGCTTCATTAAAATCACAAAAAATGCAAAAAAAAAAAAAAAAGAAAGAAAGAAAGAAAATGCTCAGAAAAACAAAACAAAAAGGAAATGTGAAAGACAGTCAAACCCGAGATGATAGGAACAGTGGACAGTAACCATGTATGCAGTTAACCAGCCAAGGGGAAACTTTTCCCTTGCAGCAGAAAGCCAGCTAAGAATGTAAAGGGAGCCAGGCTGGTAACAACCATCACACTGAGAAACAGACCGAGACAATGACCAATGATATACTCTTCATATTCACACTCAGCAAGTTGAAAAATATAGTCAACAATTTTTAAAATTTATTACGGTAAAAGACACCACAATGAATCCCCCTCAAGACACTCACCCCCACTTCACACACACTGATCCCACTGCTCTCGCCCTTGCTGCTTTCTGAAGCAATTCTGGAAGTTCCTCCATGAGTGTATTTAGTTGACTTGTCATGGCTGCCTTGATGTCCTAAATTGATTCAAAACATTTCCTTTTCACAGTCATTTTGACTCGGGCTAAGTCAGATGTTGCAGAGTGCCAGACCCACAGGAAAGGGGGAAAGGAGGCAGCACAGCGCCTTTACAAGCTTCCCTTTCGCTGGGTGGCACTTGGCAGCCGCCTTCGCCATGGTTCTGATCTTGCCTCATCCAGGCACTCAGGAAGGAGGACTCCAAAAGTGCTGTGGAAGGCGACAAGAGTAACGGGATCCGTGTGTTGGAAGTGAGGGGTGTTTCAGGGGGACTGACAGCCATGTGTCTTTTACTGTAATAATTATTTTTTAAACATTCATTGTGTATCTTGGTCAGATCTTGAACAGCCTCAAATCCAAACTAACTGCAAAGAGAAAAAACTAACTTTACAGTAAAGAAGCCAGACAGACCCCAGCTTAACCAGGGAGAAAAGCCAACATCACCGAGGTGGGACCCACTGGCATCAGCCCCTCCTGCCGTGACACCTGCAAATCCAGCAGCATCACTTTGCAGTGTCCTGGTTGATTTCATCAGAAGAAACACTGCTTCCCCAAGCTGAAGCACACTCCACAGACCTGGTCTCCACTCCTCAGATGCCAGGCTCAGGAAAGTCTGAAGTAGACTGAGCAACGGGTCCCAAAGAGTGCAGAGACCTGACAATCAAATGCCACCCTGATCCTCCACTGAATCTGACTATGGAAACAACTGCTGCGAGAGCCCGGCATGATGGTGCACGCATGGAATCCCCACACTCTGGAGGCTGAGGCAACAAAATTCCAAGCCTGGCCAACTTGGCATTTAGTAAGATCCTGTCTCAAAATAAAACAATAAATTAAAAAGTTCTGGGGACACAACTCAATGCAAAGGTCCCAGTTGCTGCAGAACTCATCCTTGGAACAATCTGTCCCACAGGTACCATTTTAGTAACGTTATATTTCCCAAATTTGGTCACTGTGACATGATTACGTGAGACCTTTGGTGTCACACACATGCATAAGCGTTCAAGGATAAAGAAGCATGTTTGCTCTTACCCTCAAGTCACTCAGTAAAACTATAGTAAATAATTAAATACAAATAAATTTGTATTGTTCTTTAAAGTTTTTAAAATCAGTGTGTTATAGTTTGTGTGTATTTGTGCCCCCAAAGCCTCATGCAGTCATGGGGCAGACTTCTAGAGTTTGTGATTAACTCATGATCCACTGGGATTATGGGTGTGAGCGCAGCTGGGATTATGGGGGTGAGTACTACTCCCACCCAGGGGTGGAGAGCCTGAATGCAGCACAAGGGAGCCAGACTTGCTCTCTGCTGCCATTGTTGCCCCTCCTCCTCCCACTGCTCTCGCTGTTTCTGCCACCATGAACTGCTGCCCTCTGCCATGTGCCGCTCTGCCTTGGAGCCAGCTGAGTATGGACTGAAACCTCCACTAACTGTGAGCTAAATAAACCTTTCTCTCCTTCATTTTGGGTGTCTATTTGTCCCAGAAACAAAAAAGAGTAACTGAACACAGTGAAACAAACAAACAAAAAAGGATAGATATACAGCTCCATTCTCTTAATTCAATGAATAGAGAGGTTTGTTCTAATAGTGTTTGAAACAGGATATCAGGTCTGCATCTTGTACAATGAATAACCACTAAGACAACAATATGCAATGTATTAATCATTGAAAATGTACTAGTAATCAGTTGTGAAACTGTCTCATTGCTATTTGTTTCTCAATAAAAATATTTTAAAAAATAATAATAAAAATAAAAGCAAAGGGGGCCGCAGAGATGGCTCAGTGGAGTAAGCACTTCCCTGGCAAGTGCAAGGGCCTGAGTTCAATCCCTGGTTCAGCAAAAAAATAAAATAAATAAATAAAAGCAAAGGTATGATTCTGAAAAAAAAAAAAAAAAAAATCAATGAAGCAGCCCAAGTCAGGTGTGGTGGCATGGTGACACATACCTGAAGTCCCAGAATTCAGGAGGCTGAGGTAAAAAGATTGCACTGCAAGTTCAAGACCAGCCTGGGCTACAAAGCAAGCTCGCAAGGCCAGTCTGAACTACACAGTGAGATCCTGTCTCAAAAAGACAGACAGACAGACAGACACGGAGACAGACACAGAGACAGGAAGAGACAGAGGGGGAGGGGAGGGGAGGGGGAAAAAGAAAAAGAAAAAAGAAACAGCCAAGTGTGATGGCATACCCCTGTAATCCCAGCACTAGGGAGGTTGAGGCAGGAGGATCGCTGTGACCTTGAGGTCAGCCTGGACTACATAGTGAGTTCAGGACCAGTCTGAATTACATAGCAAACCCTGTTATAGCAAACACACACATACACAAAGACTAAAAACCAATGAAATGAAGTCTTAACAAACAGTGATGACTCCTCTAAGCACAAGACAAGCTCAGCGGGCAGCTGCCCTGGGCAACACTGCACGGGCAGTGAACACCTGCTGCCACTGCAGGTCCCACCACAGCCCTTATGGACATGGGCCCCTCCCACCATTCTGCCCATCACTCCCTGCACCCAGTGCCACCAACAAGAGCACAGCAATGCCAGGCCAGTGCTTCAGGACCAGCAGCAGCCTGCCATGCCCACTAGACCTTGAGTGCCTACTGCCGGTGCCCAGGACTAGATGCTCTCATAAATGGTAATAATGAAGAACAGGAAATGAAGGAATGGAGCAGACACCAAAGGACAACGCAGATGCCTTGCTGTATAGCCTGGCTGGCCAGTGAGCAGTGCCCAAGGGAAGAAACAAAGGACGCTGATGGCCACATGGCAGTGTCCCGGAAGACAGAGGGTGTCCTACTTCCACGCCAGCTGGACAATTTCCCCACCTTGCCTGAGTACCCAAAACCAGGCCAGGAAGCAGGGACTTCACAAGATGCCCCAGTGACAGAGCATCCAGGAAAGGATGGGCATAGGCCCTGGTTGGGACTGTCAAGTGACAAGGTGTGGCCCCAGGCATGCTCAGGACAGGCTGATGAAACCAGCAAAGAGGGCACAAAGGGCAGGCTGACCAGGGCAGCAGAGCAGCTGGTACCTTGGTGATGGAGAAGTCCAGGCGCACGTAGATGATGACGGTGAAGAACAGGATGTAGAAGGCAGCCACCACCAGGAGGGGCTCCTGCAGCATGAGCACCTTGTTGAAGGTGTAGTGCACCTGGAGAGAGCAGGAGTAAGAGGGTGTTAGGGCTGCAGGACCCAGGGAGCTGGACATAAGGAAGCCAGGGCAGTGCTACTCACCACAATGTCCTGGATGTGCTGCTCCACCAGATTCCTCTTGTAGGCCACAATCACAGGGCGGCCAAAGGTGTCTAGGTAGGTGTAGTGCAGCTCATCTGGGGCCCGAGTGATCTCATAGGGGCTGTGGACCTGGATGTTCCTGGATGCAAACACGATGTGGAGTCACGAAGCTCCCCACCTCCCTGGCTCCCCCAGATGGCTGGGCACTGTCAGGGAGCCTGGGGATCAGACCTCAGCAGCCCCCTCAGGTGCCAGCTGCATGCTCTGAGGGTCTAGGCAACACAGCCTTCCTACACACTCTACATGTGAGTCTTCAGACTCAGGTGCCCCTCGCAGGCTCCTGTCCTCTGCCTGGGCTAGCTTCCCTCCTCTTCTGCTAAGCAACATAGCCTGCCACATAGGACACCATCCACACGAAGGACTGTTTCCCTCATCCTGAGGGCCAGCATGAACACAGTAATGTCAGAGGCCAGATGGGCCAAAGGAAACTACAACAAAGTCACATAGACCATGCCTGTGTGTGCTCATCCGTCCCTACCAGATTGAATTCTAGCAATACTCAACATCTCCCATCATGGGTTGACGGGTTCCTACCCTCACCACAATGCCCTCTGCCAAGACTGGCAGGCAGTCTGGCTTGTAGCCACGGACCCTGGCACATCACCCAAGCTCTTTCCCCATGAGCCTGGACCCCCTGACCCAGAGAGATAGGGGCTGTGGCATGCTATTCCTCTGCACTCTGCTCATGTGGCACAGGTCCGGCTGGCCAGCTGGCATCTGAACCCCTTGCTAATGTATCACACCCTCCAGTGCTAGCTGCTGCGCTGACATGAAAACTGCACCCATCACATGAGAGCACCACCACTGAGACTTAGCACTTGATTCCAGACCCTCCTTTTTGAGACCAACTTCCTTTAATTTTTTTGATACAGGATCTCACTATGCAGTTTGGACCCACAGATCCTCCTATCTCAGCCTCGCCAGCACTGGGATTACAGGCATGTGCCACCACATCTGGTTTCAGGGAACAGCACAGCATGCAGTACTAGGGATTGAACCCAGGTCCCCTGCTTCCCAGGCAGGCACTAAGACTGCCAAGTTATCTCCCCACACCCAACTTCCTTTTAAACTGCAGTCAGGAAGCTCCCTACCGGTTTCTCGGACCGAGTTGTTCAATGAGCACCTTCTCTGTGCCCTAGAACACAAGTTTCCCTGGGGGCACCCAGAGATGGACAAGGACAGCCACTCACTTGGCACCCTCAGGCAGGATGATCTTCACTGTCAGGGAATCAATCACTTGCTCATCAAATACATGGTCCACAAACCGCATCTTCAGTGCATACTGATCTCCTGCAGGGCCAAGCAGATGCAGGTGGGCATGAGAACCCCAGACAACAGCAGGGGACAGATGGAGCTCAGCAGGAAAACACCTGCCTGGCATGTGCAAGGCTGAGGAGTTCCAATCCCAGCAGTCACCCCCAACCCCCAAAGAGGAGGAAAAAAAGTACAGAGTAGAAGTTTTAGTGTACATGAGGGAGAAAAGAGAGGCCATCTATAGCTAGAGAGCGTTAGACCACTGTTGGGACACAGGTCTGGGTCTTCTCTAGTTCCCACAGGAAGATGGAGTGACTGATAGCAAAACCAAGCGACTGACAGCACATACCACATGACAACCAAACTAGACACAGGTGTCCACAGAATCCCCTAACCCAGGGCTGGGCAGGGAACAGTGTCAGGAACAATATCTGTGTCTATAACAGGGCAGCAGGGAGGCCCCAGGGGGCCTGGGCGGTGGCCCCAAGGGCAGCAGCTCTGGGTAGTCTAAGGCCTGCTGGATGGCCCTTCAGGGCTGGTGACCTACCCTTGAACAAACCACTGAACAGAATCAAGACCCTGTACAACAGGGACAACAGACAGGGGATGCCACCCTCAGAAAAGCTCAGCAGGAGCCATGTGTCACCAACACCTCCCCACAACAGCTAAGAGTTCCTAGTGCTGTCCTGGGCCAGCCTAATGCCCACACAAAGACCAGCCAGAAGCGTAAAGTCACACAGAAAAAGCCAACAGAAAACATCCCTAGAGAAACAGAAGCACACCACAAGGGATACCCACAAAGCCACCAAAACTGCTGCTAGCGGCCATTGTCTCCTCTCTCGCACAGTGGCCCACCCTCACACTGCAGGGCGCACTTCTTTACTACTTTTACTTGGCCCAAACTTGCTTTGCAAAGCCTGTTTCTTTTCCTACCTTTAGTAAAACTCTGCTACCATTAGAAAACAAAAACAAACAAAAAATTTAAATCAGAATTAGAAAAATAACAGTAGCTGGGTGTAGTGGCATACACCTGCAACCTCAGCAGTCTGGAGGTTAAGGCAGGAAGATCAGAGGCTGAGGCAGGAGAATCACTACAAGCAGGAGACCATCCTGGGCTACAAAGTGAGCTCAAGGCCAGCCTGAACTGCATAGCAAAACTTTGTCTCAAAAAAAAAGGGGGGGGGGCCTGCCCCTTAGCTCAGTTCTTTAAGTGGCTGCTTCAACAAAGCAGTCAGGCTCAGGTTGCTGCGGTTCGATCCCCACAACTCAAGCCAGCCAAACCTGCCTTGAAGGCATTCGGAGCAAAATAAAAAGAAAAGAAAAATGATAGAAATTAGGAGATAAACTCAGGCAAAATGATCATCTTAAAAATGAAGGTCACAGGGGCTGGTGAGATGGCTCAGTGGTCTAAAGCACCTACTTGGAACAAGCTTAGCAAAGCACAGGGACCGCAGTTCGGTCCCCCAGCACCACATGCCAGCCAGCCCCGCCCCCTGGTGGGCTGAGCTGGCCACAAACACACACATAAATAAATAAAATTTAAAAAAAAAAAATGAAGGCCATGGGGCCGGGGAGATAGCTCAATAGAATAAGCTCTTGCCTGGCAAGCGCAACAGCCTGAGTTCAGTCCCTGGTTCCACAAAAAAAGAAGGCTTAAGGGGGCCAGGGAGATGGCTCAGTGAAATAAGGGCTTCCCTGGCAAGTGCAAGGGCCTGTGTTCAATCCCTGGTTCCACCAAAAAAAAAAAAAAAAAAAAAAAGAAGGCCTAGGGGGCCAGGGAGATAGCTCAGTAGAATAAGCACTTGCCTGGCAAGCACAAGGGCCTGAGTTCAATCCCCGGTTCTGCCAAAAAAAATAAAAAATAAAAAATAAAGAAGAAGAAGAAGGCTAAGGTAGATGGAATAAAGAGTGAATAAACAGCAGTAAAGAGAAAGGAAAAAAAGAAAGATTTTTACAGATTCACGAGAACAGGCCAAACAGTGAATACAGAAAAAGCTCCAACAGAGAAATAATGGAACTCCCCAAAGGCGAAGTTTCAGAAAAATTCACAACTACAAGCTCAAAAAGCACAACACCCAGAACAGGGGCTGCCATTCCAGTAAGGGCATTAATGAAGAGTCCCTTTCAATAGCTACATAAAGACAAAAAGGCGGGGGGGCACAGCCACACTAAGCCCCTCCTCCTGTCAGCTGATTCTTGAACTGCACTCCAAGTAGGCAAGAGGGAGTGTCTCCTGCTAAACTCTGGCTAGCAAATGAAAAAGTGAAATGCTAGAGATATAGCAGTCAGCTGCTGGACCCAGTAACATACTTTATCTAGGAACTGAACATTACAAAAGGAGACAATGACGGGGAGTGCAGCTGGGCATGCTGGTGCGCACCTGCGACCAGAGGGTTCAGGAGACTGAGGCAGACAGATCGTTAACTTGACACCAACCTGGGCTATGTAGGAGCTCAATCCAGCCAGGATTCAGCTTGCCTCAAAACCACAGAACGAACCTTCTAGTAGGAGGATGTATCATCACCTCCAGCCTACTAAGGGGAGGGGACCTGAGCCTCACAAATCACAGGGCAGCTGCCAGTCTGCAGGAGACACAGGCACAACCGTGAAAGCCAGACGGAGTTCACTGCAGCTGGCTCAAGGGCCCCAGCAAATGAATTAGAAAGAGAACATCAGAGAACACCAACAGGTAAGACAGACTAAAATGAATGTAAGAGGACAAAAAAAAAAGAGGGCAAAACTGAATAGTTATCTAGAGACACTTTGGGTTTCAACTACGAAGAAAATAAAAAGTGACTACTTTTGATTTCTTTATGGAAAAGGAGGAAATACACAGAGGACCTTTGAGTAACAGACAAATTTTCATTTTTTTCTCCTTCTCAAGATAGGGATTGGAGCTGGGGAGATAGCTCAGTAGAGTAAGTGCTTGCCTGGCAACTGCAAAGGCCTGAGTTCAATCCCCAATTCCAAAATAAATAAATAAATAAATAAATAAATAAATAAATAAATAAAGATGAGGATTAGAACCGGCCAGATAGCTCAGCAGACTAAAGCACCTGATTTGGCAGGACTCAGTGGGGGTTGCTGGGCTGGCCCCACCCCCAGGGCATGCTGAGACAGTGATAGAGACTAGGAGTCATGCACCTGCAATCCCAGCACTGGGGAGGCTGAAAACAGAATCACTAAGAGTCCCATCTACGTAGTAAGACCCTGTACACCCTGTACTCCATGTCCTAAATTCATTAAAAAAAAAAAAAAAAAAAGGGGATTCATTATGCTACCCAAGTAGGTTTCAAACTTCTGAGCTCCAGCCATCCTCCTGCCTTAGACTGACTACAGGAGCTCACACCACAGCTGCTTGGTAATTTTATTTCCTGATCTGGGTGGTGGTTGTAAGATATACCTCTTTTAATAATTCACTCAGCTATATACCATTTGTTTAGTGAGGCTAAATTTTTTTTTAAAAAAAGGTACACTAGGCATGGTGGTGCACACCTGTCATCTCAGCACTAGGAGACCCATGTAGGAGGATCACTGCAAATTTTCAGCTGGGCTACACAGTGAGTTTGTGGCCAGACTGAACTATAAGGTGAAAAAAATCAAGTATCTCTATCTATATCTACATCTATATCCGTATCTCTAGCACAATATTTTTCTAGCTGTTTTATGAAAGTGTTTTTTTCCTTATCCTCTCAATTTTTCTATATTTTTAATATCTCACCTTAAGGGCTAGGAGTGAGACTCAGCAGTAGAGCACTTGCCTAATATATGCAAGCCCATGGGTTCTATCTCCAGCACCAGCACAAAACCCAAAAGAACCCCCCAAATCAAAAATCACCTGAGGGGCTGGAGAGATAGCTCAGTAGAATAAGAGCTTATCTGGCAAGCACAAGGTCCTGAGTTCAATCCCCAGTTCCAAAAAAAAAAATCACTTGAAAGACCAAATGTGGTAGTACACTCCTGTAATTCCAGCACTTGGGAGGTTGAGGCAGGAGGATCTCCTTGAGCTTGAGGACAGCCTGGTCTACATGAGTTAGAAGCCAACCTGGACTATGTAGCAAGACCATGTCTCAAAAACAAAGAAACTACTACTACTTACTACTACTACTACTAATAATAATAATAATAATAACAATAATAAATAAAGGAGAGAAAAAATAAGAAAAAAATCACTTAAAAGAACTTAAAATCGGGCATGGTGCCACACACCTAGAGTCCCAGCACACAGGAGGCTGAGACAGGATTTTTGTGAGTTCAAGACCACTTGGGGGTGGGGCTGGAGAGATGGCTCAGTGGTCTAAAGCACCTACTTCGAACAAACTAAGCTAAGCAAAGCACAGGGACCGCGGTTCGATCCCCCAGCACCACATGCCAGCCAGCCGCGCCCCCTGGTGGGCTGAGCTGGCCACACACACACACACACACACACACACACACACAATAAATAAATGTTAAAAAAATTAAAAAAAAAAAAAAAAGACCACTTGGGGGGATAGGGAATAGCTCAGTGGTCTAAAAGCCTGCCTGGAAAGCACAAAGACCTGAGTTTGATCCCTGGCACCACATGCTGTGCCAACCTGAGGCACTGAGCGTGGTGGTGGTGCTTGCCTGTATTTCCTAGCACTGGGGAAGCTGAGACAGGAGGATCACTAAGAGTCCAAGCTGTGTAATGAGACCCTATACTAAATAAATAAATAAATGAATGAATGATTTAAAAAAAAAAAAGGGCTGGAGAGATGGCTCAGTGGTCTAAAGCACCTACTTAGAACAAGTTCAGCGAAGCACAGGGACCACGGTTCAATCCCCCAGCACTACATGCCAGCCAGCCCGCCCCCTGGTGGGCTGAGCTGGCCACACACACCTCTCTCTCTCTCTCTCTCTCTCAAATAAATAAATAAATAAATAAAAGACCAGACTAGGCTACAAAATGAGCTCAAGGCTAGCCTGAACTACATAGTGAGGCTCTATCTCAAAAAAAAAAGTGTGGGGGAGGGGAGTTAAGTAGCTCCACTTGATGAGAACTCAGGTGTGAAGATTTTTTTTTTTTTGGTGGAACCGGGGATTGAACTCAGGCCCTTGCCAGGCAAGCACTTATTCTACTGGGCCATCTCCCCCGTGAAGATTTTTTTGACCATAGTATTTTTTTTATAAACTGATTGAGTCTTCCGATTTTTTTTTATTTAGTACAAGGTTCAGAGGGTTACCATAATATTTTAACTGTTTACCATTTCTGTTACTTTTAGAATAGTCATGTGCACACAGCCAGTTTGCCCGATAACTCAGACTTCCTAAAAATGACAAGAGAACACTCAAGCAGAACTTATTATTTTTAAAAAAAGGAATAATGATTTTAACTGCAACAAGTAAACACAAAGACAGAGAGAGAGAGAGATGGGGGGGAGGGGAAGGGGGAGAGAGAGAGAACGCCCGAGCGAGTGAGTACAAGCCAGCCAGCCAGCCCCTTGCTCTCGCACCCTGGGCATCTGCAGACTCACCCAGATTGTAGAGGTACTCATAGCTGGGCAAGTTGTAGCCTACGATGTAATGCGTCTTCCACCCACCGAACAGGGGGAAGCGGGGCCGGATCTCCATCTCCACAGAGTCATCCAAGATCAGGAGGTGGCTGGTGGAGACATTGCCAATCTCATCCCGGTAATACACATCCTGGGCGGCTGCAGGGAGGATGGTCTGCAGAGATGGGGACCCCGTGAGCGCTAGGAGGCCACTGGGAGCCCGCCAGGGCCAAGCAATCCCAGACACAACTGAGACTGGACACCCAGATCCTCAGCACCACCCAGCAACAAAGTTCCCAACTTTGAGCCATCAGTCCAACAGCAAAGCCTCAGAATTTATAGAATCATATCTAATTCTTCTCAATCAAGGTTGGAAAGTCACAAAATCTTCTACACAATACCACTGCAAATACTGCAGATTTCATGCAAAGGTAAAAATAGAACCGGGCATGGTTGGCACAGGCCTGTAATCCTAGCACTCAGAAGGTTAAGCCAGGAGGATCTTTCCAAGTTCGAGACTAGGGGCTGGTAGCCTGAGGGCTACAAAAGTGAGCACAAGGCCAACCTGAATTGCATAGTGAGACCCCGTCTCAGAAAAAAAAAAAAAGGTGGGCCAGCCAAATAGCTCAGCAGATTAAAGAGCCCAGGGGTTCGATTCCTGGACCTGCCATGCTGGCCTCGTGCTGGCCCCACCCCCAGGGCGCACTGAGATGGCAATTGAGACTGGGCTTGGTGGCGCATGCCTGTAATCCTAGCCCTTGGGAGACTGTAAACAGGAGAATCATTATGAGTCCAATCTAGTAGTGAGACCCTGAACACCCTGTAGACCCTTCCCTACAATACAGGGGGGAAAAAAGGTAAAAATAATGCTGCAAGCTGTTTTGCAAAGAGGAGAACTAAAGACAAAACTGACATCAAATTACTAGATGACAGAATTTATGAAAGGGGATTTCTCCACCTGATATTCTTTCCTTTTGTTATTTTTTACTAGTATATGTCTACGACATGAATTACATTCTACTTGGGGAACTGTACACATATATATCCCTCTTAGTCCTTTTTAACTTCGCTTCACCAACCCACCCTGTCTACCCCCATTCCCCAATCCCCGTCCACCTCCACTTCCTATTACCTTTTGCTTTGCTCTTTATATTTTGGGTTTCTCATATCAGAGAAAACACACAACATTTAAGTTCGTGTGTCTGATTATTTTCTTTCACATTATGGTCTCAGCCTATGTTCATTTTCTCACAAATGACTCAAGTTTCTCCTCCTTTATAGCTGAGTGACACTGTCTATATTGTCTGTATGTTGATGGGACATACAGACTACTTCCAAGATTTAGCTTTTCTGAGTTGTGCTATTACAAATATTGGCATTTACAGGGCTGGCCAGACAGCTCAGCAGACTAAAGTGCCTGCTTAGGCAGAGCCCAGTGGCTGGGGTTCGATCCCCAGCCTGCCTGGCCAGTGCCGGCCCTGCCCCCAGGGCATGCTAAGATCACAATTGAGACTAGATGTGGTGGCCGCACCTATAATCCCAGCACTTGGGAGGCTGAAAACAGGATAATCACTACGAGTCTGATCTACATAATGAGACCCTGTACACCCTGTAGATCCTTCCCTAACAATACAAAAATAAATAAATAAATAAATAAATAAATAAATAAATATCAGCATTCATGAACCACTGTAATATGATGTCTTAATTCTTTCAGGCATCTTACCTTTAAGGGTAATACCTTCCAAATTTGAAAATATATTTTATAATACCGATACTCACATAAAGTGCCTTTCTGACATGTAAATACATGAAAATGTTCATAAAATTTCACTGATAAGACAAAAAAGATATAAAACTATATGTATAGCATGATTAAATTTTTTTTTTTTTAATTACAGAAAACTAGTATCTTAAAAATGACAACACTGAGCTGGGTGTAGTGGTGCATGCTTGTAATCCCAGCACTCGGGGGCTGAGGCAGGAAGATCATGACCTTGAGGTCATGATCATAAATTAATAATTAAAAACATGGTCTAGTTTTTTGTTTTTTTTAAGATTTCGAGGGTTGAGACTGTCACTCAGCACCAGTCAGTCCCCCAACACTGTCTGCACCTGGTTGACTTCGGAGAGGCAGAAGACAGAGGGACTGCCAGGCCCACCTTGAAAGAGCGGATGGAGGAGATCCCACTGTCCGGCTGCCTCTGGTAGTCATAGCGTGAGAAAGGCCCCTTCAGCACAGCCCCCGTGTGCTTCAGGTCCACGTTCTCCTCCACGGCGATATTGCCCCAGTGTGAGACCTCGATGACACGCGTCATGCTGGTAATGGTCAAGAAGGGGCTGTTGTTCTCATAGTGCACTTTAAATGTATCCTGGCAGGGAGGAAACAAGCAGTTCCACACGTTAGCAACAAAGGACAAGACACTAGTTTAAATTAAATGAGCTGGAGAATTGTTAAAATAGCAACGTACTTAACATAGGCAGGATTTTATAATTGTGACTGTGAGAACTATCTGCTGACAGGTAACAACAAATGTCCATGGCATGTTATTGACCAGATAAACAGGACAGAAGACATGTCATTTCCAATGTAAATACCTTCCCTGTCTAAAAAACTGAAATGTCTACTGTAAGGATGCAAAAGGCAGCTGTGGGTGGAGCTCGGCACCATTGTGGCCCCTACCTGTAATGCACAGCCCTGGCCTCCACCCCGCACCTCGAAGAAGTAAAAGGAAAAGCCATCTAAAAACAAATCTCAATAAAGAAAGGAAGCAAAATCACAGTTTTGTTTCCTATTTTCTTCTTGCTGTTTTTATTTGCTGAATTTCTAAACGGAGCTTTTCAAAATGCTTTTTACAGGTTTTTGGTTTTAAAATAAAAGGTTAAATTATAAATTAAAAAAAATACTGACTAGGAAACATGAACACTAATGAAGTCATAAGAACCATCCTATAAGCTAGAAGATAAACTAAAAATTAAGGAAGATATGGGAATCTGCCCATTAGCTCAGTTTTTCGGGGCTGAGGAGATAGCTCAGTAGAAGAAGCACTTGACTGGCAAGTGCAAGGGCCTGAGTTCAATCCCCAGTTCCACCAAATAAATAAATAAATAAATAAATAAATAAATAAGTACATACATACATACATACATAAAATGTTTTGATTTGAAAATTTTTACTTTAGCTGAATATAGTAGCCCATACTTGTAATCTGAACTATTTGAGAGGTTGAGGCAAGAAGATCTCCTGGCAAGTGCAAGTGCCTGAGTTCAATCCCCAGTTTTGCCAACAAAACAAAACAAAAAAAGAGGCAGGCCGGGGAGATGGCTCAGTGAAATAAGCGCTTCCCTGGCAAGCCTAAGGGCCTGAGTTCAATCCC
>NW_004524830.1:368342-368949 GCF_000260255.1 Octodon degus | reverse complement strand
AAGCTTGACGGTGAAGAACCTCCCGCTGAAGGGAAGGGTTAGGGATAGACTTCAGTAGTAGAGCACTTGCCTAGCAAGCACAAGGCCTTGGGGTTCAATCCCTAGGACTCTAACAAAGATTTGTTTTCCTAAATCAGAAAATCTGTGCTCCTGGGTGTGGTGGTACAGGCCTATAATCCCAGATTGGGGAGGGGGGTGAGGCAAGAGGACAATCATGAGCTCAAGGCCAGCAAGGGCTAGAGAGTGAGTTCAAAAGCCAGCTTGGAATAACAGCTAGACCTTGTGGTCTCCCCCCCAAAAGAAAAGCCTATCCTGAGAATATATACAGAGGTATATACAAGTATTAAGATGGGTTATGTAGGGGCTGGTGAGATGGCTCAGTGGTCTAAAGCACCTATTTAGAACAAGGGACTGTGGTTCAATCCCCCAGCACCACATGCCAGCCAGTGCCGCCCCCTGGTGGGCTGAGCTGCCCCCCACACACACACAAAAAAAAAAAAAAAAAAGTGTTATGTACATGTGGCAACTCCCACAAAGCATGTAATCATTATGTATTGCAAACATGGTCATTAAAAAATTAATAGAAAAGTTATATGAAAATAAAAGA
>NW_004524830.1:353187-368209 GCF_000260255.1 Octodon degus | reverse complement strand
CAGCCCCGCCCCCTGGTGGGCTGAGCTGGCCACACACACACAAATAAATAAAATTAAAAAAAAAAAGAAAATAAGAGACATACATTATAGTAATAAATAAAACTGCCCAACTGGTGCAAGTTAGGAAATAATCTATGGGGCACACATCCATGTGATAGCTGCTAAAAATGTTTTACAAAGGTAATGTGATAACGCAGTAAAATGTTTAACATTTTAAGTGAAGAGAATTAAGACAGAGCCAGGGAAATAGTTCAGCAAAATAAGCACCTGCCTTGCAAGTACAAGCTCCTGAGAATCTCCAGAACCAAAAAAAAAAAAAAAACACAAAAAACAAAAAATTAGGCAGCACTTTATATATAACATCTCTATGAGTGCCAGGGTTTAGCTCAGGGTCAGAGCTTGGCTAGCACATTTTATTAATTTAAATGGAAGAAAGTCTATTTCTTTTGGTGATACAGGGGACTGAACCAAGCATGCAAGGCAAGTCCCACCACCACTGATAATTCACCCATCTCCAGCCCAAGATAATTCAAATTTTTAAAAGGAAGATCATCTAATCACTGTCCCAACATGAAGTCAACCTGTTTCCAATAAGGGAAGAGAATGAACAAATTGAGAAAGCACCACAGCCTCCACAGAAAGTGTGGGCAGAGGCTCCCCCACCAGCTGCAGGCACTGTCCCGAGAAACAAGAAGCAGACACTCACAGAGGGAGAGATGGAGAAATGGAGGCACGGAGGCTCAGAAGCTCGGAAGGGCAACCAAGCCAGCTCTTGAGGAGGAAGTGTGGCAGGAAGGAGAAAACAGACTCTTCTGCCTATACAAATCATGTTTTCACACTCTAGAAAACGGAACTACAAATACCTAAAAGTTGAAGATCATCTAAAATGAATGACCATAACTGTACGGCAAACTAACACTTGAGAGACACTGAAGACAGAAAACAATTTCTTTTTTTTGTCTTTTTTGAGACAGTGTCTCACTATGCAGTTCAGACTGGCCTTGAGCTTGAGCTCATTTTGTAGTTCAGCCTGACCTAAAGCTTGCACCCATCCTCCTGCCTCAGCCTCCTGAGTGCTGGGATTACAGGCATGGGCCACCATGCCCATCCCAGACAGAAAACAATTCAAGTGGCTTTAGAACACTGCGCTTTGACTTTACACCACTAATGCTAAGTCCTGAACATAAACTGGTAAGGAGAATTCTTTAACATCATATATATCTATACATTGAGGAGATGATAAGGAAGTTCAGACAGTAAAATGACAGGATTCCTACGATTTGCTTTTAAATATCCCAGAAAGAAACAGAGAAAACGGCCTGCTGCAACAGTGTGGTAAGAACAACCAGTAACACAGTGGCAGCTTTGAGGGGATTCACAGTGGCTGTGACAGCAGCCATTCTTTCATATGTTAAATTTTCCACAATAACAAAATGTTCAGCCTGATCTCCTTCTCCTTCCTCCAAATCCAGGTCCAAGGCCTGCAGTTCTCAGCCAGCCCTTCGACCAGCCACACCTGTTTACCATCTCAAGGGCCCAGCCCTCTCTGAGCTCCAGCCACAGCATCCTGCTTCCTTCCACCCTGGCCCCACCCCACTTCCCCCTGTGCTCCTTTGAGGACCTAACAGACAGGGTCACTTCACAGTAGGTGACTTCAGCTTTGCAAACCCTTCTATGACAAGGTGTGCTGGACCACACCCAAGCATACCTGGCTGTAGGCAGGAACATCTCTGAAAGGCCCGTAGTCCAGGAGGTCCTCGGTGCGTGTGGGGTTCCCCAGCTTGGTGTAGCTCTCCACGTTGCGGGAGGCCAGCTTCACACGCATGCTCTGGGTCTTGGTAGGATAAGGAGAGTAGAAGTAATGGTTGCCCTCAAATACCACGAACTGTTTTTCTGACTGGGTTATCTGGGTTGGATACGGCTGCAGCACATGGGTGTAGACTGTTTCCACAATCACCGAAATCTTGGCCCCAGGATCAAGGGCAACAGGAAGCTTGACGGTGAAGAACCTCCCGCTGAAGGGAGAAAGCAAGAGGGTTAAGACAAGGAACCCAAGACCAAAACCAGCAACTCAAACTCAGAGCAAACTGTTCTCGGGACAAAAACTGTTACTTTTAAGTGATCACCTTTAATTTTTTTTTTTTTTTTTCTGGTACCAAGGATTGAACTCAGGACCTTATGCTTGCCAGGCAGGTGCTTAAGCCACTGAGCTATCTCCCCAGCCGTTCCTTTAACCTTTTAATACAAGCTTCCTATGACAAATATCTAGATATTCACCCCAGGCTTATCTGTTACAGCAAAACAGTGTAACAGTTAAAACCATTCTGCTAGGGGCCAGGGAGATAGCTCAGTAGAATAAGCACTTGCCTGGCAAGAGCAAGGGCCTGAGTTCAATCCCCGGTTCTGCCTCCCCCCCAAAAAAAACATTCTGCTAGCCAGGTATGGTGGTGCATGCCTGTAATCCCAGCACTTAGGGAGGCCAGGCTCCCAAAGGAATGCCATAAATTCAAGGCCAGCTTGGGTTACATAGTAAATTCAAGCTTAGCCTGAACTATACTGCAAGACCCTGTCTCCAAAAGTCAAACAAAAAAGTGCTTGGACCTATGGATCTATATAAATGGGGAAAAACGTCCATATACAATGCAAATAGTGGAACTCAGTATACAGGGGTCATGGTAAGACCCCACTTTACTGGATCATATGCATGCATATATGCACGCGTGCGTACGTGCATGTGTGTGCGTACGTGTGTACGTGTGTGTGTGTGGTGCTGCAGATATAAGCCCGGGCCTCGAGCATGCACGCAGGTGCATCAAGCATGGAGACAGGTGCATAGCACAGAGCCTCACCCCAGCCTGGGTTTTCTGTGACATACATCTGTACCCCAACTTACATGAAGTAAAGTTATCTCAATGAATGTCCAAGCCAACATCAAAGGTGATCACCTTAAAGAAGAAAAATAAGCCCATTTTCCCCCAATTTGTTTCACAGAGAACTTGTACCATCTCTAAACCACACACACAAAAAAATCTAGTGGCATTTTAAAGAAAAAGAGCTTGGAAACTATTAAAATTTACAAGGTAGAAACTCAAAAATGAATCTGGGTTTTCTAAGCTAACACACAAAAGACAATTTTTGTCAGATCCAGAAAACATTAGTGAAAAACCACAAGGCACTTTAACCAGATTCTTTTTTTTTAATTTTATTTATTTGTGTGTGTGTGTGTGTGTGTGGCCAGCTCAGCCCACCAGGGGGCAGGCTGGCTGGCATGTGGTGCTGGGGGATTGAACCGTGGTCCCTGGGCTTTGCTAAGCTTGTTCTAAGTAGGTGCTTTAGACCACTGAGCCATCTCACCAGCCCCTTTAACCAGATTCTACGAAACTTGTCCTCAAAGTTTACAACACAGGCCCGCCTCCCCAACCCACCCCCTCCATGGGTGACCTTACAGAACTCACATCGGTACACTCACATTACCACTGTGAATCACACTATGCAAAATACAGGAGCACTGCATTTTCTCCAGTGACAGTTCCATCCATGCTTCCTATTTCCAGTGTTGCATTCTATTTTTTTTTTTTTTAATTAATGTATTTAGTACAGGGTCTCACTACACAGATTGGACTCATAGCAATCCTCCTGCTTTTAGCCTCCCAAGCACTGGGATTACAGGCTTGCATCACCACGCCCATGCACCCCGGGGGTGAGGCTGGCTCAGCAAGCCGATATCTGAACCCAGTTGGTCACTGTGTCTGTCTATGCAGGTACTTTAATCTGCTGAGCTATCTAGCCAGCCCCCAGTGCTGCATTCTAAACTCATCTCTACACAGGTTTACTAGGCAGCTCCATGACCACCCAGGTTCCTCAGAAGCCCCTCAGGACCCAGCCCCAGCTCTGTGCCCTCGGAGCCACCCTCTTACCAGCACCAAGCCCAGAGTCACTGGGATCTGTGAGGCCTGCCCGGCCCAGACACCAGCAAGGCCTCCCAGGGCTCTGCCTGCTGCTCACCTTTGACCCTTCACTTTGGTTTCTCGTACTTCCAGGTTGTTCTCCTCCTCCTCTTCTCCCTTCACCTGTAACACAAGAAAGGTTGTTCTTCCTTTTGTCTTCTGGTTTCTAAGTCAAGCTGTAACTAACAACTGCTTTGAAGTGTCCCAACTACCAGAACTTCAAAACTGAAGTTTGGAAGTAAGGCCTCAACTCCGAGGCAAATCTTGCATCTAGCATGAGGGAGGCCCTGTATTTCATCTACAGCACTGCAAAAAATACTGAAGCTTGTGTTTGGTTTTGGTAACTTTGTTTTTGTGTTTTGGGTTTTGGTGCTGGGATGGAAAACAGGTCCTTGCTCAGGTTAGACAAGTGCTCTACCACTGAGACATATCCTCAGCCTTAAAAAAATTATTTTGAGGGGCCTGCCCCTTAGCTCAGTTGTTTAAGTGGCTGCTTCAACAAAGCAGTCAGCTTCAGGTTGCTGTGGTTCGATCCCCACAACTCCAGCCAGCCAAACATGCCCTGAAGGCATTCTGAGCCAGCCCCCCCAAAATATATATATATATATTTTGAGAGGTCTCAGTATTGCTCAGCCTGGCCTCAAAGTTGGGATCTTCCCATATCCCTCCCCAAGTAGCAGCTGGGTTATTGGTATGCATCCCACAACAGGTTTTTTAATCTGGAAACTAAGGACACTGGTTTTTGTTTTGGTTTTTTTATTTTATTTTATTTATTTGTGTGTGTGGGGGGGGTGGCCCACCAGGGGGGCGGGGCTGGCTGGCGTGTGGTGCTGGGGGATTGAACCGCAGTCCCTGTGCTTTGCTAAGCTTGTTCTAGAGTAGGTGCTTTAGACCACTGAGCCATCTCACCAGCCCCTCAAGGACACTGTTGAAGACTTACTGTTGCACAGAATAAGCTCTATAAATGTGAAATCTTTTCCTGAATGACCAAACACACATGCAAACGAAGATCACATTGTCAAATGTAACTCCTGCAAACCTCAAAGGCTTCTTTCTGGACATGTTCTTCCTTAACTTCGAATATACATATGCATAAAAGATAAAGTACTTAACAGAAGTCCTAGTCATGACCAGGACTATCTTTACTCCTACAGAAGAATAATAGAGGCAGAAACCCTTGGGGACAAGGCACCAATGGCCACCCCAGTACAATCCCTATTCATAAATAACCAAGAAGATGCCTCAAAGGAGGCTTCCTGAGGAGGTGTCTTGAATCACACCAGACCACAGAGAAGATTATCAGATGTATACACATGCCTAGCAACAACCTCTCTGTCAATCCAACCGCACACACAAACGGGTTAGCCCTATGTGAGGGTTAAGGCAGTGCTTCCCAGTGGGCACTCAAAGCTACTTGGAAAATTAAACCTTGACCTGTGCATGTTTTTTTATTTATTTATTTATTTATTTATTTATTTATTTAGTGTGTGTGGCCAGCTCAGCCCACCAGGGGGCGGGGCTGGCTGACATGTGGTGCTGGGGGACTGAACAGCAGTCCCTGTGATTTGCTTAGCTTAGCTTGTTCTAAGTAGGTGCTTTAGACCACTGAGCCATCTCACCAGCCCCTGACCTGTGCATGTTAAACATTCACTTTACCACTGGACCACAGCCCCCAGCCCAAGGGGAATTTTTAAAATATTACTTTTAATATTTCAAAAAGCCTGAAAATAGGGCTATGTACCCCAGAGGTAGAACACATGCCTAATGTAAAACCCTGGATTAAATCTCCAGGGCTAGAAAAAAGCCTAAAAGTAAATACCAAGCAGGATGGTTTATGTCTATAATAACCTCAGCACTCGGAAAAGCTGAGGCAGTAGGATAGCAAATTCAATCTCAGTCTGGGCAACATAGCGAGACTCTTTTTCTTTTTTTTTTTTTTTAAGGACCTGGGATTGAACTCAGACCTTTGCGCTTTCCAGGAAGCACTTATTCCACTGAGCCATCTCCCTAGCCCGAGACTCTTTTTCAATAAAAAATTATATACATAAATACAAGATTTTGGGGGGCCGGGGAGATGGCTCAGTAGAATAAGCGCTTCCCTGGCAAGCACAAGGGCCTGAGTTCAATCCCCGGTTCTGCCAAAATAAATAAATAGGGAATGTTGCTTCATGTAAAAGCCCTAAATTCAATCCCCAGTACTGTGCCCCCCCCAAAATAAAAATAATAAAGTGGATCCTTGAAGGACCAGTGAGATAGCTCAGTGGACTAAGTACCTGCTTAGGCAAGCACAGGGACCAGGGTTTGATCCCAGGCACCACATGCTACGCCAGCCCCCAACATGGGGTGCACTGAGTCAGCCACCAAGGCCAGGTGGTGGCGCATTCCTGCAATCCCAATGCTGGAGAGGTTGAAAAAAGGAGGATCACTATGAGTCCAAGCTGCGTAGTAAGACCCTGTACCAAATACATTAAAAAAAAAAAAGTGGATCCTTAAGTTATGACCAGCCTTACATTTGAACAAATTGGGTGACAACTGGAATTTTATATCTTGCGACTGAAGTCTTGAGTTACTACCCAAATGCCAATCCTTGTGCAAAGACCTGCAATTCCACAATGGCTTGTATAAGCGTATATAAGCATCAGTCTGAGCCCAGATTTGTGATGTTCTTATGGAAGGGGACTCTCACCTTCCATTTCATCCTCCTTCCTGCAAGCTAAAGATGTCAATTTGAACAGTGAGTACAGTATGAAATTGTGTTTTGAGTTTTTTTTTTTTTTCTTTTTCTTCTTTTGTCTTTTTGAGACAGGGTCTCCCTACATAGTTTAGGCTGGCCTCATGACATGGATGTGCCACCACACCACACTTATAAAATTGTTGTTTCTAGTAAATTAAACACATTTTTCAACTTTTTGGTGAATACACTAGGAAAATTATTGGTGTTTCCGGTAAATAACACACATCAACCCTTTTTTATTATGAAAATGTTAGTTAAGGGGTACTTTGGGGAAGTTTGGAAGACACTACAGGTATTTCTATTATATCTTATGGGATAGGCAGTCTTGGTTTACAACCAACTTGAATTACAATCAGTCCTTGTGAATGAAATAAGTTCATAAGTGAAGGGTCCACTTAATATGATATATATATATATATATATATAATATTCACATACTCATCCTCAACAAAGTTGTACAGTCCAACAAAAATAACAAGTTCATTACTGTGACTAGAACCTTACCATACGTGGGATAGTCCAATGGACTAAGTGCCTGCCTAATTAGGCAAGCTCAGGGACCGGGGTTCGATCCCTAGCACCACAGGCTGTGCCAGCCCCATCTCCCCAGGGCACACTGAGTCAGCCACAGAGACCAGAAGTGGTGGCACATGCCTGTAATCCCAGTACTGGGGAGGCTGAAAACTGGAGGATCACTACTAGTCCAAGCTACACAGTGAAACCCTGTACCAAGTATATTTAAAAAAAAAAAAAAAAAAATGGGGCCGGGAAGATGGCTCAGTGGAATAAGCGCTTCCCCGGCAAGCGCAAGGGCCTGAGTTCAATCCCTGGTTCCACAAAAAAAGTAATAATAATAAAAATAATAAAAAAAACCTTACCATATTTATGCTTCCTATGAACACTTGCTCATATATAGGTTTATTGGTGTTTTGTTTTTGTTTTCCATTTTATGTATTTGGTACAGGGTCTCACTACAAAGCTTAGACTGATAGTGATCCTCCTGTTTTCAGCGTCCCCAGTGCTGGGATTACAAGCATGTGCCACCATGCCCAGACTCAGTCTCAGCTCAGTGTGCCCCAGGAGCAGGGCTGGCACCGTATGAAGGACTAGGGATCAAATCCTGGTCCCTGAGCTTTTCAAAGCAGGCGCTTAGTCTCCTGAGCTATCTCACCAGCCCAGTTTATTTGTATTACTGAAAAATATTACTCAAGGGATGAGAGAGGCAAAATCTTTAAAATACAGAAATGAGAGAGAAAACTATCAGATGGTCTTTGCGTACAAGGGGACACAATGGCTCCTAGTCAGTAATCCCAAGGTCCCTTCCATCAACTCCTAAAGTTCTCCAAAGGCTGAAGTCAATCCACCAAGGAACTCCACAAATGCACTGGTTTCCAAGGCAACTATAGAAAACACACACCCTCCTTGTAAATGTATCACCTGAATAAAGTGCATTAAGCAGAACATATACTCTAGAATTTGTCTCTGTTGGACTACAGAGTTAACAAGTGACTTCAAAGAAACATGGCAGTGTAGCTGCTGGCGTTCCACCCCAGCAAAACCTTGCTACCTCAAAGTCACTCAGGCTGGCAGTGCCAAGTCCAGAGGAACCACAAGAGCATGCTCAAAGTGTGGTTGAGGCTCACCTGGGCTCAGCCTGACCTTTCTTCACTGGAAAACACTCAGGCAGAGCTACACAGCCTCCCCGGACACAGACTGCTCAAGCACAGAAAGATGCTACGAGGGCTAAAGGGAACATACTTCAAATACCTGCTATAACATTTGACACACAGTAGAATCTCAAATTAGATTCTAAGTTAGTTAAAATCTCAATTTTTTTTCTTTGTATTTTAGGGAAGGGTCTACAGGGTGTTCAGGGTCGCACTACTAGATTGGACTCCTAGTGATCCACCTGTTTACTGCCTCCCAAGAGCTGGGATTACAGTCGTGCACCACCATGCCCAGTCTCAATTGCCATCTCAGTGCACCCTGGGGGTAGGGCCTGCATGGCAAGCCCAGAGACACCCCCCTCCCGCCCCTGCACCTGCTTGCAGTGTTGCCTGTATTTGTAATGGTAACATGTGTACAACACTGTACATCCAAATTCACCTAACTATACACATTAATTATCTATTGTTCTTTATATACCAGTTACACTTCAATAAAGTTGGGACACAATAAACCCAGCAAGGACAGCAGGACAGCTGGCTTCTCCTGTGATCCAGTTACACTGTGAGAACCTTTACACTGTGACAATCTTGTGATTTAAGGAAATCACAACTGGCTTTTATGAAAGAATGAGATTTAACAGTCAAAATATTCGAGGGCAGCCAGGCACAGGGTTAACTATACCGGTAATCCCAGCTACGCAGGAGGCTGATGCAGAAAGACAGCAAGGATGGGATCTTTGGGCAGCTTAGTGAGACTCTACCAAAATAAAAAATAAAAAGGGATTCAGGATGAGGCTCAGTAGTACAGAGCCCCAGGCTCAATCCCTAGCAGTGCAAAAAAAAAAAAAAAAATCGAGAAAACATTCAAAGGTGGCAGTGCACATTTAAATTACGTTTTGATGTATCTTTTCAGAAACCTTTTGAGTAGAACTGTGCATATCATCATGGGCAGAAATGAAAGGGAAGAGGAGTCATTTTAGAAACACAATCGCCATAAACCCAGCTTTATAGCGCCACATTCAGCCGAACAGGGTGTGCTTAAAAGAAATTGACACCATAATGACTAGTCTCCTCTCAACAAATAATTGGGTAATCACTTAATTAATAACGTTTAATGAAAATAGTAATAAAAAGCAAGCCTCTGTGCATGTATACTCCCTCTATTCCCAAAGCTGCCCTTGTGTTCTGGGAAATTCGTGGAAGTACAAGAGCCGAACTTGCAGCCATTTGTAACAAAGAGAAGCCACAGGTGAAAGAAAGGGAAACTCTACCTTTCTAAACAGGGTCAAAGAGCTTCTATTATCCCTAGGGAATTCAAACTAACTTGGAGAAGTTTCTATTTTCAGCAAGCATTCCTTAGCAATCTTAAGTGTCTCCTATGGGCAGGGGTCTCAAGTGATTATGAACTCCAATACCCAGAAGCCTGTTCCACTTCTGTTTGTTCCGGATAGGGTTTAAGGAAAAGCACTTAAAAAGAATAGAAAACAAAGGAAATGAAATTAACTGCAACTCATCGACGATGCCTGGTGTCCGGCTGTACACATGCATGGAGATCCGGACACCAGGCTGATCTGGCCACGTCCCCGACTGGCCCGAGGTCCCTGCGCGGGGCGGGGGTCTCGCCGGGCGGAGCCCACGTGGCGGGGGCGGAGCGGCCGTGAGCTGACGTGTCCCAGCGGCGGCGCCGACTTGGAGGGGGACCAGCCCACCCCAGCCTACGCGAGTCTCGGGTCTCCCCGAGGCTCATCAGTTCCGCCTGCGCCCCGGGACTCCGCACTTCCGCCAGCAGTGGGGTCGGGACCCCAGACCCGGAGCTCCAGCCAGAGGCAGCGGGAAGGACCGGGCACTCACCTGCACACCCAAGTGCGCCAGCCTGGCCTCGAGCTCGGGCTCCAGGGCCAGGAGGAAGGAGGTGGCCCGTGACGTGGAGCCGCCGCCCGCGTGTGCGAGGACCATCTCGGCCGTCACCTTGGCCAGGTGGCTGCTCAGATCCACCGTGCGCTTCACATCCTCGTTCACCAGCGGCGGGACCTCCGAGGAAGCGCTGCTTGGCGCCGGGGCCCACACACCGAGCAGCAGCAGCAGGAGAAGGCGGCAGCCAGGGAGCTCCATGATCGAGACAGAGCCCAGGACCAGGCCTGGCTGAGACCGCCACTGCCCCGCCTCCTGCCACCGCGCAGCCGCTTATTGGGCCCCAGCAGCGGCCAAAGATGGCGGCACCCGGTCAGGAAGGACCCCGTCTCCAGGGCAACCAGGCGGCCAGCCGCGCGCCTGAACGTAAACTTCGCAGCGCTCGCGCCACGCAAGTTTATATTTGGTTTTCATTCCGTTACCTAATTCTGGCGGGAACGGACCTCGCCTATTTCCCTGCTTTTTCCTATCATTTTCTTGCAGTGACTTTAGCCCATGCGTTCTTTGGTTCCATAAAATTTAGACCTAGAAAGTAAAAGTATGCCTTTCCCAATATCCAATAAATGCTAAAATGAGGGCGCCAAAAGTTGAAACAGAAACGGGACCTGGAGAGTCTCAAAGTATCTCTCCTAAACTACTTAGTAATTATAAAGGGGAAAATAGTAAGTTCCCAACAGAGAATCCTGGCAGGCACCGCCTTCAGGGATCAAGGTTAACATCACCAGATACAAAAAGTAGTGCCATCAGGTAGCTACTGAAAGGATTCGCTGAGGACGTCACATCACACCTGCATACGGCTACAGGATTGCCAGAAATGTATAACCCCAGTCTAATCATAATCATCACGCAAAGCGAACTTGAAAGACATCCTACAAAATTGGCTCTTGAAGAATTAACCCCTTTTTTATCTTTGTGTGCCCATAGAGGTCGTCTGTTGATTGATTCCTTCCCGCATAACGGCTCCTGGAATGCCAGGAGCACGGCAAACCCTTAGTAAAAAAGATGCAGCCAATTGTTTCCACCTAGTGGAGGAAGTGTGCCAACCATTGCTCTTCACATAAGCCAATCATTACAACGTATTCATTACTCCCCTACTAAGTAATCAAAAGATATGATGAGGAAAACAAAGCTTTAGGGGCCTGGGAGATGGCTCAGTGGCATAAGCGCTTCCCTAGCAAGCACAAAGGCTTAGTTCAATTCCTGGTTCCAAGACCAAAATGGGTAGCTTGTACAAAGCCACTATCTCCTTCAGCTTCTGGCATCTTGCTTGTAGCTCCTGGTGCTCAAATCTTGCTTATGCAGCTCACCTCAGACTATACTTAAACATGACCCATCCTGCCTCTGGAAGTCAGCCTGCCCATTCTGGCCTAAAAGCTCTATGTAAGACACCCCAACAAAGGTTGGGGGCTCAGACTTTGGAGTACAAAGCTCCTCTGAGCCTGCCAGCGAAAGTTTGGTTCCTTCAACCTCTCTGAGTGCTGCTTATTTTCTTTGCCTCTGGTAAATCTAACACTGCTGTAACAATCATAGTAAATAAAAATGAAACACTGAGCCCATCAAGCACTCACGGATGAATGTCACAGTTCTTAACTTCACACCCACACCTGAAACGTCTTATCTATACTAGTCAAAGTTCTTGGTGGCAAGTGACAGAAGCTCAACACAAACTAGGCATGGTAGTATGCATTATAAACTGCTAATATAAAACTCCAAAATGATAAAAGGTATTTCTCATATAAAACTCTGGAACATGGGAATCCAGATTTTTTTTTTAATTGGTACTTTTTTAAAATTTTTTTTACTTTTTATTTATGCGTGTGTGTGTGTGTGTGTGTGTGTGTGTGTGTGTGTGTGGCCAGCTCAGCCCAGCCCACCAGGGGGCCGGGGCTGGCTGGCATGTGGTGCTAGGGGATTGAACCGCGGTCCCTATGCTTTAGCTAAACTTGTTTTAAATAGGTGCTTTAGACCACTGAGCCATCTCACCAGCCCCTTTGATACTTTTAACATGTATTTGGCTGATCCCTGGCCTGCTTTGCCAGCCCTGCCCCTGGGGGCACGCTGAGACGGTGATTAAGACTAGGCGTGGTTGCATGCACCTGTAATCCCAGCACTTGGGAGGCTGTCAACAGGAGAATTACTATGAGTCTGATCTAGTAGTGAGACCCTGAACACCCTGTAGACCCTTCCCTAAAATACAGAAAGGAAAAAAAAAAAAAGTGAAGTAAATCACTGTTGAAACAGCATCACACACTGCCACCCATTTCACTGAAGTTCTGCAGTCATTCATCATGTAATTAATTTCCATGTCTCTTCTATAATAAACTGAAATATATATATATAATAAACTGATAATGACATCCAGGGCTGGGGAGATGGCTCAGTGGAATAAGCGCTTCCCTGGCAAGCGCAAGGACCTGAGTTCAATCCCCAGTTCTGCCAAAAATAAATAAATAAATAAATAAATAAACTAATGGCATCCATTATCTATAGTTTAGTTTCCCTGTACTAGTATAAGCACTTTCAAATAAAATACATAAATGAAAAAATGCATATCTAATTATTTTACTTATTATAGACTCAAGGTACATCCATTTAGCTAGAAATACTTATGCCTATCCTTCTTTATGACTGAGTAGTACTCCATTATATTAAAAAATCTTTTTTTCATTCATCAGTTGATGGGAATTTGGGCTGTTTCCAAGATTAGTTATTACAAACTGTGCCACTATAAACATGAGTACACATATGCTGCTATGGTATGATTCTTTTAGTTCTTTTTTTTTTTTAGGACAAGGTCTACTGGGTCTCACTGCATAGATCAGACTCATAGTGATCCTCATGTTTATAGCCTCCCAAGTGCTGGGATTACAGGCGCACACCACTAAGCCTCAATCCCTGTCTTAGTGCACCCCAGGGGCAGGGGCAGCATGGCAGGCCCAGGGATCAAACTCCCGGCCCCTGTGTCTGCCTAAGCAGGTGCTTCTTTTAATTCTTTCAAGAAGATACCAAGAGGCTGGGGAGATAGCTCAGTGGCTTAAGCACCTGGCAAGTGCCAGGCCCTGAATTCAGTCCCTCTCCAATTGCCCCCAAAAGTAAACAAAACAAAAAAGAAGATACCAAGAAGGGAAATAGCTGGTCAAAATGGAACTTCTAGATTTAAGTTTTTGAGGAATCTCCATACTGATTTCCACAGTGGTTGCATCAGTTTATACTCCCACCAACAAGGAAGAAGGGTTCCTTTTTCCACAGCCCCACTACCATTTGTTACTGGTTGAAATCTTCCTAACAGCTGTTCTTTCTAGAGTGGGATGGAATCTCAGTGTTGTTTTAAATCTCTTGAATGATGAGTAATGTTGAACATTTTTCATGTATTTATTTGCTCTAATTTTTTAAAAATGTATTTAGTACAGGGTCTACAAGGTCTTACTACATAGATCAGACTAGTAGTGATCCCACTGTTTTTTAGCTTCCCAAGCGCTGGGATTACAGGTGTGCGCCACCACACCCAGTCTCCTGTTTTTCTCTTTTTTTTTTTTTTTTTTTTTTTTGTGGAACCAGGGATTGAACTCAGGCCCTTGCGCTTGCCAGGCAAATGCTTATTCCACTGAACCATCCCCCCGGCCCACTGTTTCTAATTCTTGATCTGAGAAGTGTCTATTCATTTCAGATGCTCTTTTTTGGATTGGATCTTTAAATTTGGGGTGTATCTGATTTTTTTTCTTTTTTTAGTTCTTCACATATTCTTCATAGTAGTCCTTTGTTTGAGGAACAGCTGGCAAATATTTTTAAACACTTGTGGCTTATTTCTTCTTCTCCTTCTCCTTCTCCTTCTCCTTCTCCTTCTCCTTCTCCTTCTTCTTCTTTTTTTGTGGAACCGGGGATTGAACTCAGGCCCTTGCGCTTGCCAGGCAAGCACTTATTCTACTGAGCTAACTCCCCAGCCCCAATTTCTTCATTCTGTTGATGGTTTCTTTTGCTGTACAAAACCTTTTTAATAAAATAAGATCCCCCTCAAAAAAATAAAATAAAATAAGATCCCGGTTGTTGATTTTGTGTGATAATGCCTATGGGATTGGGATTTTACTCATCAAGTCTTTGCCTACACCAGTGTCTTCAGGACTTCTAACTATTCTATCTTGCAGTAACTTTAGCTTTTCTGTTTTAATATTTACATTTTTGATCCATTTTTAGTTTAGTGCATGGCAAAATACATGGTTCTAATTTTAATCTTCATGTGGAAAATCAGCTTTCCAGTAGCACTTTTTTTGGGGGGGAGAGGGGGCTGGCTCAGGCTGCCTTAAGGGCGGGTCTGATGTGGCATGTGGAGCTGGGGATCAAACCGTGGTCTCCGGCGCCTGACTGGGTTTCCCCATGCAGGTTCTTAAACAACTGAGCTAACCAACAAGCCCCATCCAGTAGCATTTATTAAGGAAGTTATATCATTCTTTAGATGAAGGTCCTTTATCAAAAATAAAATTGCTGACTATGCTTGGAGTTGTTTCTCCATCTTTTAATATGTTTCATTGATCATTGAGCCTTTTTTTTCTGCAAGTACAAGGCAGTTTTTATCAAGGTAGATATATGGTATAATTTCAAGCTAGGGACTGTGATGCCCTTTGCCTTTGTTGCTCAAAATTGCTTTTGCTATGCTAGGTCTCTTTTTGTTCCAAATGAATTTTAGCATTGTCTTCTCTAATTCTATGAGATATGCTATTCGAATTTTGATTAGGACTGCATTAAATCTGTATAACTTTTTTTTTTTT
>NW_004524830.1:349056-352767 GCF_000260255.1 Octodon degus | reverse complement strand
CACTTGGGAGACTATAAACAGGCAGATCACTATGAGTCCGACCTAGTAGTAAACCCTGAATACCCTGTAGACCCTTCCCTACAAAAAAAAAAAAAAAAAAAAAAAATCCCCAGCGTGCCATGCTGTTCTGCACACTGAGGCAGCAATTGAAGCTGGGCATGCTGGCATGAGCCTGTAATCCCAGCGTTTGGGAGGCTGAAAACAGGAGAATCGCTACGAGTCCGATCTACATAGTGAGACACCCTGTCCCAAATTGATAGAAAAAAAAAAAAAAAAAAGGATAACTTGCCATTTTCTGATACCCTCTTTTTTGTTTTCTTTTGTTTTGGGAATAGAAGTCAGGATCTTGTGCTTGCCAAGCAGGCACTGTAACAATGAACTATATCCCCAGCCCTCTGATATCCTTTTCAATCTCCTTTTACAGAGTACTTTAGTTTTCTTTTCTTTTCTTTTTTCTTTTTTTTCCGGAACCAGGGATTGAACTCAGGCTCTTGTGCTTGCCAGGGAAGCGCTTATTCCACTGAGCCATCTCCCTGGCCGAGAGACTTTTCTTTTCTTTTTTTTTTTTTTTTTTTTGGCAGAACCGGGGATTGAACTCAGGCCCTTGCACTTGCCAGGGAAGCACTTATTCCTCTGAGCCATCTCCCCAGCCCATTACTTTAGTTTTCAATATAGAGATCTTTTAGTTTCTACATTAGATTAATTCCTAGATATTTCATTTTTTGGAAACTACTGTGAAAGTTGTTGTTTGAATAATTTCTTCCAGTGAGTTTGTTATTTGTATATAGGAATGCTAGATTTTTGTCATTTTATATTCTACTACGCTACTGAATTTGGTTATTAAATCTAGAATCTTAAAAAATCTAGAAGTCTTGATGAAGTTTGTGGAGTATTCTATGTAGAATCTCATGTCATCCACAAATAATAATTTTTTCCTTTCTTATGCTTATTCCTTATACTTCTTTTTCTTATCTAATTGCTGTTTCCAGAACTATACTGAATAAAAGTGGTGACAGTAGAATCTTTGTCATGTTTTTCATTTTTTTTTTTTCTTTTTTTTGGGACAGGGTCTTCCTATGTAGCTCAGGCTGGCCTTGAACCCACTATGTAGCTCAGTGTGGCCTGGATCTCATGGTAATCCCCCTGCCACAGCCTCCCAAGGGCTGGGATTACCACACCCAGCTTGTTCCTGATTTTAGAGTGAAAGTTTTCAATGTTGTCCATTTAGATTGCACTTATTAAACATGCTTTATTGGCCAATATATCGTCTAATTTGGAAAAGTCTCATGTGCTGCTAAAAAGAATGTGTATTTTGTTTGGGTTTTTAAAAAAAAATTTTTTTTTTTTAAACCAGAGATTGAACTCAGACCCTTGCACTTGCCAGTCAAGTGCTTATTCTACTGAGCCATCTCCCCGGCCCCAAGAATGTGTATTTTGTTGTTTGGTGAAACGGCCTGTAGATATCTATTAAATCCATTTGTTCACAGGTTTGGTTCTGATATTGTCTCGAGCATATTTTGGTCTAGTTAATCAGTCCACTTGCGACAGGGTATTGAGGCTGTCCGCTATAACTTGTTGTTGTTTAAGTTTTATGTCCAGTAGTGTTTGGTTCATGAGATTAGGTGTGCGAGTATTTGGTACTCTTTTGGGTATGTGTGTATCGAGACAGGGTTTCATTATGTAGTTCGGGCTGGCCCTGAACTTGCCATGTAGCCCAGGCGGGCTTTGGACTCATGGCAGTTCTCCTGCCGCAGCCTCCTGAGTGCTGGGATTACAGACGTGTGCCATACCACACATGGCTGTCCATTCAGTAGGATGCTGGCTGTTGGTTCATCATAGGTGACATTTATCAGACAGAAATAAAAACAATCTATTCCAATTTTTTTGTAGGGTTTTTACCATGAATGGGAGTCAGACTTTGTCAAATGCTTTTTCTGTACCTATTTAGATGACAATACGGCTTTTGTTCTAGGCTCTGTTCATATGGTATACTACTCATTGATTTGTGTAGGTTAAATGATCTCTGCAACCTTGGGATGCATTCAACTTGTTCATGGTGTATAATCTTCATGATGTTTTACTGCATTGTTTGTCAGTATCTTGAGGATTTATGCATCTATGTTCATTAGGGATATTGGCCTCATTTTTAGTAGGATCCTCTTATGATTTTGGTATCAGAGTAACACTTTGCTTCCAGGAGTTAATTAGAATTACTTCCTTTTCAATTTCATTAAAGAGTTTGTATGGTAGCATGGTTATGGTTTGTGTTCAGTTGTCCCCCCAGTGCTGAGATTATGGGTGTGCTACTGGAATTACTGGTGTGCTTCTGGGATTACAGCATGAGTGTTACACCCGGTCTGGGGCAGATAGCCTGAATGCAACCAACATAAGTGAGACAGATTTGCTTGCTGTTGCCATTGTTGACACCACTCCTCTCATTTGCTCTTGCCCTTTGCCACAGCCATAAATGGCTGCTCTCTGTGCCATGTGTATTCTGCCTTGGAGCTAGCTGAATATGGACTGAAATCTCCACTGACTGTGAGCTATATAAATGTTTCCTGGGGCCAAGGAGACAGCTCAGTAGAATAAGTGCTTGCCTGGCAAGCACAAGGGCCTGAGTACAATCCCCGGTTCCGGAAAAAAAAAAAAAACTTCCTTCCTTCATTTTGGGTGTCTTATTTCTCTCAGCAATGACAGAAGAGTACTGAGAAAGTTGACTAAGAGTCTGTCAATTTTATTTAATCTTTCAAAGAACCAACTCTTCAAGTCATTGAAGAGTTGTATCCATTGTATTAGTCTCCATTGCATTAATTTCTGCCTCAATCTTTTTTTTTTTTTTTTTTTTTTGGTGGAACCAGGGGTTGAACTCAGGCCTTTGCACTTGCCAGGAAGCACTTATTCTACTGAGCCATCTCCCTGGCCCTCCACCTCAATCTTTATAATTGCTTCCTTTGTATAAGCTTTGGGCTTTACTTGCTGTTCTTTTTTATAGAAGCCTGAGGTCCAGCATTGTTTGAGTTTTATTCTGCTTTTCTGTTACGGGAATTCACTGCTATAAATTTCCCTCATAGGACTGCTTCATTGCATCAAACATAGCCTAAAAAGTGCCAAACTATAGTAACTGTTCATTTGCCACCTTTAACCATATTGTAGCAGAAAATGCCCTCCCACCACCTGTATACTTGAGCTTGTTAGTTGCCCAGGTAATAGTTCCTGTTTTAGGTCTGGTTGTTACTGTCTCTTAGAAATGGCCAGTCACTGTGATGTATAGTTGGTCACTATGATACACCCTGCATTGAACCAATCTCCAATTAACAAACCATTCTTCCTCTGTATTTCCTGCTTGCTTATCTCACATAAGCTCTAGACCACCAGAA
The DNA here is from genome assembly GCF_000260255.1 of Octodon degus. Taxonomy (NCBI): domain Eukaryota; kingdom Metazoa; phylum Chordata; class Mammalia; order Rodentia; family Octodontidae; genus Octodon; species Octodon degus. Next base: position 349,390 of record NW_004524830.1, on the reverse strand, counting down.
ATCAGGGCCTGATATTTTGGGAATAGTCCTGATCAGTGCCTCTCAATATAAATAAATCCCGGGTGTCATTTCAGTGTTTCTGCTTGCTGTTGCAATATGAACTAGATTGGTGGTTATGTAACAAAACCAAAAACAAATCAGAAAATTATATACAAAAAATATGCCCTCGGTATAGTGATTTTACCTTCAGAGAAGAAAATTTAAAAGGGATGCCAGGCATGATAGTGCACACATGTAATCCCAACACTTGGGAGGCTGAGGTAGGTCAGCTTTGAGTTCAAGGCCAGCCTGAACTGCATAGCAAGGCTCTGCATCCAATAATTATATATATATA
>NW_004524830.1:340782-348536 GCF_000260255.1 Octodon degus | reverse complement strand
AAAAACATTTCAACTTCAAGATGTATCTCTGCTGTCACTGGTAAAGTGGCCAGACAAGAGTTCAGATCCTTGTTGATCAACCCCAGCAAGCCAGCTATAACTTTACAGCAAGATAGTGGATAATCCCAGTTAGTTCAACTGCAGTTCAGGCTGGTTTCTGGCTGGGAGGCTGGAACCCAATTTATTTAGCCTGAAACTGGGCTAGTTAGCCTGAAATTGGGCGTGCCTCCTGCAGCTTAAACTCAAGTTCCCACGTGGCTCCTTGGCCTCCTGCTGACTTGAACTTGGTTCTGCCTCAACCTGGCACTGGGAGCTGCTAGATAGGGCCAGCCCAGGGCTGCTCTGAGTTCTGAGCTTAGTTGGCCCTTCTCTTAGAGGCCAATCTCCCTCTCCTGGGGAATGGCTGAACCTGAAGAACTCACCAGGCACTGCAGTCCACTCTGCCCACTGCTCCATTCCACTGGCGTGTCTGTCCGTGGAGGCCTCCAGGGTCATCAGGAGTCACTGGGGATTTGCGGATTTGAGCCACTTTCCCCACAGTTATTTAAGGAAAAGTGCTGCCTGCCAACTCCTCTTTTTCACTGAGATCTTTTCACTCTCCTCATGGGCCTGAATTCTCACTTCAGATCCTTGCTGGGTCCCAGGGACATACTTCCTTCCTTCTCAAGTTTCTATGTTCCAGCATCTGGGCACCAAATCTCAGAGAGGCTCTCTCTTGCTGTTTACCACTCCACCATCTTCCTGGAAATATGAATTCAGGGTTTGTTTGTTTGTTTTTTGCGGAACCGGGGATTGAACTCAGACCCTTATGCTTGCCAGGAAGTGCTTATTCTACTGAGCCATCCCCCAGCCCCAACAAACCGCTCTTCCATGTATAAAAAGTAGCTCTTGTCTATTTTGTATCTGTGTATTCAAAATGGTTAGAATAGATATATACTTACATTCTCTTAATGAATAGAGGGATTTGTTCTAATGGTGTTTGTAAATAGGATATCATGTCCGCATCTTGTACAGCAATTAACCACTAGGAAGAATATATGCAATGTGTTAATTATTGAAACTGTCCTACCGATTTGGTTTGAAACTGTCTCATTGCTATTTGTTTCTCAATAAAATTATGGAAAAAATATAAAAAAATAAAAAGCAGCTCTGTTTCATGATGAGATGGTCATTCCTGTTTATTCTGTGATGTCTTCATTCTACCTATTTAAGGTAGCCTTGTGCTGCTACAACAAAAACACCTGAGACCAGATTATTTATAAAGACCCCAATCTCGATCATCAGGGTGGACACTTCATGACTCAATCACCTCCCAAGGCCATGGTTCTCAAGACTATTATATTGAGGGTTAGATTTTAACCTGCCTTTCAGGAGGACTCAAAAACTCTGCAAACCATACCACTAGGTAATGGGAAGAGAAGGAAAAAAAAAAAAAAAAAAAAAGGCATAGTGCCACATGCCTACAATCCCAGGGCTGAGAGAAGAGAATTGCTATGAGTTTGAAAACCAGCCTAGGGTACACAATCTATTCAAGTCCAGCCTGAACTAGAAGGCAAGGCCCTGTCTTAAAACAAACAAAAAACCAAACTCTGTGGCCCACTAAGCCTATTTACTATTTAATAGTTTACATAAATGTGCCCATCTTATGTAAAGGGTTTTTTTTGTTGTTGTTGTTTGTTTTGGTGGAACCAGGGATTGAACGTAGACCCTTGCGCTTGCCAGGGAAGCACTTATTCTACTGAGCCATCTACCTGGGCCCCCCCTTTTGCTTTTTTCTTTCTTTCTTTCTTTCTATCTTTCTTTCTTTCTTTCTCTCTTTCTTTCTCTCTCTCTTTCTTTCTTTCTTTCTTTCTTTCTTTCTTTCTTTTGTAACTAGGGATTGAATTCAGGCCCTTGCACTTGCCAGGGAAGTGCTTTTTTTTTTTTTTTGCAGAACTGGGGATTGAACTCAGACCCTTGCGCTTGCCAGGGAAGCGCTTATTCCACTGAGCCATCTCCCTGGTCCCTGTTTTTTTGTTTTTTGTTTTTGGTTTTTTTGGCTGGCTCAGGCTGCCTTAAGGGCGGGTCTGGTAAGGCATGGGGAGCTAGGATCAATCCGTGGTCCCCTGCGCCTGACTGGATTTGCCCCAGCAGGCACTTAAACGACTGAGCTAACCCACAAGTCCTCCAGTATAAAGTTTACATAAGTATTCCCATCTTAGCAGAACATCTGTTTTTATTTTTATTTTTTTTATTTTTATTTTATTTTTTTGCGGAACTGGGGATTGAACTCAGGCCCTTGTGCTTGCCAGGGAAACGCTTATTCCACTAAACCATCTCCTTGGCCCCTTGAACATCTGTTTTTATGAAAAATGTTCACACAGGTAAAGCAGGTAAAGAATGTCAAGAACAATCTGGCAGCTGCTTAAACTGATAGTTCTAGATTGGGGAGGAATATTATTTTTTTCAATTTTTCTATAAATCCAAAACTCAACACTCAAAGATAAAAAGTACCATTAGCAAGGGCCAGCAAGATAGCTCAGTGGACTAAAGAGCCTGTGTAGGCAAACTTAGGCAAGCGCAGGGACTGAGGTTTGATTCCAAGCACCACATGTGGTGCTAGCCCCGCCCCGAGGGTGGGCTGAACCATAGTGGCACACATCTGTAATCGCAGAGCCAGGAAGGCTGAAAGCAGGAGGATCACCATGAGTCTCAGCTGCCATTTCTGGATATAAAATTTTACTGGAACATAATCAAACCCATTCATTTGCATGAGTTTTATTACTGCATTCACCCTACAAAAGCAAGAGTTGTCTGGTTGCAAAACACACTGCATAAACCAGGCATGTGGGCCGGGGAGGTGGCTCAGTGGACTAAGCGTTTCCCTGGCAAACACAAGGGCCTGAGTTCAATCCCCCGTTACACACACACACACACACACACAAAACCAGGCATGTGCCTATAATCCCAGCACTTGGGAGCCTGAGGCAGGAGGTTCACTGTGAGTTTGAGGCTGGTCAGGGATACTTGCTAGAATGTTCAGGTTATTTGCATATTGATTCATAAAAATAGTGGTTGCTGTAGGAAGGCGCGCATGCTGACCCGGAAGCAGAAACCACCACAGTTCAACGACGGCGCCACTACTGCGTCTTACCGCCAGGGGACGCAGGAGGCGATGTATTGGTTCGCACAGCCGATTGTTCGTCAGCTGGCAGGCTCGGGCTGGGTAGGAGGCCGGCTCTGGAAGTGGAGCGGTCCGCCTAGAAGATGGTAGCTGCCTCTGCGGTTGCATGAAAAGCGGAGCGTTTTCCTGCCCGCGAAGCGCGGTGGTTTGCTTGCGGTGATTCCTCGCCGCGGCGGAGGTCGCGTGCTCCTCCGAGGTGGCGCGTCCCAAGATGGCGGCGGCCCCGGGGCGCCCCGGGAGGAGGCGGCGTGCGCGGGGTGGGCAGGCGTACTCAGCGTCTGTTCTCTGGGCTGCGCAGGGGACCCGCGGTGTCTCGGCGGGGGGGGGGGGGGAGGGGCGATGCTTCATAAGGGATCCCTGAAGCGAGGTTCCCAGAGACCGTCGCGGAGACAGCGCTCCACCCTCAGCTGCCTTCCGCGGAGAAACAGTGAAAACAGGCAAGGGTGCAGGCCCTGCAGGGAATCATCTGCGTCAAAAATGTCAAAGCATAGGGCGGCCTCGGGGTGCACCCTTGTAATTCCAGCATTCGGGAGGTTGAGGAAGGAGGATCACCTGGACTACATAGTTTAAGGCCAGCCTGAACCGCTTAGCGAGGTGTCTCATCAAACAACAGAGAGTATGCCCTTAAGTCATAGCTTATCCACAGAACTTAATTACCACTTCTTCCCAGTATAAATCTCAGAAGACCTCAATGGTCTTCATGCAAAGGGACCCCACTTTTCAGGCTTTGGTGACATCAGGCAAAGGCTAATATGAAAGTCTTTTTTTTTTTTCTCAGCCACAATATCGGGGCTCATGTATCTGTACCTATATGCATCTTTTTGTTTAAAAGCAAACTTGCTGAGCATGGGAGCCCACCCCTGTAATCTCAGCACTGAAGAGGCAGATGCAGGACTGCAGTGAGTTCAAGGTCAGCCTGCCTGCTGATGAAACCCTGTCTTAAAAAGCCAAATAAGAGGGTCGGGGAGATGGCTCAGTGGAATAAGCACTATCAAAGAACCTGCTTAGGCAGATGCAGATGCAGGGGCGGGGGTTGGATCCTGGCTTGCAGTGCAGGCCCCATCTCCCCACCCACCCCCTGGGGTGGGGGTGGGAGGTTGCTAAGACACCAGTTAAGACTGGGCCTGGCTGCCCACCCAGCACTTGGGAGGCTGAATGTTATGGGTCACTCAGAATAGGAACCAGATCAGCCAGATTGGAATAATGTTATGGGTCACTCAGAATAGGAACCAGATCAGCCAGATTGGAATTTGGAAAGCCGTTTATTACTGAGCTCAGGGCCCCCAGTCTGCTCTCACGCAGGAGAGGACCGAAAGGCAGCTAGCCCAGGAAGCAGGGGGCTTTTAAAACATGAAACCACATTTGTTTGGTAAACAAATTTATTTACACAAAACAGTGTTTATAGGGTCGTTGTGACCACTATCCAAACTAAATTTTTTGGGGCTTTGTTTTAGTTTTTGGTTATCTTGCACCTGAGTAAGTACCTGCAGGCAATCTTGCATAGCCCAAGGTTACAAGAAGTTAAATCCCATTCAGTTTCCTTATGAAGCCATCTCTGCAATCTGACTTTGTTTATAGGGATTGGTTAGGTAGGAATTTTATGTAGCAAACAGCAAGTAACAGCCACTATTTACTAAACAATCTAAAACAATGGGTGGGTATGCATTTACAACAGAAAGCACAAGATTTATACCCATATAGCCTAAAATGTGAGTTAACCCATTACACTGAACACGTGCGGATCACTACGAGTCTGGTCTGCGTGTGGAGACCCTGTAAGCCCTGTACTAAGTACATTAAAAATAAATAAATAAAAATTAAAAAACGGGCTGGAGAGATGGCTCAGTGGTCTAAAGCACCTACTTGAAACAAGCTTGGCAAAGCACCGGGACCGCGGTTCGATCCCCAGCACCACATGCCAGCCAGACCCGCCCCCTGGTGGGCTGAGCTGGCCACACACACACACCACACTCTCTCTCTCTCTCTCTCTCTCAAATAAATAAAAATAAAAAATAAAAATAAATAAATAAATAAATAACTATTAAAAATTAAAAAACAGTGGCATAGGGGACCGGGGAGACAGCTTAGTGGACTAAGTGCTTGCCTGGCAAGTGCAAGGTCCTGAGTTTGATCCCCGGTACAACTAAAAAAGAAAAGTTTGGGGCCAGGGAGATGGCTCAGTAGAATAAGCACTTCCCTGGCAAGCCTGGCAAGCACAATGGCCTGAGTTCAATCCTTGGTTCCACAAAAAAAAAAAAAAAAAAAAACAGTGGCATAGCTGTATACCAGCCAAGAACACCAGGCTTGTGTAAAGACATTGTGGCATGGAATTTATGGTACCTGAGTGCTGGCAGAGAGCAAAAAGGCTGTCTGCAATGAGAAAAAAAAAAAAAATAGAGGAGCTGGGGACATAGCTCAGAGACATAAGTACCTGCCTGGCAAGCAGAAGGACTCCAGTTTGTCAGCCCGGGTAGTTGAGACAGGAATATCTCTGCGAGTTTGAGACCAGCCTGGGGGCTACAGAAGTGAGCAAAAGGCCAGCCCGAATTGCATAGCCAGATTCTTCTCAAAAAAAAAAAAGAAACAAACAAACAAACAAAATAGAAAAAGTTTTTATAAATGAGAGAAAGAGGGGTTAAAGGGAGGGTTGGGGAATGGGTAAAAAGGAATCAAGTTATATCATTTAGGATTTTTTTTTTTTTTTTTTTTTGTGGTACAGGTATTGAACTCAGGACCCTGCGCTTGCCAGGCAAGCATTTATTCTACTGAGCTATCTCCCCAAGCCCTCAATATATCATCTGCAGGTATAAATTCCCTAAATGATTGCGATAATTCTGTATGTCTAAAACATCAATAAACATAATTAATAGAAAAAGACCACATTTAGGAAACGAAAAGAAGGGTGCTTTTTTTATAGGGTTTGAAAGAGGAAAAGAGACAGTAGGCAAGAAGATCTTAGTAAACTTCAGTAAAGTTCTCAGTGAATAAAGTCTTTGAGGTGTCCATTGTAAATGGTTGGGATGGTTGGATATTTTCATATGTCCCAGGCTTTGCACAATTACATGTTCCATCTTAACCTCTTCAGGATGATTAGGGAAAAAAAGGAAAAAAAAAAAAAAAAAAAGATGCTTAGGGCACCAGCCCTGAGCTGAGAACTATACCTGTGCTGGCAAGTAAGTTGGGTACTTGGAGTGTCATGTCCAAATAAAGCCTGACAATTCCTGCACTTTTTTCCTCTTAACATATGTTTCTTTTGTTTTTTGTTTGTTTTTACTTAGGTTTTGTTTTGTTTTGTTTTGTTTTGTTTTGTTTTGTTTTTTTGAGACACTTTTCCTGTGTAGTTCAGAATGACCTTGAACTCAAGTGATCCTCTTGGCCTCAGCCTCTCCACTGCTGGGATTACCACTCCCACTCCAATGTTCCACCACTCCCAGAAATTATTATTTCGAAGGTCACATGGTTTGGAAATAATTTTTCTTCTCACTGTGTATCCTTTGTTAAATTACTTTTCTTGGCCCCAGTCTCCTAAGGAGTAAGATAAATACTATAGTAACTCTTTCAAAAGGTCATAGAAAAATGATTAATGTTTATGAAGCACTTTGTGTGGGGTATACAGTAGGCACTCAAAATAAATGCTCTGTAATTCTATATTATTTTAACCTCAGAGCTAAAGTTTTTCTGTTACTTTTGTTTTTGCCACATGTTCTTGGTATGTATTTCAAGCTGACTTTGAACTCTATGTAATCCAGTCTGGCCTCGAACTCATGGCAGTCTTGTCACAGCCTCATAAGTGTTGCAGTTACAAGCCTGAGCCACTATGCCTGGTGATTTCATTTGATTTATAAAATGGAGACATCCAGTTGCTGTGGAGCCATGCCCTTACTCAGCCACCTTTATCCTGTGGCTTTTTTTATTGTTGATGTATTTAGTACAGGGTGTACAGGGTCTCACTATGTAGATCAGACTCGTAGTGAACCTCGTTTTCAGCTTCCCAAGTGCTGGGATTACAGGTGCATGCTACCTTGCCCAGTTTCAATCATGGTCTCAGCGTGCCCTGGGGGCAGGACTGGCATTGCTTGTGGTGCCCGGGATCTTGTGGTGCTGGGGATCGAACCCCGGTCCCTGTGCTCTCCCTAAGCAGGCAAATTTAGTTACCCTGTGGCTTTTGTCCTCACATTTGTCATCCTAGAGCCCCAGATGACTGTGGCTTTCTCTATCACATCCACATTTCCAGCTGGATGAAGGGGGACAGAGTGGCAAAGTACTGTCTGGTGCACTCAGCTTTCTTTAAATGAGGGAGTGAGTGAGTGAGTGAGTGAGTGTGTGTGGCCTGCTCAGCCCGCCCTGGGGATGGGGCTGGCACAGTATGTGGTGCTGGGAATTGGATTGAGTGTGGTCCCTGCACTTGCCTAAACTTGCGTAAGCTGGCACTTTAGTCTGCTAAACTATCTCACTGGCCCTAAATGAACTTTTCAAGAAGCAGATAACTAGCATCTTCGCTTCCACCACACTACGTACAACTGAGTCACTATATCTACATGGATACTGAGAAGTGCAGCTAGGGGCCGGGGAGATGGCTCAGTGGAATAAG
>NW_004524830.1:338210-338767 GCF_000260255.1 Octodon degus | reverse complement strand
ACAGAAGGAAGTCTGCACTGCGGGCTGCCGTGCCTTCCTTCTACTGCAGCCAACTTCCTCCTGGCAGAAGCTCGATGTTTACTAAAGCTCAGAGCTGGTGGGCTGGGGAAATGGCTCAGTAGAATGAGCTCTTCCCTGGCAAGCACAGGGTCCTGAGTTCAATCCCCAGTACCGCAAAAAATTTAAATAAATAAGTAAATAAAGCTCAGAGCTGGAAAACACAGCCAGCTGCCATGGCTGAGGTGCAATACTCTAGTAACCTTCTTTAGATGAAGTGAATCATGAGTCTGAGAGACTGGGCATACCGTTTCCATCTGTCTTGATGCTTTGTCACCTCCTCAGAGTGACCATCATTTAAGTAGTTAAAATTGGTTAGCAGGTGGCCATGGTGGTACCCACCTGTAATGGAGCACTTGGGAAGCTGAGTCAGGAGGATTGCTGTCAGTTTGAGGCCAGCCTACGCAACACAGCAAGACCCTTTTTCGAAATGCAAAACAAAAGTTGGTTGCCACTACATCCAACTTGAGCCTGTGGGATGGGAGAAGAAAAGGGCCATA
>NW_004524830.1:335555-337260 GCF_000260255.1 Octodon degus | reverse complement strand
GTTTTTATTTTTGAGACGGTCTCACTATATAGTTCAGGCTGGCCTTGAATTCATTATGTAGCCCAGGCTGACCTTGTGTTCCTGGCAATCCTCCTGCCTTAGCCTCCCAGGTGCTAGGGTTACAGGCATGTGCCACTATGCCTGGCTAGGGAACATATTTTAAGTGAAATAAATTAGATATGCAAGCTTAAATGTCACATGGTCTCTCTTATATGAGAAATCTGAAGTATAAATAATTTGAAGAGCAAATTAAGAGATGATAAACATCTTTTGCAAGAGGGAAGCAAACCAAGAGACAGAGGGGGATAAAGGGTTGGAGAATAGAAACCAAAAAGATTCTCAGTGTTGTGAACATGGATCAACTCCCCCTCCCCACAAGGAATGTGATCACTATGTACTGCAAACCTGGGTTGATAAAAATAATCTTGAAAAATCTAAACATAGCCTGACCTAGAAGTAGTCCATTCGTCACCAGGATGGCACAGCGTACCTTGCACCTTGGGCCTGGGACCCCGTGTCAGCTCTGAGCAAGGTGAGAAGGATTCTAGTAATAGCCAAAAAACTAGAGGCTATTATGGCTCTGAGGAAGAGGCTTCGGCTTCTTTGCCCAAAAGAGGAAGGATTCTTCTCCTCTGATTTGCCCTGAGAGGAAGGGCACAAGAGGAAGTCAGGATCCGGCGTTTCTCTTTGGTAGATTTCTTTTTCTTTTGGTGGAATGGGGGATTGAACTCAGGATCTTGTGCTTGCCAGGCAAGCGCTTAGTCTACTGAACTATTTCCTTGGCCTGGAAGTCAGGGAAAAGCCATTTCTGCTGGATTTGGGGACACATGTGTCATCCCAGCACTCAAGGCTGAGGCAAAAAGACTGCTGTGAGTTTAAGGCCAACCCAGGCTACAGATAGAGTTTAAGGCCAGCCTGCACTACATTGTAAGACCCTATCGCAAAAAAGGGAAAATCAGAGACAAAATTCTGAGCCTTAGGGCTGGCCAAGTAGCTCAGCGGATTAAAGCACCTGCAAGCAGAAGTAGCCGCCCCCTTCCCAGGCCTGCCATGCCGGCCCCGCCCCCGGGGCACCCTGAAGCAGTGATTGAGACTGGGTGGGGTGACAAGGGCATGTAATCCCAGCACTTGGGAGGCTGTAAACAGGAGGATCACTACAAGTCAGACCTAATGAGACTGAATACCCTGTAAGCCCTTCCCTAAAATACAGGGGAAAAAAATTCTGAACCTTAAATTATAAGGACTAAAAATAGTAAAACTATTGGAAAGAGTGGCAGTAGTCAGGGTATAAATGAGTTACATCCTTATGCACCAATTGGGAAGTCAGTTATCTAAATCTGATGTCACCAGAAATAGCAGCATAGGCACATTATTTATGGCTGTAAAGTAAATCCCAGGAAAACTTGGATGACAGCAACCAAAGAAGAAGCTATCAGAATGGCTGCCCCAGGAGCAGCCCTAGGGGCAGTGAAGGGTGGGACAGCCCTTTCATTAAAATTCTCTAGTCCTATTGTAGACAACTACATTAGATAGAAATATTATAGGCAGTCAGACAGGACTAGGCCCTCGAGACAACATGAAAGACAAGGTGACTTTGCAACTTTGGAAGAGACAGACACTCCTGTTATAAGCCAGACCTCAAGACAAAAGAGTTGGTGCCAGGGAGATGGCTCAGTGGAATAAGCACTTCCCTAGCAAGTGCAAG
>NW_004524830.1:332233-333265 GCF_000260255.1 Octodon degus | reverse complement strand
GAAAATTGTTAATTTGAAGCCAACTTAGACAGCACAGGCAACACAGCCAGACCCTGTGGGGGGTGGGGGGGATCAAGCCAGGTAGCACACAACTGCCATCAAAGCACTTAGGAGGCTAAGGCAGGAAGATCGCTGAGGCGTTCTAGGCCACCCTGGGTTCACCCCAGCCAGAAGTCTGCCAGTACCTATGGTGTTCTGTACCTTTTTATTTAGCTGCATAGACTGGGGGGAGTGGGGAGGATGACAGTGCTGTCTGAAGGGAGAAAGAAGGAAAGGGATTTCTTGAGATCTCTGAAAATGAACAGCATTTCAAAGGGGAAGCTGTGGGCAACCATTACCACCCTGGAGGAAGTAGACTGGGAAAGTCTTTCACTTCTCCAAAGATGTTAGTTAGTTAGTTAGTTAGTTAGTTAGTTAGTTAGTTAGTTTTTTTGAGGCAGGGTTTCACTACGTAGCCCAGGCTGTCCTTGAACTCATGGTGACCCTCCTGCCTCAACCTCCCAAGTGCTGAGATTACAGGTGTGTGCCACCTGGCCCAGTTTGGTTTTGGCTTTGGTATCAGGGTAATAGTGGCCTTGGAGAATGGGTTTGGGAGAACTTCCTCTTTAATTCACCAACAGTGATGTGAAAGGAAAGTAGTTTTCCTGAGGCTCATAGCTCTGATTGTAGTCCCGCTTGCTTGTGATGTTGCTCTGTCGAAGCATAGGGTGCTTTCTGTTAAAGCTACTTTTTGAACTTGTCTTTGTATTTTCTCTAGGCTATAAAGGCAGTTCTGTCCTTTTGGAGGACAGGGTACCACATGTCACAGGTGGCCTTGCATGTGTGCTGTGAGAAGGTCCAAAGACTTAACAAAAGTGAAAGTCTGTGGAAAGCTAAAATTCCATTTTTTAAATGATAATCCTCAAGATTTTGTTTGTTTGTTTGATGGAACCGGGGATTGAACTCAGGCCCTCGCGCTTGCCAGGAAAGAGCTTATTCCACTGAGCCATCTCCCCGGCCCCAAGCCCCAAGATTTTTACAAGAATATAAATC
>NW_004524830.1:330080-330588 GCF_000260255.1 Octodon degus | reverse complement strand
CCCCTAAATTGTTGAATTATTATGGTGATCATCTAACATGGCTGAAGCCCAAAAGCAACAGCTTATTTTCCGAGAGACCACCTCCTCCTTCACCCGTAGCCCCAGTTCTAAACACAATTTCCTTTCACCTTTCCCACACCACAAGCAAGATCCAATCAGCTCCTTGTGTGTCACTAACCTGTGTCTCAAAACTCCTTCCCTTAGCAAAGCCTGAAAATCTCAGCCTACTTGTCTCATGTCAGAGGATCCCCCCATCTCCCTGACATTGATCCTCTCCTTTTCCTTTACTTCTGCTTCTCTGCCATGCTGAAAAACCTAACAATCTCCATCTCAAAAATGTGGCCAAAACAAGAGGCTCCCACAGTTATTGTGAGCCCTAAATATAACCCTCCAGGGGGCAGTTCAGTGATAGGGATGAGCCTGCAACTGCCTTGGTTAGGCCAGGTCTTCGTACCAGTTCAGCTGCTGTTTGTCTGATGCTGCCCCAGAACAGGTGTGCTGTGCTGTG
>NW_004524830.1:327915-329270 GCF_000260255.1 Octodon degus | reverse complement strand
TGATGAAAACCATGCAATATCAAAGCTTGTGTATCTGATTTACTTCATGCAACATTATGGTATTAAGGTGAATCCGTTTTCCTAGAGATGACTCAGGTTTGTCCTCCTTTATGGCAGTGTGGTGCTCCACTGCATGTAAGCACCACGTTTTCTTTATCCGCGCATTTGCTCACGGACGTACAGCTGCTTCCAAGCTTTAGTTGTGCCGCTACAAAAATGGGCGTGTTGGGGCTGGTGAGGTAGCTCGGCGGTCTAAAGCGCGTGCTTAGGCCAGCTTAGGCAGCCACAGGGACTGTGACTTAATCCTCAGTACCACATTCCACACTAGCCTTGCCCTCAGGGCGGCCTGAGTTGGCCAAAAAATGAACAAATAAATAAAATAAAAAATAAAAATGGGTGTGCATTCATCCTTGTAGGTTTCCTTTTATTTATTTTTTTCATAATTTTATTGAGAAACAAAGAGTAATGAGAGAGTTTGAAATCAAATTGGTAGGACAGTTTCATGTAGGTTTCCTTTTAAAAATAGGCATGTCATAAGCAAAATGCCTCAAAAATCCTGGCTTCACTTCCCAGGTTAAATAGATACCTACTATACTTAAAAGATAAAAAGCAATGATTTTTTTTTTTTTTTTAAATTTTGGCGGAACTGGGGATTGAACTCAGATCCTTGAGCTTGCCAGGGAAGCACTTATTCTACTGAGACATCTCCCCGGCCCAAAAACAATGATTAAAATTCAAAATGATAGCTTCTGTAGTAGTACAACTCATGAATTTTAATCCCCAGTTGCACCAAAAAAAAAAAAAAAAAATCAAAATGTCCATCAGAGCTGGGGATGTAGCTCAATGGCAGAGCCTTTGCCCCAACAAGGCCCCGAGTTTAATTCCCAGCTCCTAGTCCCCCCCTCCAGAACCAGAGTTTGAGCTGAGGCCCTTGCAAGCGCTTATTTACTGAGCCATCTCCCACCGCCCCCACCCTGCTCCTGTTTGTTTGTATTTTTTTAAATGCCTGACATAGTGATACACGTTGGTGATCCCAGCACTTGGAAGGCGCAAGAGGACCACTGTGAGTTTCAGGCCAGCCTGGGTTACATCGTGAGACCCTGTCTCAATCAACAACAGCAAAAACAGCAAAAAGGTAGCAAATATTCATCTGTGCACCACAGTGAGCTGACACAACGGACGCTAGGTCATCACTTGACTCTTTCCTCTCTGGTTTTTTTTGTTTTGCTTAGTTTTTTGGGACAGAGTCTGTCAATGTAATCCAGGTGGGCCTTGAATTTGTGGTGATCCCCCTGCCTCAGCCTCCAAAGTCCTGGAATTACAGGTGTGTGCTACCACACCTGGCTAGAAAGGGA
>NW_004524830.1:323042-327815 GCF_000260255.1 Octodon degus | reverse complement strand
GCCTCAGCCTCCAAAGTCCTGGAATTACAGGTGTGTGCTACCACACCTGGCTAGAAAGGGACTTAACACAGGAGAATAGATGCTTAGCAAATCTTTTTTTTTTTTTTTAAAATTCAGAAGGTTTTTTTTTTTGGCTGGCTCAGCATGCCTTAAGGCAGGTCTGATAAGACATGAGGATCTAGGGATCGAACCACAGCATCCTGAACCGGAGTGCTTTGTTTAGCAGATGATTAGCACATCTTGGCAGACAAATCTTGGAGGGTATCTATGTAAGCCTCCAAGAATGTACCTGAACCAACAGCAGAGCTGGCCATGTGGAAGGGGCAGCCTCTCCCACAATGATAAAAGGGGAAGTCAGGAGGTCACCAAAAGAACTGACGCCAAGGCAAGGAAGCTGCTGCTACTGCTGCTGGCCAGGCCCTGGGCCCAGCTCACCTCTGCAACTGCATGTGCGGCCACTCACCCAGCTCAGGAGCACTCTGTGTTTGGTTGGACTGCTGAGTGCTGTGGTCTGAATGCGTCTGCTACACAATTTAGGTTGTTTTTTTTTTTTTTTTTGCAGAACCGGGGATTGAACTCAAGCTGAATTCAGGTGTCTTGGTGAGATAATTAATGCCATGGTATCAAGAACCAAGGCCTATGCCCGTAATCCCAGCAGTTGGGAGGCTGAGGCAGGAGAATCATGGGAAGTTTGAGGCCAAACTAGAATACATAGCAAGATCCTGCCTCCAAAAAAGAAAAGAATGTACTTCATCTTAGGGAGTTTGTTAGGTAGCACAAACTGGTCAGAGGTCCAGGGGCCCCTTAAGCACCCAGTGCCTTTCCTGGAATGTTCTTTCTTGTTTTTCCACCCCAAGATTGAATCACAACTTCTAATAAGCTTCTTATGATCTCCTGGGAAAAAGTCCCACTCCAGCCTTCTATAACTACATTCTTTTTATTTTTTGTATTTTTAGGCAAGGGTCTCCAGGGGTGTTCAGGGTCTCACTGCTAGATTGGAGTAGTAGTAATCCACCTGTTTACAGCCTCTCAAGAGCTGGGATTACAGGCCACCACACCCAGTCTTACAACTACATTCTTTTGCTTTGCTTTGGTTTTTAGTTATCCTGAGGCTTGAACCCAGCTCCATCCTACTACTGAGCTATATACCACAGACATGTTTGGGTTTACATCTGAGATGGCTTCCAAAGCCTCTTGTACCTACAGGCCAGACTTTCAGAGTAGTGTATTACAGGTGCTATAGCTGCCTTGCTGTTAGGAGCCAGGCCTGGTCAGAAGAGGTAGTCCCTGTGGTGTGGCCTGCAGAGGTTACCTCCTCCTCGGATCGTCCTCTCTCCTGCTTCCTGGGCACCATAAGGGAAGTAGCCCTTTCTGCCAGGCCCCACAGCCAACCATTTTCTGCCTTTGAGCCAGCAGACCATGGGCTGAAACAGTAGGCAAAATAAACCTCTCCTTCCTTAGGCTGTAGGTGTTTTGTCCCAGCACTGAGGATATGACTAAAACAATGCATATATTTTAATTTTATTTTTTGGGACAGGGTCTTGGTAAATTGCCCATGAGGACTCCAGCTTTTGATCTTCCTGCCTCAGCCTCCCACAGTGATGGGCGCACAGGCATTTACCACAGCACCCAGCTTCCTAGGGCTGTGCCACACACCTCCTCCCTCCAGGACTGTTTTTTTTTTTTTTCTTTCTTTCTTTCTTTTTTTGGGGACGGGGGGAACCAGGGATTGAACTCAGCGGTATGTTTGCTTCTTTTTTTTTTAATTTTTTTTTTATTTATTTGAGAGAGAGAGAGAGAGAGAGAGAGAGAGAGAGAGAGTGGTGTGTGTGTGTGGCCAGCTCAGCCCACCAGGGGGCGGGGCTGGCTGGCATGTGGTGCTGGGGGATTGAACCGCGGTCCCTGATGCTTTGCTAAGCTTGTTCCAAGTAGGTGCTTTAGACCACTGAGCCATCTCTCCAGCCCTGCTTCTCACTCTTGATCAAGAAGGTTAACACCATATCTCATTGAACTCTGTTAAAATGGGAAAGGTCTGGGCCAATCATATTAGTTCCTCATCTCCTAAAGAAAAAGAGAGAGGAGGAGGAAGAAGAGGAGAGGCAGAGGAGGGGGAAGATACAGAGTGAACCAGGAAAGCAAAAATCTTGGTCCTGTTTAAACCTTCAGGGGCCAGGAAGATGGCTCAGTAGAATAAGCCCTTCCCTGGCAAGCGCAACGGCCTGAGTTCAATCCCCGGTTCTGCCAAATAAATAAATAAATAAATAAATAAATAAATAAAACCTTCAATTCAACAGCTTAGCGTTTTAACATTATAGTATGTCTAATGATATAACTGGAATATTTTCAAAATAAATGGAGGAAAAATGTAGATACTTAAATTCACAAAAAAAATAATTTTTGCCAGGTGTGGTTGCCCATGCCCATGCCTGAAATCCCAGCACTTAGGAGGCTGAGGCAGGAGGATTGCTTGAGACCAGCTTGGGCTACATATTGAGACCTTGTTTGTTTGTTGTTGTTTTTTAAAAAAGAATAAATATAGCACCTTTGGGAGACTATCCACAAAGGTCTATGGTCTTTCAGGGTTTCTGATAATACTAAATTCAGTCAAAGAGCAGACACTCTCTATATACTCTTGGTATGGTTTGTATCTAGTTGTCCCCTCAAAGCCTCATGCAGTCTTGGGGGGGGGGGTTCTGGAGTTTGTGCTTGATTATTGTGGGTGTAGATGCTGAACCTGCCCTGGAGCAGGTGATTTGCATTGCAATGTAAGGAGGGAAGAGAAGCCAGCTGCTTGAGCTGCTGCTACTTCTGCCTTGTGTTCTTGCTCTTTGCCGCTGCCACCATGAAAAGTTGCTCTCTGCCATGTGCTGCTCTGCCTTGGAGCCAGCTGAGTATGGACTGAAACCTCCAGTAACTGTGAGCTAAATAAACCTTTCCTTCCTTCGAGTGTCGGATATTTGTCCCAGCAATGAAAAAAGAGTAACTAAGACAACTCCACAAAGGGATTAATAAATGATCTAGGCGGTGTTTTTTTGTTTTTGTTTTTGTTTTTTTTTTTTTTTGGTGGTGTGTTTTTTATTCTGTCTCAACCACCCTTTTGGCAGGGTGGCTGGGTCCAAGCTCTTTCCTCCTCCTCCCTCCAGGACTGGGCATTGAGCCCAGAGAGCACTGAGTTACACTGCCAGCCCTTTCTATTGTACTTGTTAACACAGGGTCTCACTAAATTGTCCAGGCTGGGCTTGAACTTGCAATCCTCCTGCCTCAGTTCCTGAGTAACTGAGGTTACGAGTGTGTGGCACCATGTGTGATGTGTCTCAAGGTGACATTTTAAAGGGGGTTTAACAAGTCACAGAAAGTTCATTAAACAAAGGCATCCCTCATGGAATGTCTGAACAATTGAAATAATCCTACTGGAAGTCAGCATAGGACAGCTTAAAGAAATAATGGTTCATTCATTCAAGGAACATTGCAGACATTAAGATGGTGACAATCACATGTCACAATTACACGTGTTTTAAAGTCATGCTAAGTGGAGAATGATTATAAAATGGTACTCAGATCAAGAATCTAGGTCTGAGGAGATGACTCAGTAGAATAAGTGCTTCCCTGGCAAGCTCAAGGGCCGGAGTTCAATCCCTGGTTACACACACACACACACACACACACACACACACACACACACACACACAAAGAATCTAGCCAGAAACAAAGAAAAACAAAAAACCAGCCAGGTTTGGTGGCTCACACCTATAATCCCAGCACTCAGGAGGCTGAGGCAGGAGGATCTCCATGAGTTTAAGGTCAGCCTGGGTCACATAGTGAATTCAAGACTGGTGTCAACACACAGCAAGCCTTGTCTCCAAAAAAACCAAACCCCAAACGAAACAAAAAGCTACCTGTGGATTGGAGGTGGGGAGGAATATTGTCTAGCTTTTGCCAAATTCTGTAGTGTAGACACTTGTACCAGGCTGATTTCAAGCTGTTACTGGCAATTCCCTGAGTGCAGGGTCAGGAGGAGGGTGCCTGGAAGACTGGAGAGTCTGCCAAGCCCCCCTGGAGCCTCCTGGCTCCTGCTGACCTGAAATGGAATGCTGAGCTCGCAGGGAAGGGCGTGCTCTATACTAATTAGTCCCATTTGGAGATGTTTTGGGGGCCTGTAGCCGTGGTGAGTGGTAAGTGAGGTCAGTGAGAATGGCAGTCTCAAAATTCTAAAAATCATCTTTGCTGCAAAAGGAACCAGAAAACTAGCAAAAATGTCAGCATCAGCACTCTGAGCACTTTGGAAAGCTGTGAAAACTTGCAACAACCTGAAGAACATTATTCAAGAATAGAGATAAAGCCTGAGGTAGCAGGACTGCAAATTTAAGCCCAGCCTGGAAGGTGAGGTGAATTAAGGAGATCCTGTCTCAAGAGAGAGCGGCAGGGTGCTGTGTTCCTATAATCCCAATACTAGGGAAGCCGAGGCAGGAGGATTGTTGTGATTTTGAGGCCAACCTGGGCTATATAATAAGACCCAGTCCAAAGAACAAAACAAATCAGTTTTCCTTAAGTCATTAAGTCTGCCTTCTGAACTCTCTCCATTATGTTAAACTTTTATTAGGCTTGACATGGTGGCACACCCCTATGATCCCAGCACTTGAGAGGCTAAGGCAGGAGGATCTCCATGAGTTCAAGGCCAGTGTGAACTACATATGGAGAACCTGTCTCAAAATAAATAAATAAAAGTAGTAAATAAACAAATATTTTTTTTTCTTTTTTCTTTTCTTTCTTTTT